>NC_021166.2:62317938-62342970 GCF_000331145.2 Cicer arietinum | reverse complement strand
CAGGTTCGGCAGATTCTACAATGTTCAACTCTTCCTTGTTTGCAACAAGCAGACCAGGACCCTATTTTTGAAGAGTTGACAGATAAAATGTTATGATTCACAGAAACAAAAAACAAAAGTAAATAATGCATGAAACAACAAAGCAGTTGAAATGTTACTCTCAAATGACCTTATTGTCTCTAGATTGCCTCGCCTTATCCTCCTTTCCAGCATTACTAGCAGATAGAGCAGCAGGATTCTTGATCATATCAATAAGTAGTTGTAACGATTCAGGGTATCCAGGCTTTGTAGCAAGCTGAATATTCAAATATGGTAAATATTTAGGTGATGGCAACAAATGAGGACACTCAGATTTATATGTACAAACCTTTGCCAAAGCATCAATAAGATTGTGAAGTTCTGAAATAACTTTTGGCTCCTCGACGACCAGGGTTTGAAGAAGAGAGATTGAAAACTCCGTAGCAGCCTCTGTACATTATCCAGTAAAGTTTTTAGATTATAATAATAGTATAAAAATTATAAATCAATAAAAGGAATTTTCTTTTGACATACTGTTTCTTCCCCCGTCAATAAGTTTAGCCATATGAACATTATACTCGGTTAGATTTAGCAGTTCACTGCGGATGAGACCAACAGTAATATCTTTATTATATTTCCTTTCTTCTTCTGAGTATATTACCTGCAAACATTATACAATGTGTAAAGAAAAAATGTATCAGGTCGCTGTTGGAGTATATGCCGAAGTCAACTGTATTTTATTTTATTTCTGTAAATTAACTAGTAGTTAGCTGTTGATAGATTGATTGTTTCAACTATGTCTAAGATCAGTGTCTCAAAAACTGTGCACAGATGGTATCATAACTAATAGAAAATATTTTTCGTAACAGCTATTTCCATGATTTATCTTTAAAATTTTATTATTCTTTTCTGTAACTGTTAACATTTGAAGAAACCTAAACCATTAAAACTATGCAATGAAATTCAATTCAATTTGTCAAATATGGAATTTACATAAAACTAAAACTAGAAGTGTATGGTGCATAAAACTAAAAGGTAAACAGAAAGTAATGCCAAAAATTAAACTCTATAACATCAAATTGCTGTAATTTCAATTGAACTAATGGTAATTTTCAGTTAACAAAACATACCCAACTAGTAAGCTCTTTCACAGCAAGCTTGCAAACATCACGAATAGCAGTCAGGATTGCAAGATAAGTACAGACATGAACGTTGTTTGAAGCATTGTCATATAAACCCTTGAAAACCTGTTTAGATAATGGTTAATTGATATTTGATAATATATATCATGCATTCAGCATCATTGATGAAACACAACTCCCTGCAGAAGAAAGCGCACCTTTTGAGCCACAGCTAAAGCTGCCTCATCTCGACTAACACATCTGAGTATGATCTCAGGTACCTCAGAAATGACACCCTAAACACAAAAAGAATCAAAACAGATATTAAAACTTAGGGAAAATTCCCATCACGACGGAAAAAGAAACTGTCCAGGCTGAAAAAGAAAAATTATAGCAGTGAGATCTAAACATAATTGCATACTAACCTAAAGAGACAGTATACTAAGAAAGGTAAAAAGTATACCTGTATTTCTGCTTCCCTCGAATCATTATTGACCAAGGCTTCCAACTGACAATGCACAGAGACTGTTAATAAACTTTTATAACAAAATCGACATGAAAATAGCCAAGCAAATAAAATAATCAATCAATTCATGTCAAAACTGGTGGCTCTGTTTTAAATATTATTTTATAACAATTTTGCATGAAAAACTGTAAGCTTGAGTTTCAAGGCCCTACTGGAAGATGTGCACTGAGCAAGTCTTCCCATGCATGCATAACAACTTTATCCCCGTTGTCAAAAACCAAAACAAAAACAAAATACAGTTTATTGAAACCAAACACATCTACTTTAAAAAGCATCACATTCAGACAGCTAATTCCTTCTGATACTCACTTAAAATCTTGACCTGACATTTAATTTTGAAATTGAATTTTCATGCAGTGTTCAACTGACAAGAACAATTCCCTAGGATTAGACCTAAACACCAATCTCTATCCACCTAAGCTGTGCATGCTTGTGAATTTTAAAACTTCACAAATTCTAAACAAAATCAAACAAATCTAAAATAATCCATAATTGCTAAGTGCATCTAGGATTCATGGATTAAGGATTATGTTCAAGACCTTCCAGTACCACAAAATTGTCAATTCATCAATTACTTTAAAAGCTTAGACAGCTAGGACAACTCTTCCCTCACACAGCCACAAAGAGTGTGTTATGAAGCTTTTCAAATCGGTGTTCTGGATGCTGTACTATAATAAAGTTATACATGGCCCCTAGAAGAAACATAACAGGCCCAAACTACCTAATGCACAATCAGAAAACAAGAACCATCTGCCACCAAATGGAGTACAACTCTGAAAAAATGTCTGCATTTATGTGTACAGTTACATGGAGATAAAATATAGTATTAACTAATACTAAACTCCTAAAATAGGATATGCAAAGAAACAAGTATCACAAGCAACTATTTAGATCAGTAAAAACCTTTTGTGCAACAATTTGGTATTTATCCAGAGCATCCCTTGTAGTGAGAGACGGTTCCAAGAAGCTACTTCCCATGCGCTCCACAGCACCTGACGAAACCAGTGGCTGTGAAGAAGCTCCAGATTCCTTGCAGTAGTATAGAAGCAAACTTAGACACCAACAGTGATACAATAGGAATATATGCAGTTACAATGTTAACATAAATTCTCACTTTCACAGCATCTGCAGAATCCACTGTGTGCAACTCAGGGGTGGAAGCAGTTGAAGGGAATGAGGCAACCGAGTCTTTCTCGATACTATGTTGGGAAACATTGTCAGCTGCTCTAACGTTAATTGAGGAAGCACTGAAACATTAAATTCACATTGTAAATAAAATTAGACTTGCAGAATTTTAAATACATCACCATGCTGAACAAAAACTGGGCACCTAAAATGTGGAGCAAAATTAGATTCTGGGATATCATCCATAGGTCGAGCGACCCCATCATATCCTGTGTTTAGGGAGTAACCAGGGTTTATCTGTCCAGATACAGGACCATTGGTGCCAGTGAGACCACTATTAGCAGGTTGAACAGCAACACCAGCAGACATTGAATGTGAGGCCTGGTTAGACAGGTTTTGCCAGGGAAGCCGAACAAAGTCCTAGTATATGTAAATAAAAAGCAGTTAAGCTGTGTGGTGTTCTTCAAGGCTCTAAATCTAATCAAATATTTTTAGGCTCAAGTGGAAATAAATACCTCATAGACACGCTGTTGTGACAGGGACAACTGACCAGGTTTGGGGCGGAGGGGCTCTGGAACACCACCCATTGAACCTTGTGGATACAAGTTTGCATCAAAAAACGTAGAACCCATACCTTCTCGATGCTTCTTTCTCAAAGAAAGTTGATGACTAATCTCTGTATCGATGGTGTTTATTGCCTACGAAATAGTATGCAGCGTCAAAGTCGACAAGCAGGTAAACAGACCAAGAATGGTGAAGAAAAACCAATATTACAAATTAACCCATGTTTATCACTGTAAACTCAAAATAAGAAGAGAAACTGATATCATGGCCACAAGTATTAACCAATTACTATCATCGTAAGTCATTTATCAAAAATATGAAGTAAATACACAATGAAGGGTGGCCCAATGCACGAGGCTCCCACCAGGTGGGAATCAGGGGAGCGCAGATGTGTGCAACCTTAATCTCTCCCCCTCCCCGCTAATAAGTGGAGAGGCCCTTTCCAAGATGTGAGCTGTGACCTCAAAGTCACAAGCAGCAAACTTACTATTGCACCTAGGCTTGCCCTCAATGAAGTCAGAAAATAACAATATATAAATTAGAGTGATCGTGATTACAAGCATCAGTAGTAAGAAGTGTATTTCCTTCAATAATGATTTTAAATTACTTAAATAGTCCCCAATATCAAAGCAATGACACTGTCTAGTATCTACATTCTACACAATGATGCACACGAATATTGCACCTCTGAATGTTCATTCATATTCTAGCAACCTTATATGAGTTTTGTACATTGCCATACATTGAAACTTCAAGAAAATCAGAAATAGAAGGTAGGCTACATAATTACATTTTATTCCATCCTCTTTTTTCTCGCCAGAGATAATTATAATGTAGGAAATGTTTCAGAGTAACCAAATAATCACATAGAGGAAAGAGGACAATTTGATAAATACTCTTCATTACAAACCCAAAACTTTTATGGGTTTGACCAATTGGTGGTAAACAAATACAAGTTATACAACTACCATAAATAGTAATTACCGTAATCATGAAAACATCGCTAAAATCATTGTACAAATACCTCTAAAATTAAATGTTAGATCAGAGATGCAATAAAAGCACAAAATTTTCCTTACTACCATCACTGCTACAAATAACTATAATACAACTACAAGAAATCCCATCTAGAAGAGCTAACCTTGTCGGTAGCGGCATGTTCAATTACCGCACAGCCGAGATCCAGATTATCATTGGTGACAAGTTGCACAGCCTGTTCCAAAATATCACTTGAAATATTTAAACTCTGAAGTGATGTCCTCAGTTCTTTTGATATCGATGCCCGTAAAGGTTCCTGCAAGAAACATATTAAACAAGTAGAAGAAAATAAAAGTCAATGTGCAGCCTATAAAGCATACATCACCCTAACGGAAATTGCTCAAACATTAAAAAAAATATTAAAAAAAATAACAGGATAGACTATTGGCCATATTTCAGTGCATTACTTTGCAAGTCACATGAGCCAAACTCCCAGCCAGACTAGCAACCATCAAGTGTGCAGCATTTTTAATACGTTTCTCTTCTGATTCCATAGCATAATCCTGCAAATGAATAAAATAAATTAAAATAACAAAGATCATTTTTAGTACAAGCTATTTCTAATTAAGGCTATCAGTTAGAACTTGATACAAGACTACAACAATACAACAGCTGTTTCTATATGCCACGTAACCAATGACAACAATGCATTAAGAAATATAAAGGTACAATGCTACAGCTATACAACAGCTAACATATTTCCACCTCACTCACCAAATGTCTATAAATAGAAAGCTGTTAACATAATGAATTTAATTTATTTACACTGATAAAAGAGTTTTTACACAGTCAATCAATTACAGCCATTAGATCATTAGTAATATTTGACTATTGTCATAACTACTTATAAAACCACCCACATGATTGGTCATGATTTGCCGATTGTGTAAAACTTTTTACATTCACAGTGCATACAAATTAAACTTTTAACATAAATATAAAAGATATAAATTACAACATTCTATTATAGCAAATATAAATTTGAAAATGCAAAACAAAAAAAGAATTGGAAAACCCTTGATTGTCGCACTTTATAATCTAATCACTTTAGAAGGAGCCAAACCCAAGAAGTAAGCTTTCACTGAAATGCCAACCTTTAAAACAAGTTCTTTTGTGGTTTGGGTTGCTATAGAAACGCTACGCTGCACAATACTGGACACTATATCTTTGATGGCTCT
This sequence comes from Cicer arietinum, assembly GCF_000331145.2. NCBI lineage: Eukaryota > Viridiplantae > Streptophyta > Magnoliopsida > Fabales > Fabaceae > Cicer > Cicer arietinum. The sequence goes on along the minus strand of NC_021166.2, from coordinate 62,337,400 downwards.
GTCCATTGCAATGGGTACCGCTCTGTAATAAATATGTAAAGTTAGACTGTCACATACATCCAGACAAGAAGCAGAAGCATATAGCAAGATCACCATACCTTTGAAAATGTATCTGTAAACCAAAACCACTGAGCTTTGGATTAATAATAACATGAGTTCCAATATTATGTATCTGCGTTGGGAGCTATAAACATAAAAAATCATCAAATATGCTTAAAATGCAAAGCCATTAGGGCATCATGGCCCAAAAAAGAAGGAAAACTAGTTTCGATTTTAACCTGGAAAGGTGCTGGGGTAGTATTTGCTTGTAGCAGTCCTTGAGCAGAAGGCAGTTGATCGGACAAGCCCAGCGGTGTCACTTTCTCATCTTCCATCAATGTTCCCGCAGAAAGATGAAGAGAACCATACTATCCACCCAAGAAACATTCAGAAAAACAGTTCATTAATTAACAAAACAGTAGCTAAAACCCCAGATAAAGAAGGAAAACAAACCTGAGACAGGATATGTGGATGTGCCCCACTATTGGATGGATTTGTGACTTCAAGTGGTAGCTCTACTTGATTTACTGGAGGAACAAGGCCAGATTTTATATCAGAAATCATTTGTGATTGGGATGCCCCAACATCTTTATTTGAGAAATCAGGATTCCCTTCAATTTCTCTTGTACGATCCTTCAGGAGAGAAGTTGGTGTGACATCCTTCATATCTACGACAAGATTTTTGTATAAAACCTGTATAATACAAGTATTTAATTTGAACAAATAGGTAAAAGAGAAATGAAAATGTGACAAGTCAACAACAGTTTAAGAAGAAAACAAGAGATAGTGACCTCTATGTCAAACTTGAGGTTCATTTTCAAGTTTGGCATTGAATAAATCTCAGCAAGCAACCCTAAAATGCCCATTGTCCAAGGATTAGGGGGTTGATATGCAAGACTGCTTTGACATGGTTCAAGGACCTACAGCATGAAATTGAATTATATATATAGCACAGGATTAAACATAACCATCAAAATGGATTATCACAAAATCAAGAACTCTACCTTTGAAGTAAATGGAATAACAGCAATCATCAGCCCCTTCTCATATGCCTACAACATGGAGTACAACTTGATAAGTATACTTATAAACTGAAATGCCATTGCCTCCTAAAATATAGTAAATTCAGATATTACCTCTATAATCAAAGATTTTGGATCTATTTCACGAGCCCTCAGAACCTGATTCCGTCCAATTGTCAGCTTTCCAAGCCAGCTCCCAAGATTTTTAAGCAAAGAGCGCTCTTCTGCACTTGACTTTATGAGTTCTGATCCTAAAAGAACCTGAAGAGTACACCATGTATTATTTTAACCTTTTCGCACATCTTCACATCAATCAACCAAGCAACAGTAACAAAGCTCAAACCTTGCAATTTTCATATGTTGCCTGGACAATCTCTTTGTTCAAGGCCTTTGAATTAACTTTGTCAAGGAATTTCAGGTACAGGTCATGGAAATTTGGCTCAATGCTAGCTCTATCAAAAAGAATCATTTTGTATAAGTTATAAAAGTCATGTAAGTTACTCCCAATTCCATGTTTAAGATGAGTCAACAGATCAGTTATTGATTGTTGATCAGTCAATCTTGTAGGTAAAATTGACTGCATTGTAAATTTAAATATTTACAAATTCAACATAATTCATAGTAAAAGCATACAAGTGAGTTTTTTCTTCCCAAATCAGACACTGATGTACATTCGAGTACAGCATAGCATAAAACTTAACCAAAGCCAAATTACGGAGTTTCTAAAATAATTTTGTTACATCTACAGTCAACCGTTAGCTTCCTTGAAGAACTTGATCTCCATGAAACCCCAAATACACTTAGTTATTACCAGCCCATTACACCCCCATGTACATAAATTTACATGCAAAAACTTTTTCAAGCAATTACATGATTGAATTGCGAAGTATGCTTACCTTTTCATAACCATATACTGTGCAAACCATGGATAGTACTGCTCTTTCAAAATTTCAGTTAACTCCTTTGCTTTGGCTTCAATATTAGTAGAAGAGATATTATTAATTATAAATGATATCTTATCCTGAACCTCTGACCCCGGAGCCTGTTAATAGCAAAGAAAAAGGATAAATACATGCAAATGGAGGAAATGCTTGTTACATTTATACAACCAATTAGACTGACATAGACAGAGGATGAAACACAATAATACAACCGCACCCTCACAAGCACAAAACTATAACCGTTGATGATCTAAACTAAACTACTGTACATATTTATAAACAAAACTCAAGAAAACGGCCAATCTGATCAATTTCTTGTAAAGGGATAGAGCACCTCAATAGGAGTTTCTCTTTTCTCAGCAGCAGCAACCAAAGTTTCAATGTTCAGGGCAGATCCAAACCCTACATCAATGGACAGATCAAAGAAACACAGCATAAAGTCAGAAAATGAGAGCAAAAAGAAAATCTAATGCTAATACTTATGCCTTTAAGTAATCAACAGGGAATTGTTCTCAAGAAACAGAAAGTTACTCGTAGAAGTAGCTCCCCGGGAAGGACGGACAAAACCAGGAGAAGAAGATAACATTGATGAGGCACTGACTGTGCTATGTAACTGCAACAGTAGCAGAAAATTGAATCACCAAATATTATAAGTAATAACACCAACATACAGAGAAATAGAGAAGTGGGGACGTCACATCATACTCTAGAAACATGGTGGAAGTATAGTACCTTATTGGCAGTAGAAGCATCAGCCTGTGTAATCACTGGAGATTGCCCTAGAGAAGCCAATGGTGGTTTCATATCAGTGGATGAACCAACAGAGGTCTTGTGACGATCATCCAAAGGATTTTCACGCCTCTGCTGCAGTGACAAATGCTGCTGTCCAGTAGAGCCACTGAGCTGCTATAGGGACATGGCAAACAACAAAATCATTATCTTAAAACAAAGAAATGATTGAATGGACAAGAATAAAACTTAGCTGTTATAAGGACACGGCATAATATACTCCTGGTATAACCTTATCAACAAGCAATAATATTACTACGATTCACACAATTCAACGCACCAGTGACCAGTGCTTGCATGGCATATACTTCTGATGCCCAAAATTGGTTTTTTTACCTACTGCTAGACTTTGGACTTGAGCTAGTAAAATGGGTGGCGATTCCATGTGAGAATTATTTAGGCTATTTCCTTAATAGATGCGGACCCTAAAACCCGCACAAGACATCTGTGAGTTGCTAATATCCAATCTAGGATAGACTCGGGTACCATATTAGAATTTGGGACAGGCCTTACTCAATCACAAAAACACACTCGTGGAATGAGCATTAACAAGCCTTATAAGGATTACTTTGACCACAGCTCTAATAAATGTGGGATCGTAACACCTACAATCACTGCCAAGAAACAAAAACCACTTGCCGTAGTTTCTGCAGAATAATCATTAGCGACCATCTATCACAGTACTTATCATCACATGTATGTGAAAAACAAAAAACACTTAAAATTGTGAAACTAAGAATCCAACACTAATTGAACAAATGACTATCATTCGCATGAAGGAATATAATATGAAAGAGTTGATTTAACAGTTTTAGTTAATTATGGAAGGAAAAACACAACACGACCAATATATATTCGTAGAAAGGTATCCTCAGAAAAACCTTAGCAAGTGCTCAAGCCAAACATATTAGATAATAACAGATCAAAACACATCAATAGTTTGTCAAACTGTTAACGATCTAAGTCATAGCAACATCAAGGTTAGGATTATAAGATTTAAAATAGAAGTGGAAAAAGATAAGAAAACAAAACAAAACAGTCATCTGAAATGTTAATATTTAATTATCTTAAGACTATCTATACTTAAGGTGCCAATTGGTTAGGCTGACATAATTAGTTTTAACATAACACTCAGCTTGAAAAACATAATTAAACGCTTGAATAGACTTAAATGTAGCAATGGCTTGGAAAGAACATAATTGTGACCTCAAAACACACAACAATAAGTTTCTAACAATGACACCAGTAAAACAGCAATCTAATATTTTCATTTCAGATTTCACAAGGATCTACTACTACTAGAAATAAATAAGGTGTCGTAGTAAATAATTCTAATTTCAAGTTACTATTGTGAATGACAATTTGAAAGGGTACATAAGTGTAGAGCATGATATGTAAATCCTACAACAGCAACTACTTAAATTCCTCCAAACCATAACTAAAGTGAGAACAAATTTTAAGTAACAAAAACAATATGCACATTGATGGTTTGTTATAAAGGTTTTTGTAAGAACCATGAGGGCAAATGGACATGAGCTGCGATTGCAATTGCAACCCATTATAGCAACTGATACTGATTGTAATGATATGCTTCCATTTTTTATTTTTCTCAAATTACTTGTTTTATATAAATTTGATGTTTTGCAGGAGATAAAATATCCTCCCTTTATTTTTACTTCCCTTTTTTATTTCTACTACAATTTCTTCTCTTACAAAAAAATATCCACACTGCTGATTGTCGACTATATCTAAATAACCGAAGTACAACCAGAAGTAAGATCGTATGATGACATAGGAAAGTTCAAAATATAACAATGAGTAGGTTCAGAACAACCAACTTATTCACCTGTATCGATGTAGGGCTATATGTTAATCTAACAAAAAATAGCTTGTCATCGAGAAAAGATTTATAATTAAACTATAATCATCTGGCCCATGATTACAATACTGACCTAGCGCATATAAAAATCAAATCCTTAAATTGGAGTCATAGCTATAAAAAAAATGGCAGAAATTACACACAAAAAGCGGAAGAAAGGATTTTATTTTTACCTCTAAATGACCTAATGTAGCCGGTGCAGAAGTATGGCTACTGATAACGGAAGCATGGCCCATCCCTTCTACATCTGTACGACCAGAGGAAATCCTAGCGAGAGCCTGTTCGATGAAAGCAACTATTTCTGAATGTGTGCTGCCCAAATGGGAAATTTGCAGAATGTGATTGCAGTACTGGGGCCACTCAATAAGACGATCCACAAACTGCTCCAACGCCAAACTTCCAAACAAAAACATCTGTAATATATGAAGTCACAGTCAAGCAGATATCAAATGGAACTTAAAAGAAATCCACTCTTCAAAACAACACAAACTTTAGAATCTGCAGGCTTGCGCAATGCATCAAGAACATAACGTAGAGCTATCCCAAGAGAGAGATGAGTCACAAGCTGATGTTTGATGAAAGAACCTGATACATGTAAAAAATCATTGTAATAAAATAACACAAAACAATGTAGTTCCAAAATTGGGCACAGTGAAATGTCAGCTAAAGTAACCAATGTGCATAATCAAAAACATGCTTAATAGTGCAGAACAATGAAGAAATTAAGAATTCTACTTAACTTATATGCCCTGAATACTACAAAAAAATGAATATAAGCATTACAAGAGAACAATTAATTAGAAGGTCAACAATATTAACCATAACAAATCCACTATCACAACCATAGGAAAATAAAACCATTATCACCATCTCATTCTCACTTGCAAATCTATTTGGTCAGCAAAGATATATCAAAACACGTTATCGTTGATAAGCAATTTGGATATCATACTTCGCTTTGTTTCAATGTATGCCACTAATAATGATAAATGTTGCAAATGTGTTTAGAATTTTCTTGCTTAAATATTCCAATAAATAAGTCGATATCTGTCACATAGTAGTAGTGTAAATAAGTGGGAAACAAAATGGGGTAACTCACTAAAATATTAGGTATGGTCCACTTGACTTAAACAGGATATATTTATATCACTATTCTGCAAAAGAATCTAACTAAATGATATGATTCATTAGTTGACATGCATTCATGACCTATAGGAAATCCTCAAATTTAAACGAGCTTGAGCTTGAAACCAAGTGAAAACCCGTCTCCAGCTAAAATTTCAGTAAATATTGCACAGCCTCAACACCAAGTATAATTTGTACCAATCGATCAATATTTTTCTTAATATGCAATTTACAAACCCAGATCTAATGTTGAATAGTAGAAATCCAGACTACTCGATAAATAAAATTGAGTTAAATTTCAGCAATTTTCGTACAAAAAGAAAAACCTACCAAAGAGAAGTGCAGCAATTTTGAGTTGCATTTCAGGATACTTCGGGAAAAACTTATACTCCTCAAACAAGTTTGCAATCATGCATTCAAAAACCATTTTCTCCCTGTTAACTCGGACCAATGTTGACAGGATATCAGTAATGAGCCATAGAACACATAATAGTTTTTCAGATCAAAAACGTATAAGGACAGGGAGATCAAATAATCATTCCCCAAACATATAACAGAAAAAACTCATATAGTAGATAACTTTCTTTCTTTTATTATGAACATAGACAGATTCTCAACTCAGGCAAGGTTGTAAGACAAAAACAAAAGTATTTAATTCTTGAATTATGATCTCCAAAAGGTTTTGAGCTGCATATATTATAAATGATTTCTGATTATTTACAAAAGTAGGTAGTTCTACACAGTATCTAAAGTTTTAGACATCAGATGACAGGGTACAGGCTGCCATTGAGAGAATTTTCAAATGAGAAACGAGATAATTTACATTTGAATCTAACCTTGAAAGTTGAAAAGATGAAAATTATTTATCTGTGGCAATTGAAAGGTTTAGGCGAATTACAGATAGAGGGATCTCAGAAATAACATTGATAAAAGGTTTCTAATCCCTAAAAAGTTTTTTATAAAACAAAAAATAGCAGGTTTGTTTTGTATCCAGAGAGATCACAACACATAACACCAGGATTAGTCATTTTACAAAAATGCAGCACTAGGATACAGTAGCAAATAGGCCAAGCGCAAAACTATTTAAAGACATCACCTCTTAACAGAAGATTCCTTGTATTGGACAAGCTTTTGCACCACAGTAGTGACAGGTAACCTATCATGAAACATCTCCTGGAAGTCAAAGCTTGCTTCTATTTCAACATCTTTGGGATAGCCACTAGAAGCAGATGAATCAGTAGTCCCGCTATTTTGAAGTCTTTGATTTGAATCTGTAATAGATATATGCAACTTCTCCAGCTCCTCAGAAAGTAGTCGGGAGGTAACCAGGTCAGTATGAGATTTGAGAACCTGTAATTGAGCAAAATCAGATCCCAAATAATAGTCAAAATTAGATCATGAGACCGGAATAGGAATAAAAACCAATTGATCCAAGCAGAACCTTTAAGAAGGTAGCAGTTGTCTCAGTACAGAGATTCAGAACACCACCGGGCTGACGAAGAGATTGGCCGGATAGATTTTGTGATCTGCCAGCTTGGACTTCCTTCAAGAACTTAAGGCACTCCTGCAAAGTAAGCATATATAAGTCAGCACTATACTGCTGCATTAAATTTAGAGTAGTGTGGCTTAAATGCACAATACGAGAAGACTGCCTAACTTTGTACTGCTAGTGTTTTGATAAATCAGAAATCAGGGTCATGGCCAACTGGGGTAGCAAAATTACCTCAAAGAAGGCATCCTTGTACGTAATTAAGTTGTTACTCAACCACTTCTCAAGGTCAATAATTTCTTTCCTTGAAGCAACAGCTGCTAACCTTATACTATAATAAGAGGGAATAATTTCCACCACTGGTGATAGAATCTGTAAAATGAACAACAGTTAAAAAAGGCAACCAACAAAAACGAAGTCAATAGGTCGGCATCCAAAAGAACAAGTTTGATGGATTACTGCAAAGGCAACTAATTGTACTGGAGGAAAATAAGAATTACACATTTAAACATACTTTAGGTTCAAAAAAGAAAAATTAAGACAGTCAACTCTATCTATTACGAAAATGAGCCAGATGAGAAGTTCACACTTTATATGAGAACCACCTTAAGCTCTTGGCAGATGTCCACAATTCTCGTAATGCTTTCTACATCATCGTTTTGAGAATCCATAAAGCCTCGCAGGACAAGATTGGGATTAATGTGCCAAAGGTGCAGAATCATTCCACTGCCGACGTCACTTTTTACTATCATGGGGAAAACAGTTAGAGATACTTCTCGCTGGAAGAGGTTGTAAGTAGTCTGCAAGAAAAAATAAAAACTTCATATCAAGAAAGGACATGGAAAAGGCACACAGTGCAAAAGCAATGACTACGAAACTATGACTTGTACATTAACATGTGCCATTCCAAGCAGCAAGATTTCTGGACAGTGAGTAAGGGGATAATCAAGGATGGACCAAACAACACTGGCATGACCCTTCTCAGCTAGCTGGCAGAGGACATCCAAAAGGTCAAGACACAGCCATGCATGATTTGCGTGTCCATTTTGAAGTTTGTGCCCATTAATCGCATCAGCATATGCCTGCATAGGGACATATCAAGTAAGAATTTGGAGTTGGGAACAAAAAACAGATGTGCAGAAAGAGAATTATACCAGTTGCCTTGCAGAGTGTGCAAAAGTAAACATTTCTGGTGGTGCTGATACAGCATATTTAAGGAAAGATAGCTGACCCTCAGTATTCTTCCAAACAGACCCACAGATGGCCTGGAGCGGAAATGGCTCCTGGAAGATTCAATTTCAAACATTGAGAATTTCATGTCAAAAGGGTTGCATGTTTCATCAGTTAATTACCAGGAAAAGCATATGTACAATTCTAAAATATTACCTTACAGGCATGCTTATACACAGACATAAGAAAAGAGAATGCTTCTTCACTAGGAAGGTAAAATCCTTCATGATCAAGATTTTCAAACACCCGGACCCAATTGGTTTGTGGTGACTGTATCAGAATTCAGAAATCCCAGGAAAAAGAAAATGTTCATTTCATTTATTCAAATTCCAATAACTGAAATAAAACATTAAAACAAAATGGGCAGGTTTTAATTAAGAAAACTCACAAGACTATTGACCGTATCTATCAAAACATCAATATTCCAAGAGTTCAGTGGTGGTAACTCAGTCAAGTTGTTGTACCCAAGGGTTGCGCCGAAAGTTAAGAATGTGCTCTGGTTATCCTCTAGCCCAGCATGGGTGCGTGCAATAGCACCAAGTAACTTTGAGAGCATATTATCCGTTAAAGGTAAGAAGAGTGACAATATTTCCTTGCACTGTGAGACATCAACTGTGCATCCATAGCCTAGTTCCTTCACCATATCTCCCATGTTTATTTCCTTCTGTATGTCTGCCAAAATAGCATCAAAATCATCTTCTTCACGGTCATGGAAGAACTCCGTATTCCTGAAAAGGACAGGGAAAGCTACTAAGCAGGCATGTCATTAATACACCAAGTTACCAACAGCAATGCAGCAACTTAGTTATCTAACCTAATGCTTCAATTAATATGAGAACATACAATTATACTCAAAAGTGGTTATGACACTAGTTTACAATTTAATTAACATTTCAGAGGCTTCATCTTAACACAACCTTTGACCCCAATTAACTTCTAGACAACCACACAACAAGGATAACTAAATAACTTACCACTTTAAAAATTTAGCCCCATGCATCTCATCAGGTAGTAAAGGGGTCAAAACAAAAGGTGGGGTGTCCTTGACCTGCACCAGCGATAATATCTGCATGAAGGAATCTACATGCTCGGAAAGACCCTCAGACTGCTTGAGGAACATGATAACACTGTGAATTTGCTCATGGCAACTCAAAGAACCAGGATTGGCATGCAATTCTTCAATCTGAGTCATGCAAAAATTCTTGCCTACAAAGCAGTAATACTTTAAGTCAAATATAGTATAGTAGGAGTGTAGGAAAATTTAACACAGTCGAGAATACGAAAATGGACAAGGAACTAACATTGCAAGAAAATATCAACATTATTTATCAAGTAAAATGGATGACAGAAGAACATTAAGCAATAATTGATGAAAAAATAGACTTCATACTTACCGCATAGCCTGGCATCAGGATTTTCAGAATCAGATAAAGCCAGACTGATGGCAATCTTTTCCGATAAAGATAACTGCAATCCATTACAAAAGCTTCCTAAAAAGCTTTCATTAACTACTACATTCTTCATTGACTCAGAAATCACTGTACTGAAGTTTGGTTTGTTCAAGAGGAACTTGACAACTGCCGCAAGAATTGGCTCGTGTTGCATATCTTTGGTATCTCGTCTGCCATAACTAAAGTGATCCAGGCAAGTTCGAAGCAACAAAATGCATCCAACCGTTCCAAATTCAGTAAACTGTCAACATCAATAACCAATCCAGTCAGATTAAAGTTAAATAGCATCAAAAAAAGAAAATCCACCATGGTCTGCTAATACTAAGTCGAGTATATTATTCTCACATATTTAGGGTATGAAAAAGACATAAAGAGATAACTAAAAAAAAGTGGAGATAAACTAATATGCACAGTGTAGCATAGCATGTAGAACATACAGAAAAATGACAGAAAATAATTTCACATAATATGGTAAAAATACATAAGTTAAAATGAGTCGCATTATCAACCACCACAGAAGGAACTTTAATTGCGAAAACCACACCAGGAACATCATTAAAACAAGTATAGTTAACTATCTCTAACGAAAAAAACAGCAGAACCCTTCCACCACCACCACCTCCCAAACAACCCTAAATGGTTTGTTACGTAACTCCATATCACAAATGAATACTTTAAAATTATACACCATCGTCACAAAGTTAAATCATGAGAGAAAACACACACAGACACACACTAATACACTCTCTCACACACATAAGCATTGTCAATTAAATATTCGACACTCGCTCACATAAAATGAATTAACCTAAAATCGCATTTTCTGAAAACCCGGATTCAAATGTAATAATAAATCTTAGCGATGATGAAAAGAGAAAAATAGAAAAGAGAAAATATGTGAATTTATAAAGTTTGAAGAGGAATCCAGAAAAAAAAAAAATAGGGTGAGGGAGAAAAGGACCTGAGAGAGTTGGTGGAAAACGGAGTCAAAGTTGAGTTGGTTGAAGGAGTTGAGGAGGAAGCGAATTTGATTGGAAGCTATGGAGGAAAAGTTGGCCATGCTTCGCGAGGAGCCGAGAGTCATCAGAGGAAGCGATCCAGAGGCAGAGGGGGAAATCGGTAGAGAGAGAGAGAGAGATCGAGCATAAACGAAACAAATGCAAAGAGAGAGAAAGAGAGATTTCAGTGATGATCAATGATTTGGGTCTGCAAATGGATTTTTACGTTTCTCTTAGCCTTTTTATTTTTTTGCCTGTGCAGGCAGGCTTGGCCCATTTACAATTCCATATCTTTGTCTGTTCTAAAAAAGTCCTCCCATTTCTTTTTTTTTTTTTTTTTTTCATTTTAACTTTTTTCAAATTAATCAATTCAAACTAGATTTTTCTAGAGTGAATTCCAAGATGTAAAGGCTAATATTAAATTTTCAGAACTTTTTCATACCTTTGAATTTAACGATCTGAACATATAAAATATAACTTTTAACTTTATATTAAATTGAGATGTAAAAAATTCAGAATAAATTGTAAGTATTTACATTTATTAATTGATAAATATAGATAAATTCTATTTAAATTAGTTAATTCAACTATGGTTAAAGTTAACAAAAATATAGAAAGAGTTTTCTACTACACACCTCTACTTATACTTGTCACCCACAACTATATACAAATATAATTTTACTCTTTTAACTATTTAAAATAAATTTTAAAATTTATAGTTTCGGAAGTCTCAAATTTTCGAAACTGATATTTTCGGAAGTTTCAAAGTTTCGAAATAAACAAGTTTTCGAATTTTTAAAACTCAAATTTTCGAAAGAAATATACATTTTAAAAATTTGGAAAGTTTCCAAATTAGAAAAGTTTTTAAATTTGAAATTTTCAAAAGTTTCTAACTTTAGAAAGTTTCAAATTTTGGAAATTTTTAAAAGTATCAAAAGTTTTCGATATTCTGAAAAAAAATTATTTAGAAAGTTTCGAATATTCTGAATATTTTTTATTTCGAAACTCTAAAAAAATTTGAATCTTTTAAAATTCTGGTAATTTTTCAATTTCGAAATTTTCGAATTTATAGAACTTTTCTGTTTCGAAATTCTAAAATTTCCCTATTATGAAAGTTTAAAATATTCGAATATTACTCATTCTTTGTTTCGAAAGTTAAGGTGATTTCTCTAAATGATCGAAAAGAGGAGTGAAAAAATTTGAGGTTTTTATAGATAATTGAAATGTCAAAATTGTATTTTTATTTGGGTTGGGGCGACACGAGTTCTAAAGCGAAACTATAAAAAATAGGTTTTTTCAAAAGTTAATAAATAAATTATTAATATTTTATTTAATAACTATAGAAAAAAAATATTTTGCATAAATCATAGTATTTTCGAATTCATTTTCTTTATATTTTTCAAACAATAAAATAAAAAATTTCAACTGTTTTACAACAACGTCAAAAACTGATAAAGAATATTTTATCAGATTTATATAAGTTAAAAATTAATCTGAAATTTATATAAGATTTTATCATTTTTAGTTTTCAGAATATTAAAATATAAGTTCTTTTTGTTAAGTAAAATATTTTATTTTTAGCGAGACCTAAAGCTAATAACATGATTAAAATTCAAAACGAAAAAAATAAAATCAAAGCAAAGGATAAGGAAGTATAGTTAAGGTGAAAAAACAATATTATAATATGTGTGAAGAGTAATAATGTCTTTAATATCAAGAATGCTTAAAATTTATCCTCGTCATAAATTGATCATTTTATAATTTTAATTAAGGAGTACTATAATTAGAGATGGAAATAGGTTAGGTCGTCCGTCAGGACTATGGTCTGACCTACTTATGGTCTAGCTTGACCTATTTTATAAAAAAGTTAGACTCAAACTATTTTTAAAGCATATTTATTTAAATAGGTGAGACTCAAACTTATAAAAAAAGTCTATTAGGTCTGACATGTCGACTTATATATATATTTTTTATTACTTATTAATGTTATTTTTTATTATTATATTAATTATAATATTTCCTATTCTAAGTTCTATCAATTAGGCAATCACTCATAAGTCATTCTATATTGGATAGTCGTTATATATTTGATAGTTGTTCCATATTCAGTAGTCATTTAATTAGTCAATCACTCAATAGTCGTTCCATATTTGTTTGAGAGGTAATAATCGGTGCGTTTGTTTCAGAAAAATCTATTATTTGAAATAAAAAATTATTTTCTGGATTTAAAGGATGTTTGTTTCAGATTTTTTAAAAATTATTTTGTTAGAAAAATTATTTTTTGTTTAATATATATAGATATGTACATTGATATTAGTATGTGGAGAGCATCATGTGGTATGAGTAGAACATTTAAATGTTTTAATGTGAATAAGACTTTTAAATAGGCTTCTAGGCCAGACCAAACTTTTAAAAAGGTCAGGTTAGACTGCGAAAAAACCTATAATAGGCCGTAGGTCAAGCTTATGCCTAAAAAGATAAATGTACCATGCACCCCCTCACTTTAACTTCCCACCCTCCCGTTTCAAATGAAAATACCATTTTGTCCATTAAAAAAATTAACCACTCCATTAATCAGTCCATTTTTTGAAACTTCTAAAATTTTCAAACTTTCGAAATATAAAAAAGTGAACTTTTTTGACATTTTCGAAACTTTTGATAAATCTAAAACTTTCGAAATATATTTTTTCAGAATTGATACAAAATTTTGAAACTTTTGATTAATTTGAAAGTTTCAAAACTTCTGAAATAGAGAAAATTTCAGAATTTTCGAAACTTTCGAACAATTCAAAACTTTTGAAATAGGAAAATTTCGAAAATTTCTAGATTTGGAAACTTGCGAAATAGGAAAATTTCGAAAATTTCTAGATTTTGAAACTTTCGAAATTTTCCAGATTAAGAAATATTTGAAACTTTCCAAATTTTCGAAATGTAATCATTATTTCGAAAATTTGAAACTTCTGAAAAAGATAAAAAAAATTTAGAGTTTTCTATTTCGGAAGATTTAAATATTTTGAAAGTTTCGAAAATTCTCAAAATTGCCATTTCGAATATTTTAAAATTTTGTTTAGTTAAAAGGGTAAAATTGTATTTTTATAAAAATGGGGGGTGGGAAATTAAAGTGAGGGGGTGCATGGTACATTTCTCGCCTAAAAATTTAATCGTAGGTCAGACTCATACCTTTCAAAGTCTGATCTAGTCCGGCCTATTCCCATCCCTAACTACAATCAACACAAATATCAATTCAAACAATGATTATATAAAAAATTAGAAATTAAAAATAGGTTGAGGCCTTTTTTATGCAAAGTTTATACACTTTTATAATATATTATTGGATCTATGTAGCGTATAAAAATTAAAATAATAAATTATTTTTTGGCGACCTCTGCTAACTCTTAGTATATATCTAAAGATAATTATAGTAGTAGAATTTTATGTTATATTTTTTATGATTTTAAAATAACCATCAATTTCACTTCAAAAAACTTCAAATTTAAACTCCCTTTATTCAGTCAAAAAAATAAATCATTTTTGTTTCCAACAATCAAAATCAATAGATTGAATTATTAAATTCTCCTAATATGCTTGTAGGTTGAAAGTGAATAAATTTTTCATCTTTCTGTATGTTTTTAACTGTTAAATCGGTCTTTCACTCGTATTCTAAATATTTATTAGGTATTTCATTGGTCTTCAAAGTATTTGTTAAATCTTATTTAACCTTTAAAATGTTAAGTTTGTCATTTGTTGGTCTTTCAAGTACTTGTTAGGCTTTATTTAACTTTTATCTCGATCTTTGATGATCTTTCAAGTATTTGTTAAGTTTTATTTAAAATTTTAACTGTAAAGTCAGTCTTCCATTGGTTTTCTAAGTATTTATTAAGTTTAATTTTATTTTTAAACTATTAAGTTGGTTTTTCGATAGCCTACCAAATACTTGTAAGGTTTTAGTAATATTCTAACTGTTATATTATCTTTTATTGGTATTTCAAGTACTTGTTAGATCTTATTCAAATTTTAACTCTTATGTCGGTCTTTTATGGTTTTATTTAACTTTTAAACTAATACAAATAAATATAAATAGTAATTTTGGTTCCTCTAATATAAAACAATTCTAATTTTAGTTCTTGTAAAAATATTTTCTTATTATTTTAAATACCTTAAATTTTAATTCTTTTTTAGAATTTAACATTACAAAATCGCTTATTCGACAAGTATAGTCGACATTTTATTTATTTATATGGCTTTTTATATATTTGAATAAGATTTTTTTTTTCAAAAAGTATAGATTAAATATGACCTGTCATTTTACCTAACAAAAAAAAAACATATATTCAATTAATTGACACATTATAATTATTGTCTTCATCATGTTCAACAAAACAAACCCAAAATAACATTCAAACCTAAAAAAATTCTCACATCATCTTTAACATATTAAGGAGATTCTATATCCCAACTCAAAATTCGTTGATGTAAGCTTATGGTGATTGTAAACCGGTAATCAAAATGTCGATGGTCCAACACAAACTTCTTTATTTTCAAAATCTAAATGAACAGAGTAAAATATCACGAAGAGTGAAAAAATATTGGTGACATTTTTGTGGCCAAGAGAGGTCAGATGATGAAATGGCGGTGCAAAGAGTTGACAATGGTTTTTTTGTTTTGTTGTAATTTAACAATTGAATATTGCAATTTCGTAGGAATATTTGACACAAAAAAGAAAAAATCCTTAAAAAAATAGAGTTTGACCAATTAAAAACTGTCTAAACTGGAATCTGGAGTAAAAATGGCACTTGTCCGTAGAGGGAAAATATTTTCCTTGAGGCTAGACGCAACCATATAGACAACTGTCTACTCTCATGCTTAGGTGGTATTTCTCTTCCTTACTATTCTAATCATCTACTGCACATCACTCTTTCGACGACCCCAATCTCCCTTCCCTTCCAGTACGATAATTAATTAATTCTGCATCATACTATTTATTTATATATCATTCATTTTCATATATTAAAACTGAGTAGCATTTATAATATAATATACAATGACAACATCATACCATTAATTAATATTAATATTACGGTGTATTACTACCGTCTTCTTTGTTTTGTTACGCAGAAGGCTCTATGTTATGAAATGAAATAGTAATAGGAATATAACAATGATGTACTTTTTTCGTTTTTCAATTTCACTCACTGCCATTACATTGGTATGCTGCTTACATACATTATAGATAATGACGTTCTCTTTCTTTATTGCTAGCTCTTACGGTTTTGATTTAAAGCTTCAACTACTACCATACGCATATGCCTCATTCATTTCTTCATAGACAAACAAAGAGTGCACCTGATACAGCGCCAAATCATGACGTGGATAATAAAATTCAACTCAGTACTATAGTTTATTTTAAATAATGTAAGACTTTCACTCATATTATTAATTATAACATCAATTTTATATTAAAAAATTGTTCAATGCTTTTTATTTTATTTTTATTAATACTTGATAGTTGAGATCTCGCCCTAGTTTTTACTCTCTAAACAAACCATACTAGTCTACACATGGGGCTTGGATAGAGTGAAATTCAATTTCTTTGATCCTGATGATTGATGTGCTTTAAGCTGAAATAAAGAAAGAAAACAGCCTTTGATGTATCCAACTATTTCTTCTCATACAACTTTTTAATCTTTCTCTTTCCTTCTACTATCAATAACTTTAAATGTGAGTTTTATACCATTAAAATACTACGCTCTTCTCACAATTCCATCAAAACTAACATTTACAACACCAACCTGATGAATTCTGCTTCAATTCCTATTGACAGTTACTTGTTTATCTAGTAGGGTCCTAAATAAATAAATAAGTTGTACAATAAAGTAATCTTAAATAACTTGGATATATATACTTCAATAATGAATAATATCACTCTTTGTCAGAAATACATAAGTTGTACAATAAAATAATCTTAAATAACTTGGATATATATACTTCAATAATGAATAATATCACTCTTTGTCAGTCTAAGCTCAAGGTTTTATTCATCTCGTAAATTGAGATAGTGACCAAATCGGTGTCAGTTGGACAAATTACAAGGAAAATAAGTATAAGCTCAAGGTTTTATTCTATTTCAAAAGTTATGTTCATTTTCTCCAATTCATTTTTGTTACATCTAATACCGAACAGGTCACTGTGTCTGATCATAACGACATGAATGACCCTGAACTTCGGCATCATTGTCAAAGTTTTGAGTGATTTTAGCATTGGGCAACCCCCACTATAGCAAATAGCAATTAAATTAAAAAGGCGCCAAACTATTAAAGTATAACCAAACACACATCTTTATTTTAGATGTTTCTCTTCTCTCTATGGACTATCTCATGTTCATCACAGTTATAACCAAGGATGTAACTGTAGGAATTAAGGGATCCAGGAAGAGAAAGGCCCAAATGAAAAAAAAGAGTGCTGAGTTGGTAAGTTAGTTAGAGAGGGAGGGAAAATACACGTGGATAGGGGAAATATATATATATATATATGTATACACATATAGGGTTATTGTCGTGGGGAGGATATCACCGTAGAAGTTATTCTATTTTACAATTTATACTGGTGCAAAGGGTATTCACCCTTTGAAGGAGCTTTGCTCTAGGGTTATAGGAGGAAACTCTTGTAATCATTTTCTTTGTTTTCAACCATCAATACCAGATACTATTTCTCATAATTTTGGAGGTCTTCTGTGTTCATCCCAGACAGAAAAGAAAATGGCGATATGATAATATTCGGTGTATAGTAGGAGTGGCAGGGCATCAACTAGCAAGCCATCAGCCATATGGTCATATTTGATAGCCCTAAAGACCTTTATATGTTTGCCAGTTTTGGTTGATTTATTTGATTACTTAATCATTAACTATGATCTTCTAAAGTTAATCTCCCAATTAGAGGTCTGTGTACTTTAGAATAATGCAAGTTAAATACTTAATACTCATATTTCATATAGAAGAATTTCTTTTACTTAAAAAAGGGCTTTCTACAAAAGATTAGCCAATTATCTCACATTGAAACATTCCTATATGTTTAAACACCTTTTAGAAAAAATCACTATTATGGAATTAAATTTCACTACAAAACCACCATTAATTTACACAACTTGAGACTGAAGCCTCTATATCGAGGTGCATTGAAGCATGGTTGAATAATTAAAACACCAAAACAAAAAGATTCAAGTGAATATATAAGATCAAAGATTCAATCAACAAAAGCATGTCCAATGAAATGAAGAAATTGAACTATATTTCGGTATCAAGATTAGGAAGTAAATGAATTTATTTGAATCTAAACTCAGTCATAGTACACAAACTTCACAACTCATCCCTAAATCAACAACATTGTTTTTCCTCTTCCAATCACATGTACATGTTTTTTGCTGTGATTTTACTGGTGGGTTGTGTTTATTCTTTTTATATCCCTGAAGTAGCTGTAAGTGAAACACAGTTAAGAAGGGAAGAGACAAGAACTCACAATTGAAGGTAACAAAGGCTAGGGTCCAGGATGGTTGCAGGAAAGAGTAACTTGTGAAAAAGCTTGACAATTCCTTGAATCAATGCTAAGAAATGATACCATTCTAGCAGTGGCCACAATACTATGTAAAGGCAAAAGTGACTCAACACTTCCAAGCTGGTATACAATAGTTCTGTTCAATATATATATTTCACAAATCAGCATAAAAACAAATTGGGACAAATCTCCAAAATATGTTGGATTAATAAAAAAGAGTATAACTTTTTACACATTACTATCAAATAAATAGAGAAATATTGAATAATTGAACACAAGATGAAGATCTCAATTAAATAAAAAGAATTGGGAAATATGTAAGTAAGTTTGGAGTGTAAAGAAGTAACCTAACCTGAGAAAGGGTGAGAATCGACGGGGCGGCATTATTGAAGCAGGAGAATGGTTGTTAGGTCTGAGAAATGATTTGAATGAAGAGAGGAAGAAAAGACGTCGAGTGCAATGAGAAGAGGCCATGATATTGAATCGATAACCAGAGAGAGAGTTTAGAGGCGATTGAATTGAGTGAAGAGAAGAAGAATCAAATGAAATGTGCTTCCCCTAGCAGGCAAATTTTTTTTTTTTTTTTTTTTTTTTTTTATTCTATTTCCAATCTAATCCTAGTGTACCCAAATATTTTGGGCTCTTTGAATTTTGTACCAGGCACCCCCCAATTTGACCTGCCACCCTCCCACTATTTTTTAAAGACTAAAATACCCTTTTGTAAAACAGTATAATATTATTTTAAAAATTATCATTCAGATTTCACACCCCACCACCTTCGAAAATTTACAAAACAAAATGTTGGATTCGAAACTTTAAATTTTCGAAATGAATTTTAGTAAGTTACTCGAAAATTTTGCTATTTTAAAACCTTCGAAATACAGTTTATTTAAAAAAAAGACAAAATTTCAAAACTTTGGATAAATGCCAAATTTTCGAAATAGACAGTAT
>NC_021166.2:62307985-62317769 GCF_000331145.2 Cicer arietinum | reverse complement strand
TTTTTTTAAATTCAATATTTATGTTAGAAATTATTTTTAAATGTTTTTTAAATTAAATATTTAAAATATTATATTTAATTAAATTTGTTACTAATTTTGAAATTAGGTATGAGCAGAGTTGAAGTATCTGCTTCAAAAAATGTTATAGATACTACAGAAAAATTCACCACTGATCAGGTATTATTATAACTACTGATGAATCATCACCGATTAAATATTTCTTATAGTTATATGGTTAATTTTTATTTGAAACATATTTTGCAGGTATTTTCTTCTCGAGAAGCTGTATTTGAATGGGCAAAAGCGATTGGAAGACAAAATGGAATTTTAATTGTTACCATTCGATCAGATAAAGCAAACGGAATTAGGGGAAGAAAAGACAAATTGATTTTGGGATGCGAAAGAGGTGGAAGATATAAATCAGAATCAAAAAAATCAGTAACTTGCTCTCATAAGGAAAACTGTCCATTTACTCTCAGATGTGTACCATTAAGTGGCGGTGAAGGATGGAAAATTAGTGTTCGTTGTGGGACACACAATCATGAATTACTTGATACTCTAACCGGTCATTCCTATTTGGGGCGTTTAAACGAAGAAGAGAGGAAATTTTTCAATACCTGTAAAAGGGTCATGTAACCTCCTAACTGTCGAGTGTCGTGGACAGCCCCATCTCCCATGTTATCATACAGGAAAACCAATGCCGCGGCAGCCCACGAATAGTGTCGACAACGAGCTAAATCAATAAATAAACTAATGTATTTCGCCTCCACACGCGTATGCGTTTTATCGGCGAAAATGGTGCTGCCAACTAAGTGCAATAGATACGCTCTAGCCGCACACTCAAACTGATTAGTTTGAATGAGACGACTATATAAGTCACGCAGCCACTGCAATCTATATTGGGCACATTTATTAAAATTAATTTCAGCTAAGCACATACAAAACAAACAGATATCGGTTGCCATTACTTGAAATAGTCGGTGTCACTTCTACTAGTTTGACATTTTCAGTTGGGTTTGCTTATTTGGAAAAAGAGCGACAAGATAACTTCATCTGGGCATTTGAGAAGGTACGAATGTTGTTCAAATCTGAGTCTTTGATTTCTAAAGTTATTGTGACTGATAGAGATCTTGCCATGATGAATGCGATTAGTGTTGTGTTTCCTACTTCAATACATTTGCTATGTCGTTTTCATATTGAAAAAAATGTTGGGGCAAGATGCAAACAATATGTCAAAAAGGATAGACAAGAAGAAGTAATGGATTTATGGAAAAAGATTGTCTATTCGACTAGTGTGGAAGAGTATGATCATCATTTGCAACAATATATTTCAATAAACACTTGAATTAAATAGACTTAAAATGCCTCAAATTGAAATATACCTCTCCTTCCCATAGTCGCCGAGCCACGTGGTGCTCATACTGTGTCAACACATGTCTCAACATAGGTCCTCCGGGGAATCCAGCATCATCAGCATGTTCCATCTGAGGCTCAGGGACATCCTCCTCCAACTGAGGCTCAGGGACATGGTCCTCCATCTGAGGCTCAGTGACATCCTCCTCCATCTGAGGCTCACTGACATCCTCCTCCATCTGAGGCTCACTGACATCCTCCTCCATCTGAGGCTCACTGACATCCTCCTCCATCTGAGGCTCACTGACATCCTCCTCCATCTGAGGCTCACTGACATCCTCCTCCATCTGAGGCTCACTGACATCCTCCTCCATCTGAGGCTCACTGACATCCTCCTCCATCTGAGGCTCACTGACATCCTCCTCCATCTGAGGCTCAGGGACATCCTCCTCCAACTGAGGCTCAGGGACATGGTCCTCCATCTGAGGCTCAGTGACATCCTCCTCCATCTGAGGCTCAGGGACATCCTCCTCCAACTGAGGCTCAGGGACATGGTCCTCCATCTGAGGCTCAGTGACATCCTCCTCCATCTGAGGCTCAGGGACATCATCATGGATGTCTTGTCTTCGACGACGATGCCTAATTTGACGATTTGCTTCGTTTCGTCGTCTATTTGATGCTGTTGGTGGAATTCTCTCAACACCATCACCACCTCTATCACCACCTACAATATTGCGAATAATTTGGCCGAAAGCACCTCTCATCCTAGGCACTGCAACATATAAATATATAAATATTAAAAAGAATTATAAACAATAAAAAATCAATGTAACAATATATAAATAATATATTAATAATATATAAATAATATTAACAAATTCGTTTCAAAAAATTTAAAATAATACATAAACGCCCGTTTCGAACATTTCCCAGTTCAAACCTTCGAAACTGGGTTTCGAACATTTCTCAGATTCAAACTTTCGAAACTGGGTTTCGAACATTTCCCAGATTCAAACTTTCGAAACTGGGTTTCGAACATTTCCCAGATCCAAACTTTCGAACAAGCGTTTCGAAACTTTCCCAGAACTTTCGAAAGTTTCACCTGGCATTGCATTTCGAAGATTTCAATTCAAGAAACTTTCGAAAGTTTCTCATTTCGAAGATTTCCAAAAGTTCGAGGATTGCATTTCGAAGGTTTTATATTCAAGGAAACTTTCGAAACTTCTGGAATTGAATCATACAAATGCATTTCGAAATTTTCAAAAACTGCAAATATTCGAATGGGAACTTACTTTTGCGTTTCGAATGTTTGAGATCTTCGAAGGTAAGGTTGATTCTGAATCGAATGTTTGAAATGTTCGAATGATTTGGTGAAAAGTGTGAGTAAAATTTTTTTTTGGTTTTTATATATGTGATAGAGGGTAAAATTGTCTTTTACGCATCACTGGGGGGGTGGCAGGTCAAAGTGGGGGGGTGCCTGGTATAAAACTCTTCACCTTTTTTACGACGATAACAACACGGCCCTTCTTATGGCATAAACAAGGGGAAATACTTTTTCCACCCCCAACATAACCCAAGCATTTTCTTTTAATAATAACAAAGGAAGTTTCTCCCTCCTAAAAAAATTAGCAATTTATGGTCTTAAAAAATCCAAATGCAAAGAAATTTAAATTGTATGCCAGTTTATTTTATTTTATTTTAAAGAATTTAGTGGTAAAATCACTAAATGTAGATAAAGATAGTATACTAGGTTAGAATTTACACTCTCGAACATATCAAATGTTTATATAGTTGCCGTATCATATGTATTTACGGGACAAATCGATTCTAATGATCCAAAAAGTTGATGTATGTCGATTTAGCATAAAATATAATGTATCAACTAATATTTTTAATATTTCAAAATTTAGAATATATGTATTTATCTAAATACAATGCATCTCTTTTTTTTTTCTTTTTTTTTTTTTTCTTTTTTTCTCTTTAGAGTATCAACTCAGCGCTAAAATTTTGATCTTATAATTATAAAGAATGGAGTTGGCATTCCAGTGAAATTTTAATTTTATTGTTAATCAAATCAACTCAAGTAACGACAATTAGTTGGTTTGAGTCTATGTATTAAGTAAAAAAAATTGTTTTATCTAGTTAAAAATTTGTTGTTCTTCACTAAGTATAGATAATAACAATTAAACCAAATTTATTTATAATTTTTATTATTAGAATTTAACATACTTCGCCACACCAATGTCTGTATCTTAAATATAATAAAAAAATATTTCTTTTTATCATTTTCATAAGAGACAATTGAATTATAATGAATCAATAAAAATTTGATTCACATAGTAATAAGTACAAATACATTGGATAAAATTTAGTAAAAAAAGACATTGGGTAAAAAACTAGATAAAAAGGTAAAAGAATTAAAGAAAAAAAAGCCAGTTATAATTGCTAAAATTTTGAAAACTATAAATAAAAGTTGAATGCATGGTTAGATTAGTCTAGGTTAGAAAACATAAAATGAGGATCAATCGATTATTAGTCGATTTGATTTTAATGCAATTTTATTTTTTATAAAAATAAGAGATGGTTGAAGCCCGACAAAAATTACAAAACCATCAAACAAGTGGTGGAAAATTTATGCGACAAGTGTCAGGTAGATTTTTCGTATTTGCTCATATTATAATTTAATAATAGAAACTTAAAGTGTTAGTGAAAAATATATTAGAGATCAAAAATCAAATAATTTAATTATAAAAACTAAATAATATTTAAATTTTTTTTATAAAAATTAAAAACATTTTCCACTCCATTTTATTATTTATAGTAAGATGTCGAAGAAAAATAGATCTATTATCGTGTCATTGATCTCACATGATTGTGGCAAGTCTATGACAGGGTGGAGGATCAAATTCTGAGAGCCAAAAAATCGGCAATATCTTAATAACACACTATTGCGCACTCAAGGTCGGCCCAACATATTATGAGTCATAAAGCGAAACTATTAACCATAATCTTTTTAAAATTTAATAAATAAATTATTAATATTTTATTTAATAACTATAGAAAATTTATTTAACAAAATTAATGGTAATTTTAAATATATTTTTTCTATATTTTTCAAAAATTAAAATAAGACATTTCAACTATTCTATCACAATATCAAAAACGTGTAAAATTTTTCATCTTTTTGTTGAATAAGAGAATTAGCAATATGTTTACTATTTGTCATATGATTTATCAATTTATAACTAATATTTTCCATATGATTTCTCATGATTTCTCCTTATAATTAATATTTTTCTCATCCTAATACTTTTGTCAGCCAATTTATTTGTACTAATAAGAGTATTAAATAATTTGCAACAAAAATAAAATATTTTATTCAAATTTAACTGTAAAAAATATTAGAATGTGACACATTTATATTTTGTTCTGTTTTTTCAGAGAGGCCTCAAAGCAAAGCGTTTGACCTTGGTGGATAAGTAGTGGTCTTACCCTTGTGTTGGCTTTGTGCCCACTCGCAAATTGTGATGCACGTAGAGCTCATAGTTCCACATGTAGCATAGCATAGTTGAAATGCCAAAATTACACTTGAAACTAACAAAAGAATCATATTTTACTATTTGACACTCACATTTCAAGTAAATATCATGATATCTTCTCCTTCCTTTTTTAATTATAAAAACTAAGCTTACAGCATTGAATTATAACAAGACACAAGACAGCATTTTCAACCGACGGTAATCGAAAACGCCCACAAGAAAGTTTAAACATATAAACATGTATAGTATGTGTTTGATTAAAATCTTATTTACTTAAAACCTCAGCTGAACTTAAACAAAATTCCTCTTTCTTGGATATTAAGTGTTAACATCCCCACCCTGTTTATTTTTTTATAAGTTTCTCTCCTTTCGTTAGTTTTTTATAACATGCAACCATGCATTATGATGCTTTAAAGCTACACTCGAGAGTTACAAATAATGTAACTCTTCCAAGTTCACCTAAATTTTGTTCAGCTTAGGAGATAGATAAATTACAAATGTTGACTAGCTTTTCTTTAACCTATAAGGCTTTTTTTTGAGTCATTAACCTACAAAACTTAAGTCTTTATATGAAGAAAAAAAATGGTACAATGTGCATAAGCAGTCAGACACGACGACCACCAATTGGTTCCAAACCTCACAACCACAACCAAATAAATGGTTTAGAAAATACATGACAAAGGAAATACAAAGAAGCAAATTGAATGGTCCAACCCATGACAAAGGAAATTAAAAGCAAGAGAAAAATCAAATAAACAGAATGGTAAATTTTAAATGGAAAAAATTAGTAGTACTTTGCAATAGACGGGACTACTCCTGTACTAGTGTTATTAAACAGAATCTCTCACATAGAAGGGGATTACTCCTGTGCTAGTGTTATTAAACAAAATCTCTCTCACTCATGCACAAATACACACAAAAGCACAAACAGAGTCAATATTCTCACTTCCTCTTGATATCTCAAATTCTCATTCCAAACAATGTTCATCATTTCATATCTATATGCATACCCCATATAAAGGCTGCTTATAAGGGCTCGCTAAAAAAAATATTACAGAAAAATTGGGAAAAGTATACTACCAACCAAGTACCTACAAAAATTGTATTATTTATAGTAAGATGTCGAAGAAAAATAGATCTATTATCGTGTCATTGATCTCACATGATTGTGGCAAGTCTATGACAGGGGGGAGGATCAAATTCTGAGAGCCAAAAAATCGGCAATATCTTAATAACACACTATTGCGCACTCAAGGTCGGCCCAACATATTATGAGTCATAAAGCGAAACTATTAACCATAATCTTTTTAAAATTTAATAAATAAATTATTAATATTTTATTTAATAACTATAGAAAATTTATTTAACAAAATTAATGGTAATTTTAAATATATTTTTTCTATATTTTTCAAAAATTAAAATAAGACATTTCAACTATTCTATCACAATATCAAAAACGTGTAAAATTTTTCATCTTTTTGTTGAATAAGAGAATTAGCAATATGTTTACTATTTGTCATATGATTTATCAATTTATAACTAATATTTTCCATATGATTTCTCATGATTTCTCCTTATAATTAATATTTTTCTCATCCTAATACTTTTGTCAGCCAATTTATTTGTACTAATAAGAGTATTAAATAATTTGCAACAAAAATAAAATATTTTATTCAAATTTAACTGTAAAAAATATTAGAATGTGACACATTTATATTTTGTTTTGTTTTTTCAGAGAGGCCTCAAAGCAAAGCGTTTGACCTTGGTGGATAAGTAGTGGTCTTACCCTTGTGTTGGCTTTGTGCCCACTCGCAAATTGTGATGCACGTAGAGCTCATAGTTCCACATGTAGCATAGCATAGTTGAAATGCCAAAATTACACTTGAAACTAACAAAAGAATCATATTTTACTATTTGACACTCACATTTCAAGTAAATATCATGATATCTTCTCCTTCCTTTTTTAATTATAAAAACTAAGCTTACAGCATTGAATTATAACAAGACACAAGACAGCATTTTCAACCGACGGTAATCGAAAACGCCCACAAGAAAGTTTAAACATATAAACATGTATAGTATGTGTTTGATTAAAATCTTATTTACTTAAAACCTCAGCTGAACTTAAACAAAATTCCTCTTTCTTGGATATTAAGTGTTAACATCCCCACCCTGTTTATTTTTTTATAAGTTTCTCTCCTTTCGTTAGTTTTTTATAACATGCAACCATGCATTATGATGCTTTAAAGCTACACTCGAGAGTTACAAATAATGTAACTCTTCCAAGTTCACCTAAATTTTGTTCAGCTTAGGAGATAGATAAATTACAAATGTTGACTAGCTTTTCTTTAACCTATAAGGCTTTTTTTTGAGTCATTAACCTACAAAACTTAAGTCTTTATATGAAGAAAAAAAATGGTACAATGTGCATAAGCAGTCAGACACGACGACCACCAATTGGTTCCAAACCTCACAACCACAACCAAATAAATGGTTTAGAAAATACATGACAAAGGAAATACAAAGAAGCAAATTGAATGGTCCAACCCATGACAAAGGAAATTAAAAGCAAGAGAAAAATCAAATAAACAGAATGGTAAATTTTAAATGGAAAAAATTAGTAGTACTTTGCAATAGACGGGACTACTCCTGTACTAGTGTTATTAAACAGAATCTCTCACATAGAAGGGGATTACTCCTGTGCTAGTGTTATTAAACAAAATCTCTCTCACTCATGCACAAATACACACAAAAGCACAAACAGAGTCAATATTCTCACTTCCTCTTGATATCTCAAATTCTCATTCCAAACAATGTTCATCATTTCATATCTATATGCATACCCCATATAAAGGCTGCTTATAAGGGCTCGCTAAAAAAAATATTACAGAAAAATTGGGAAAAGTATACTACCAACCAAGTACCTACAAAAATTGTATTAGCAGCTTTTAAATGCACTTGTATTGAGTTAGGCCTGTAATCTTTGAAACTGATTCTTGCTTGTATTAGCAGCTTTTAAATGCCCTTGTATTGAGTTAGGCCTGTAATCTTCGAAACTAACTCTCGCAAGTTGCATCCTTGCCAGTATTGACAGAAACCTCCTGCATCAGATATATGTATTTAACTTTTATGATTGCTACAAGGATATGAAACTAAAGTACATATGTACAGAAAACCCTGAGTGGAGAAAAAAAATTAAGGAAACTTAAAACCATGAACCTATGAAGTAGATGAATCGTGTATTAACCTAGAACAATATTGGACAATAAAGAGTTCATAGGCTTCCTGAGCTAAACCCAAAAACAAACTGTATTAAATAGCTAATATATTCTAATGGTAACTACATACAGGATTGAGTCTCAGTCTTCTGAATCACATAATTAAACTTAAGTCGAAGCAAAATCTCAGGATATAATAATTGTTCTTAAATTTCGTAATTCATAAGAAGGACATCTTAAAAGCACAATCTATCAGTACACTATATTGCAGTTTGAGGTAAGTCGTCAATTTGAGGATATAATAATTTGTGCTTCAATGGTGCGTAAAGCAGTAAGGTGGCAACTATACAACAAAACTTGAGAAATTTTTTTTTGACAAAACACTTGAGCAACATAGAAACTATGCCTACCAATTAAATGTGCTCTCCAATTTTGAGTCCTTGTTCTTTTGCTTTCTTGAACCATTTAAGTGTGCTCTCCAATGTTGAGTAAGCAGCAACATCTGTCAAACTCTTGCTTTCGACTGCATAATCAAACACTTCATAAGCATCCGCAATTCTACCAGCCCTACAAAGTGCCCTGACAAACGTAGCATAAGAAGCCATTTCAAGCTTCAGACAACCCGATTTCATCTCACCATACAATTCCATGGCCTTGTCAAACAACCTAGATTTGCACAGCCCATGTAGCAGCGTGTTATATGTGCACGAATTTGGACTGCACCCTATCGCTTCCATTTCTTCCAACAACGCAATTGCAGACAAGATCTCCCCTTTCCTGCACAATCCATTCATCAGAGAGGTATAAGTTACCTCATCAGGGAAATGACCCTTTTCGGCCATAACACGCAATAACTTCTTAGCTTCCATTACCCGGCCGGATTTTGATAACCCATAAATCAAAGTGTTATAAGTGATAAGATCGGGCTCCACCCCGGCCTCCTTCATTTTATTATAAACCTCAATTGCTTCATTTCCTCTACCCATCTTACAATAACCTTTCATAATTGTATTGTAAGCATAGCAATCTAACTTAAAGCCTTCCTCGTCGAGAACACTCATCAAACTCAAAGTCTCACGCAAGTTCTTGGCATTACATACATTATCGATCAAAATTGTAAAAGTAACAAGATCGGGTTTGACGCCAAATTTGCTACGCATTTCAATAATGAAACTATAGAGAGTGCTCAATGTTAGGCACTTACAGAGATGCTTAACAAGGAAATTGAAAGTGTAAATATCAGGACTGCAATGCTTGGAAGACAACTCTTTGATCAATTCAACAGCTTCGTCCATTCGACCAGCGGAACAAAGTGATCGGACAGCTAAATCAACAGTAACTTTATCAGGACTCACGCCATCAGAAACCATCAAGTTTAGGGTTTGATGAATTTGGGAAAGGGTGGTATCGGTGGATTTGCATGATTGGGTGAGCAAGATGTGGTAGGTCGATTTGTCTGGGGTGAAGGAAGGATGAGTCTTTGTCATGTGACGAAGAAAAGCAATGGAATCGTTAATGGTGGAAACTGAAGCGTAGGATTGAAGGAGGGAGTTATGGAAGCGGAAATCATTGGGGACATTTGAGCTTTTAACTATGGAGTTGAAGATACTTTTAGCCTCTTGGAGGCACGGAGATTTGAATAGAGAGACGGGTTTCGGAGGCTGAGATTCCTGC
>NC_021166.2:62256693-62307581 GCF_000331145.2 Cicer arietinum | reverse complement strand
TGCTGGAGTTTTCGGGATTTTCCGGGAAAATTGGATGGGATTTTCTTGGGAAAGTAACGGGGTTTGGAAGAAGAGGGGAGCGATGAAGATGAATTAATCAAGTTTGGATTTGAGAGTGCGGAACGAAATGAAGGAGGAATTTTTCCCATGTTGATTTTGCTTCTTCTTCTTCTTCTTCGTTGAAAGTATCGTAGGGTTTTTAGGGTTTAGGAATTTCCCCCATGTTGCTCCTTTTTAAGTGTTGAATTTTTGTTATATGAAACATTTTTAGAATACTTTAAAAAACAAAAATAAATTTTAACAATAGTCTTTTAATTGTAAAATTCAAATTTTATACATCATTTTAATATTAGATTTATACTTTTTATTTAAAAATATCTTTATGGGTCTTGACTACAAGATAAGTTATTTTGGTTATCTTTATTTGTGGTAAATATTTTGCTATTACAAATAACTAATGTTACAATTTAATATATTGCAAAATTGATTTTGATATTGTGTGAATTTATTCACATACCTACGAATCGATTCATTGTTGTATCGAAACATATAATTAAGTTCATCCCATTTGCGGAGATCTCATGAATTTATTGTTGTATCGAAACATATAATTAAGTTCATTGTTGAATCGATTCATTGTTGTATCGAAACATATGATTGATGAATCAGTTCATCCCATTTGCGGAGATCTCATAAATTGATTCACACTCCTATTCACGCATTCATATTTTACAATAATTAAGTCACAATGATCATGTGAATCAATCCATGACAACATAGATTAATTCATGGATGTAATTCACTTAAAAAATCATTTCAATGCATTTTCATAAATTTTAATTCATTCTGAACATGTGGTTATCATTATGTATAGTTAAAAAAAATTTATCGTAATATCATTTGATTCACAATCTTGATGAGATATTAAGAACAACATAGTCACTCACAACTAAGTTAATTCTCAATCCAAATTTAACTTCACACACAACACTAACTAAACTAAGTTAAAAAAAACATGCATTGGGCCTATTTCTATGTCGTAGTATTGGTTATATTTTCAATTCAATAGTTGGATTAGCAATGTAAAAAAAAGTATTTGTGCATAAAAACGAAAAAATTTAGGTCATCTTCTAGTATTGTATTTTTCATTTTTTAAAGAGTTTAGCGATGAAATTCATACACACTAAAAAATTACATATTCAAACATATAACATATCAAATATTCTCACAACTTATTACCATTCATTATAATATTTTTGACTTTAGGTCAGGTTAAACTTGTCAATGACCTAAAAATCGTAGCCTATAGTAAAAAAAAGCAATGCTTTTGTATATGTTGTCATGGTCATACATTTTCCAAAGCATTATTATCTTTTCTAATAAAAACTGTTGTCTATTCATTTTAGGCTATAACTAGAAAATTGTGGGTATTTTAGACCATATTTTAGAACCGTTGTCTATGAAAACTTATAACACACCAAAACTGTAGAAATTTGATATGGAAATGTTGTCTTCACATACTTCAAACAACATTGTATAACTGTGGCATAAAGATGAATAAAAATGTGGCCTAAAGTGACCTTATAATAACAAGTGAGAAACAAGTTTATATCCCTAACTTGGATTAGTTTCAAACATATATGCTTTTACATTTTGAAGAGTGGCTTTTTAATGTCATTTTGGAGAATGACTTGGTATTATTAATGTTTTGGAATATAATTTTATTTACAATTTATAGTCTTGAGGTATATGGCAACATTTATAGAAATGTGGCCTAAACGTATTGGCAATATTTATTACTCATTGCGTAAAATAACATTTTTGCCTAAAACATTTACATTAAAATGTGGGCTATACATACCTTTTAGACAACATTTTTAAGAATTTGTGATCTGAAGTGCAAAAATTGTTGCCTCTTCAAATAGGCAACAACTATACTGCACAAGTGAAAATTCGCGAACAAACTGTTACATGAAGTTTAAACTATAATTTTATTGTTTTTCACCACAATTTTTAATTGTTGCCTAAAGTAAAAATATTATAGTGACTTGAGTTTCATTTACGAGACTACACATGACACAAATTAATTTAATTTTGTTTAAAATGAGTTGAAAATAAAGTTATTTATTATATTTGAATACATCAATGTAAATGTAAATTGAACAATAAATTTAAGACTAAAATAGATGCAAAAGCCTTAAATTGTAACTTTAAGTTAAAATCAATTTTAGAAGTAAATCAATTTTACTCGAACACATTCAAACATCTCAAAATGAACTCTAGACTTTTAAACTCAATTGTGATCAAATTACATTACGTGAGCGTGATTTACTGCACTTTGTATTTTTTTAAAAACCATGGTGCTATAATTTTGTCAAACTTAGTGTGATTACAAATATATACTATTACGAATATATACTAAAATAACACGTAAACACATATTTTGATCTTTGAAGTTTTGAAACGTTGTCAAAATAATTTTCAAATATATCAAAATTAAAAAAAAAAATATATATATATATCTTTTGTTTGTTATTTTGATCATCGAATGTTATATTTGTTAATTTCATACTCGAATGTATTTTTCGTTGATGAATTTAGTTTATAAGAATAAAAATACTAACAAAAAAATAATAATTAAAAATATATTTACAATTTTGATACATTACTATTTACTCTAAACTAACATTTGTGATAGATCACACCTTAAAGTGACTTTTGGAACAATTTTGAATAGAAAAATGTTTTGTACATACACCTTGAAATTGAATTTGATATATTTTGACAATGTAATAAAAAAAAATATAGAAAAAAAATGATTTGTTGAATAGGTGTATAGAAATTATAAACATGTGTATATCATTATTATTTTGAATATATATAATTGTATTTAGAATAATGATACACATATATACACTTTATATTCTCCAACATCAATATTCAACACTGTATTTTATTGATGTCTTTCTCTTTCTATGATATTATTAAGATATCACATTAATTTTATTTATTTTTTATCTCTAATTCTGTTAAAAATTCAAAAGTGTATATACTCAAAAGAGTTGTCCACTGAACGTTTTAGTTGTATTCGAAGAGATTTAAACTTTCAATTTATAAGCAAGCATATCTTTGTTACTTTTCCCGTAGTACTACGATAGTATTATACTTAAAGTTGCGAATATGGAATCTAAGGAAGACGATGATATATATATATATATATAAATTCCATGTTGATGATGAATTATTGTTACAGTCCAATCCATGCTTTGGTCGGTTTCGGTTCTAAGTTCGTGATTATAATAATAACACTGACACTTTGTTTTTATATATTGTATACAAAAAAACAGAAAAAAGAAATCTAAAAATTGGTGAAGCGTGATTGTGATGAATTATAGAAAGAAAATCCCGAAACCGACAAAAAGAATTGAAAATGATACAATATGAAGGGGCAAAAATGTCTTTTAGTATATGTCTATTTGTTTAAGGTTCTCTTTTTAGCTATGGGCTGGGCTGCCCGGCTTAGCTGAAAACGACAGCAAGCAACCTGTCTGTGTGTCTCAAAATCCATTTTTATTTAATTATTTAATTATGAAACCGACTCACTTATATATATATATATAGTATGTCTCAGTCTCTCCTTTCCTCGTGTGTTGTTTTTGTCTTGCGAGTGGCTATGGTGGATGTATGCTGCATGTGCGGCGATGTTGGTTTCCATGACAAACTTTTCCGCTGCAAAAAATGTCGTTACCGCTTCCAACACTCGTAAGTCGTAATAATATTGTTTTCTTTTAAGTTTCCTCATCAT
This sequence comes from Cicer arietinum, assembly GCF_000331145.2. Classification (NCBI taxonomy): domain Eukaryota; kingdom Viridiplantae; phylum Streptophyta; class Magnoliopsida; order Fabales; family Fabaceae; genus Cicer; species Cicer arietinum. The sequence goes on along the minus strand of NC_021166.2, from coordinate 62,303,776 downwards.
CTACTCTCTACTCTACCATCACATACATAATAATATTGTTTTTATTATTTATTTCAGATATTGTAGTAACTTGTATGGTGAATTAACGGAAATACAAGTGTGCGATTGGTGCCAAAGTGAAGCCAAAACCACAACAAGGCCGCATAACAAACCGGTGGTGGCTTTAGCGTCTAACGTCCGTAGTTGTCAATATTCCTCCACCTCATCCTCCTCCTCTTCCTCCTCCTCCGGCCATAAATTAATGAAGGAGAACGGTGGTAATTCGGAGAAGGCCGGGAAGAGTAGTCCAATTCCTTCACCTAGACACGCCACACGCAGGTATAAGCTTCTCAAGGATGTCATGTGTTGATCAAACACATCCATATACTATTAGTATTTCAACTTTTATGTTTGTAGAATTAAATTAATGTTTAATTATCAGTCTTTTTAATAATTTCTCTTGTTTTGGCTCACTTTTTTTTTTTTTTTTGTGAATACAAACTTCAATGTATGCATGTATGTACCATGCTGTCCCATAATCAATCTACATATAAATTATAATATTCCTACCAGCTCCGCCTTTTCTTTCTTTTTTATTTATTATATTAATTCATGTTTTCTCTAACTATGTCATTATGCATGTGTTAAGTTCTTGTTATTATTATAATAATTACATTTTATAGACCGGATAAAAACAAATTACCAGATTTTTCATGCCACCCTCTTTTTAAAATAAACATACTATATCTTCTCGTGTATTGCATGGTACATGAAATAGGTATGTATCATGTGCATGTCATTTGTTACAACAATCCTTTCATTTAATATTTTGTATCTTTTTATCATACTATGAACATTTCACATCTTTATCATTTTCTTTATCTCTTAAAGTCCTATCATTGAGGTATTTAGGTGTTCATCGATAATTTTTTCAATTTGTAATAACGAAATTAATTAGATCCTCTATATATGTTAATTGAAGTTGCAACAACTCCCCACAACTCTTATTTCATGCGGCTGCTATAGATGATCACATACTTTATTAAACAATCGAAGTGATAGTAACTGGATATACTTTATTTTAATTATTCTCGTAATACATATTTGATATGGAAATGAAGGTTAGTTAATAAGAACGTACGCATAAAAAATGACACAGTTTTTAACCAGTAGTTGGTGCATATGTTTACTAAGGTAAGTGAGGTTAATTTTAATATTAGGTAATTTGATTTCCTTTTATGAATGAAGCGGATAAGGGTGGAGATGTGAGGTGCAAATTAAGGTTTGAAACATCCCATCTCATCCTCTGAAAATTAATTGAATGCAGTTGACTGACTGGGTTTCCTTTCCTTTTGGGAGAAGAATTCAAAGTACCCCAAAGCCTACTAACTTTTGCAGATTCATTGAAGCTTCTTTAATTGCTAGGCCCTCTCTCTCTGTAGATCTGTATATATATAGTTGTCCAAAGTCAATAGCAAATATCTAATTTAATTTAATAGTCTTCAATCAATATTGCCTTAAAAAGTGGAGAATTAATTTGCACCACAAAATTTATTAATTCATCTGTCTCTATTTTATTTGTATTGTTTTACATGGAGTTCTTAATAAAATTAGTTGTGTGATCATTTTAATGATAAAATGTGACTGGTTTATTATAATAATTATTAAAATAATTAAATAAATAATGTAATAAGTAAAAAATTAATTAATATTTTATTTGATGTAATTTGAGATGAATAAATATTATAAATAACAAAACGAGTATTATTTTGATGTTTAAATATGTAATATATTATTTCTATATTGACTATTATATCTAAATTATAAAAAATATATTTTGATGGATTTTGAGTGAATGATTACACCGACTAAATTGAATAATCTTAAACACGTTTAAAGATTAAAATAATGAAAACAAAAAGTTAGATCGAATTTCTCAACCAAATACATATTTAAGGTTGTTTTTGTTATTTTGACAGAAGAAATTAATGTGGCAGATATTAAAAGGACAAAAATGTCTTTATTTGTGATCGACGTGGATATTATAGGAGTACATATATACAGTGCGAGTCTGCAATCTGAATTCTGAGGTAGCCCCAGCTAGCAAGCAAGCAACAGTTACGTGTTTGTAGATGGATAAGAATGAGAAAATTCGGAAGAATTAATTATTCGATTTGAGTTTTTAATATAATTCGTAATTACAACTTTGAGTAACTGATTTAAAAGAGAGAAGCGTGGCTGTCGTACGTGAAGTGTGTTGTGAATGAAAATAGGAAAAATGCGTTGGTTTTTTCTTGGCCATACATTTTGGTCACGAGAACATGTGGGTGGATGGATATGGATATAGTAATAGCTTAGCTTAGCTTTTTAGAGTATCTCCAAATAAAGTGCACAACTTTCATAACCCACTTTTGACCATTTTTTGGAAACAAACTAATTCCTTTTAACTTTCAACGTCACGGTAACCAAATCCCACTTTTCACTTCTTATCTTCTCACTTTTACTTTCACCTAATTAACATACTATTCAATTATTCATCCATATCTAAATCCTACTTGTCACTGTTCATCGTCGTTTTCAATTTTTAATAAAATATTTAATATTTCTTTTCGAATGCTATGTCATTATTTTAAAACAGTATCACGCTAACAATTGTTCTAAAGATATTTATTAAAAAATAAAAAATTTATAAAAAAAAAATTTATTAAAAATTTCAAGACATTAATAGTAGATATTTTAAAAAAGTTTTATTTTTTAATTATAATTTTAGTATTTATTAAAAATTTCAAGACATTAATAGTAGATATTTTAAAAAAGTTTTATTTTTTAATTATAATTTTAGTTTTTTAGTTTTTTACTGATTTAAAAAATTACTGTTTTTATTATAAAAATCGATAATTATGATCATTTAACTAAAAAATATATTACATGTTTTAAATAAGTGTTATATGTTAGGATGACGTAGAATGATTAAAATTTATAAATTAAAATTAAAACACCATAAAAATTTAATTTTTAAAATTTGAATTTTTTATATTTGTAATTTAATTAATGACATATTAATAATTAATGTATTTAGATTATTTTATATCATTAAATTGTATATCATATTATTTAAAATATCTTAAATTGTCATTTTTTTTTAGTTTAAAAATTTAAAAGAGGGATTAAAACTGTCAAATATCAAAATAGAGAAATCAATTTCGTGAATTAATAAAAATAAAAAGACAAAAAATACAATTAAACCTTTTTTTTTTGGAATGTTTAACAAGTGTCTTTTGAGATACTTGTTAACATTTTCCTTCAAAATACTATATACTACTGTGCATTTATGATAACCACAAACACACAATAATAGTTTAAAAGATTATTTAGTAAAATTATTATTTTTGTTGTTTATAGGCAATTTTTTAATACATGTAAAATTAATAAAAAAAAGTACACTTATTGTGAAGCAGAAAATGAATAAAAACTACAATTTTGGGTACACAAATATTAATGTAATTTTATTTAGATGTCTGGACTTGTGTTCTGTTTTAGTTGGATCGGGCTGGGCTCTCATAAAAAATTGAGCCTGCTAGAAATTTAAACATATGGCCGGCTTCAAAGTATTAGAAGTATATAGAAAGGTTGAAATTATAAAACAATGTGAATGAATTGGGCAAAAATGAAAGCAATTATTAAAGTATGAAGTCCAAAGTTTGCAGCATGATTAGTGGAAAGATCAGATCCCAATGACCAGTGAGATCTAAAATTAGGATTAGATCCATAAAGTGATTGAACTCCTTTAATATCATCAATATTCAAATCTGCTCTTTTATCTCTTGGCCTTAAACTTGGATACATAACAGCTTCTTTCACACAACTATGTGACAAACCTAACAAATGTCCAATCTCATGTGTTGCTACTGACTCCAAATCTATCGCCACCTCCGACTTAGTACCATCCATATCCACCGCCCACGTCTCCGCTGCATCCAGATGTAGTCTTCCTATCTCCGGCGAGAAAGAATGTGCTAACACTCCTAGAACTCCATCAAATGCTTCACCATCACCATGATCACCACTATAAAACCCTATTTTAATATCTGCAAAACTATAATCTTCAGTTTCAATAAAACTCACCGGAATAACCCTACTCCATCTAGAGAATGCTCTTTTGAATGTTTTTTTTATGTCTTGCATGTTTATATTATGAATCATGTATTCACGTGAGAAGGCGTAGTTTAGTGTGATTGGCATGTCGTTGTCACGTGACCATCTTGGTTTTCCTGGAAAATATACAAAGTGCTTTGTTGAATGCATCTTCGTCATGTTGTTATGTTGATGATGAGTTTTTGTGTCTGGAACACCGCATCTTGGTGTCATCATTTCAGAAACTGTGTTGGTATCGAGTTTTCCAGTTACTTGGACTCCAAGATTCCGTTGGTATTTGATTAGCGCTGATTCAAAACTAGCATCGAATTCGTCGCTGAAAGTGATGATTCTGTTGTTATGATCATGTGGTGGATTAAGATATCCAAAACGAGATAGGTATCTTTTGAACTGTGATATTCCAGTGATATTGTTGCCTATGCCAGCATTGGTGAAGCTTTGAATGTTGTGGTTTGTGATGGATATTTTGGTGGATGGTGGTGTGTGATTATCATGAAACGTAGATGATGATATTAATGTCAAGAGAAACGTGAAAGAAAGGAACATGATTCTTTTTCTTTCTTGTTTTGGAGGCACATTGATACAAAGCTATATATAGATATATATAAAGGATTTAATTAACTATATAATGATAATGATTATAACAATTTGATTATCATTAATTGAAGATTTAATCTACCATTTTTGAGAGTGATATTATAGAAATGAATTTGTGTCACCTTCGGATGTAGCTTTACATATGTTTGAAGTAACTTAAAGAACAAAGAAAAATGAATTGAATGGAGGAAGAGTGAAGTTGGGAAATGTTGCAAAGATAAAGTGGCAATTGGTAGTAGATAAGTGAGTGTGCAGTTGTTTTCTGTTGAAGAATGAGACTGAGGATACAACAAGTAGTTAGTTACATTCCATCATTATATTGGTTGTTGCCTCTCTCTCTCTCTCTTTTACAAACGTATTATTTACTCAAATTTATATTTATATATATAAAAAAGAAGAAATTAAAGTCAATGCTCTAAAACTGTTTTTAATAGCTTAGCTAGTTTGCACCTGAAGGATCAATTAAGGTTTATTTATGTAAGAGTGGAAAATTCACATTAATATGTCTTGTTTGTCAACACGGGTCCCCTGCATCTGAATCACATTGGTGCGTTGAAAAATATAAAGAAAAAAATGGAAATGAGGTCAAGGAATTTGACATTGACATGTCACTAGCAAACACAACCGTTTTGTCTGCTATTAGCTAGTGAGAATAGTCATAAAGAAAATATTTGCGCTATATGCTCTCTTATCAAATTAAACTATTTATTCCAATTTTGATCTAACTCATGCATTTGTTATGAATTGAGAAAGAGTGGGAGTAAATATTTTTGTACAAATTCTCCTTAACACGAAGAATATTGTGACAAGCTTTCCACACAAACAACTTTATATTTTTAAGGATTTTGGGTCCCCAAATTTCTTTTCAAGTGCTATTCATGCTATATCAGAGGCTTGCTCCTCATTTTTTTAAAGTATACTTGTAATGTGACAACCAAACCAGAGTACACCTTGACTATGTGTCTAAGATTAAAAACAATTTAGTTTCGTAGATTGTTTCATCGGTGAACTAAGAAATATCACGAGTTTTAAGGAAAGAAATTCGAATTTAAACTCAAATTTATATATATATATATATATATATATGTAAAAAAAATCTTAAAAACGGGTTTGTAAGTTGTTAAAGTCCTCTCAGGATTGGAGATCTGAATTTCTTTGACATTCTAATAGAGGAGGTACATCCATAAACAATGTAAATCAACGTTACAATTATCTGGTAATTTTTATTTTTATAATTATTAACACTTAATTTTATATAATTGTTAATATATGATATATTTGGTATTCTATATATATATATATATATATATATTTAAATTGTGAGGGGAAAATTCAGATATCAAGGAAATGTGTCAAGTCCAATGACAAGAATGTATAACCTAGTTTACAGCAAGTCCAAGTCAAACTAGATATTTTTATAGAAGTCTAATTTTTTTAAAATTCTATTATAAGCTAAAACAACCATATTATATAATTGAAAAAGTCTATTATGCCTACAAGTGTTATTTAATTAAATATAAATAATTTTTTGTGACTTTATATTATCATAATATTAAATTCTGTACGTTGTATTAAATAATAAATTTGCTAACATTTTATTTAATTCAAACATACTCACCTACATCATTCTTGAGATAATTAAAAGTACTATTACAAAATAAAATTGAAATAGAATATTATTTAATGTTGAATTTTCTAAAAGATAATGTTGAATTTTCTAAAAGATAATGTTAGTATTGAAATAGAATATCATTTAATGTTGGATTTTCTAAAAGATAATATTAATATCAAAATAAAACTAAATTACATTAACGTATTAATTTATTAGTCTATTTATGAAAATTTATATCATTCACACTTTAAATAGTGTAAATTTTCATAAAACAATGGTTAAGTGAACTTTTCAAAACACTTTCATGTCTTGTCAAATTTTTAAAAATATCAAACTTTAAAACGATTCTACAACATATAATAGGTTAAACTCAATTCTACTATTTTTAAAATATATCAGACGAAGACATGACAAAGTGTTTCCCCGTAATAGAGACTACATAAGGGGTACCAAAAGACAATCTCTAGAAAGTAACAGTAGCATATTAGCCATTTGATTCCTACTATTGGGCTTTTATTGAGCCCTTTTCCTAGTTGAGAATTGGGCTTCTCATGTAAGAATGAGTATAAAGGCTATGATTTCCAATGTGCAAAAAGAACAGCGTAATAAAGGCGTAATAAATTTCAAATGTGCAAAAAGGACAGCGTAATGAAGGCTATAAACTTTTTGTAATAAATTCACAGCTTCAAAAACTGCATTATAAGAATACGAGTATAATTTAAATTTTTAAAATAAATATTTTTTTTATAAGGTAATCTTTTCATTTACGTATAATATATAAAGTACTTTTTTAAACCACATGATTAATTTGATATCTCAATTATGTTGGCACTTAAAATCAATCAACTGTCATTTACAATACTCTAAAATATTATTAGTAAAATAAAACACAATAGAAAAATATAAAATTTTTGGAGGGACTATCCAAAACTCAAGAAAACAAATCAAATTGATACAAATTATTGTCTCGTTAAACATCTTGCTAGAAAAACTCAATGCGATAAAACCACAGTGAATAAAAAATAGTTTAGTAAACTGTTGTAAACATTAGCCAAGTCTATATTCAAGAAGACCAATAGTGTTTCTATTGAAAATTTCAAAAATATTAAAATGAAAAGTATTCCATCAATGATGGTTAACAATGTGATATACCAAATTTAGTATTTTGTCGAATATTAATTTTCTTCTCTAAATATATCTCGTACTCTTAATCATCTCAATATAATTAAGTCATCCATTTTAAATAGACCAGAAAATAAGACTATTATTTCTAAAAACTAGATTTTTCAATTACGAATCAGATTTAATCTATAGTAATCTCCACCCAGTATGCAATGCAATTGTAATACCTAAATTCACAACAAAACAACTCAATAAAGCAAAAGAGTTGTATCTAAATATACCTACACAACCGGCTGAACCAGGACATTCAGATGTAGCTCAGTTAGTATTACATTTAATTCAATATTCTTTGGGGTAGGCGTTATAGGAGAATGAACTCCTACTTGAAACTACTTGAGAATTTGACACTTTCGAATAGAGTTGGAGATTATACTAGAAATGTAATTTCCAGATAAAGATACATTGATAATAATTATGTTAATGACAATGTGAAAAATAAGATTTTTGCCTTCAAAACGAGCTTGATTTCTGCAATACCAAATAACTTTAATACTAAGATAATGCTCACAAAAATAACATATTTGCATTGATGAGATGAACCTTAGTCACATATGATAAGAATATTTTAAACCGAACTACTATCAATTTAAAAGTAAAAAATAGTGGTTAATGATAACTCTGTCAGTATTATATTTAATCCAATACTCTTTGAGGTAGGCGTTTTAGGAGGATGAACTCCGACTTGAAACTACTTGAGAATTTGACACTCTCGAATAGAGTTGAAGATTGTACTAGAAGTGTGATTTCCAGATAAAGATACATTGGCAATAATTGTATTAATGACAGTGTAAAAGATAAGATTTTTGTCTTCAAATTGAGTTTGATTTTTGCAATACTAAATAACATCAATATTAAAGATGATGTTGACCAAAATAACATATTTGCATTGATGAAACCAACATTTATCACATGTAACAAGAAGATTTTGAACCGAACTACTATCAATTTAAGAGTGAAAAATAGCGGTTAACCAAGATCAGAGCTTAGTAGCACAAAAGCAGCATAAAAATAGATAATTGTTAGTCTCGATTTCACATCCACATAGTCCACATCGTGAAACAATTTCACAACCTCAAGTTAATTTATAATATGTAAGTATCTTGTTATACAAAAATCTCCAAAACTTGAGAGACTTGGAAGGAGGAATACTATTTTGCTAAATATATTTTTATTTGACTTATCTAACAAATAAAATAAAATTATGTAATTACTTGTTATTTAAAAAATAAATTATTTATTTAGTTGTGTCAATGAATTTTTTTAAATATAACATTATTTAAATACTTATTTAATTTGTTTTAGTTTTTTTTTTGGAAACTTATATTATTTTAAAAATCATAATGTTATTATTATTATTATTATTATTATTATTATTATTATTATTATTATTATTATTTTGTCTAAGAAGAAATGATAAATATTGTAATAAGAATAAAATATAAAATATCATCATAATTAACTCACACATATGCAAAGTCTCAAGTTTGAACTTAAGATATAACATACAACTAAATAATATTTGACATTTATCAATTAAACTAAAACTTAATTAAAAACACAATATATAATTATTTTATAATAACAATTTTATTTTTAATATATACAATATTATATCATGATATTTTGTGTTATTATACGTACATTAACACGATAATATTAATGTTCATAATCTAATATTTTTCTACCCTATTTTTATTCAACTTAATATATGTCTTATCTTTTTTTATATTGTATGTCAAACTCAAACGAAAAAATGTGATATTTTATTAAAGTTGTTATATATATAATTACCGATTTTAATCCATATATTCATAGTATAACTTTTTTACAACATCAGTTAATCATCACATCTCTAAACATATTTGTTGTTAAACTTATCTACGTTAGGAATCATAAAATAACTTTGTAAGTTTATAAGTTTGTGGCAATAATATTTTATAAGGTTCAAATTCTAAGCTTTTTCTTGAGCTACCTATTTAAGATGATGATAAGATCCTTTTAGCCATCTGTTGGAATAAAAAATTTCCTTAAATGGAAACGATAAAGTAGTACATATATTTAGACAAAATAAAATTAATAACTTTTACAAAATTATAATAATTAAATAAATTTAAAACACATAATTTTTTTAATAAATTATAATTGTTATTTATGAAATTTTATATTATAAAAATATTTAGTGATTTTTTTATTGTTATATCTTTTAATAGTTGCAGTTATTATAGATATAAATTAAAACTAACTTTAAGAATGAATTTATCATTTTTGATACACAATATACTCTTTAAAAGTAAAAAGTTCATGTGAACTTAATAAAAATAACATTACTATTAAACCAAATTTTAAATTTATGGTGTGGGCAAGAGTCCACAATAGGTCTAGAGTGATCCTCCCCATGCTTTTAAGTAAAAGTTGAATAGAGAGGATGGAGTAGGTGATGAATAGGAACTCAATAGTCAAGGAGGAGGTCGACATTATTTACCGTGTGTTTGTGGTCCTGTCTGTTATCTCCACATGTTTACCCATTCCTACAAATTGGGGTGTGAGACTTCTTAGTGCCACCGTGCAACTAAACAAGTGTTTATTGTATATTTTGTTTTGCTGTGGTGATAATTGATTTTAAAAATTAATTTAGATTAAAAATAAAAACAAAACCTTTAAATATTATAATTAATTTTAAATGTAAAACTAATTTTACTCGAAAACAACATAATTGTTAAAAACAACTATGATCTCTAAAATTAAAAGCAGTAGAGGTGGGTAAAATATAATTTGACTACTCCTGTATGACATTATTAGTTTGCATAAAAATATCACAAAAATTTGGTCAGAAAATGTACGAAGATCCACATCCTCCTAAAAATGTTGATGCGGTGAGATGGTTAATTGGTCACATAAATGAGGGGACACCCACAAAGAGAGGGACAAAATTCATATCAATTATGCAATAGGGGGGCCCTGGTATTGAGTGTCAGATAAGTTGCACCACTAACTAACTATATCAACAGTGTTCTGTATACCTCAATTCTTTCATAAGTTTAGTTAAACAGGGCGAATCCTCCCCCTATGGAAGGACCCATATTCAAACGTCTTATGCTTGCTTTGTCTTATGTTCTTGTCATTTTTTGTTGTTCTAATTATGCTCCCCTATTTTTATTCTATTTTATCACCATGGATGTATAATAAAAAATAAAATAATTAAAAAAAATATTATAAAAACTAACAATTTTAGTTTTTGGTGGGTTGCTTATTATTTTTAATGTAAAATATCATAATACTTTAGAAGTTATATATATAATAATTATAAAAAATTAATATAGTAGATTGATAATTGTGAATGACGTTTATTTTAAAATAATTTTTGTTTTTGTTAAAGTGACACTGATCGTAAAATGGAAGCAATAATCACTTTATATATTTTGATAAACATTTTTTTGACAAAAAAATTCTCTTTATATAATTAAAATGTTTTTGTTTCAAATTATTAAATATATTTATTGTGTTTTTTAAAATAAATCTATTTTACTATACATTTAGTTTTACGGGTGTAATTAAAACAATCAGATACATTTATCATACAAAATGATATTTTAAATGCATGTATCATAGAAAAGACACATTATATAGTACAAAAATCTAAATTTTAAGTTAGAAAAATTAAACATATATTAAAGTAATAGGATTTAAATAATCAAATCAATTAAAATGCAGTCGCATAACACTTCTTAATTGTCGTTATTAATTTTCATTATAATATTTAACATTGTTTTTTTAAAATTTTAAATTTAAAAATTACAAAAGAATGTTAATAAAAAATGACAATTAATGAATTATTTTTCATTTTTTCTAAATATATACCGGTAGAGAACATAATTTTTAGATCAATTTCACCTTATGATCATACATGTACACAAAATTTTCACACAATGTGTTATTGCAAGAATAAAGAAGGAACGGTCCCCTCTTAGGTGTCTCATTAAATGAAACCAAAACCATCCTTGTCTCTCAAATTTACAATTTGTTCGAATACCGCATTTGTGGCATATTTTTTAATCCAACACACGAATATGACTACACGTGTTGCAAGACGGAGCAATAGTATCAATATCAATTCTTAATTTCATTGCTTGTTCATTAAAAAAAAAATTCATTGCTTGTTCATTAAAAAAAAATTCATTGCTTGTTCATTAAAAAAAATTCATTGCTTGTGAAAAGTAAATTTTACTCATCCATATTACGATTTATTTGCGAAAAATTCATCCTCTGGTTTATTTTCATAGTAATTAAAAAAACACAAATACTCCTCTGGCTTAAATTATAAACAACAATTAATTGATATATTTGATTTAAAATTTAAATCAAATACATTAATTTTTTAATTTATTTAATAAATAAAAATTTGATATAAATTATTTAATAAAAAGTAGTATATTTTTTTATTTATGTAATTTTTTAATATGGGTTAAACTGTCAAATTATCATTGTGAGAACCAAATGAACACTTTTGTAGTTTGCTTGGATAAAAAAGACAGGCTTTTCTACCTTATAGTCCATAGACTCAAGTGCACTAAATGAGACAAAATAAGTAATGATGTTTGTATCTTTTAATTAAGTTTAAATATAACTTTAGTTGATTAATGATATTGAATATAATATAGGAGACTAAACTTTCATAACATGGTAAACTCAATTTCAATGTCTTTTGAAAGAGATACATGCATTTTGTCTGATGTACAATGAATAAAATTATCTCAAGAGAAAATAATCAAATATATATATATATAATTTTAGTTCATCTATTTTATTTTATTTATAATTTTAGTCCTCTATTTTTAAATATGTGATTTTAATCCATGTGTTTTAAAATAATTAACTTTTCTTCACCTATATATTTAGAGTTGAATTTGGATGAATTGAAAATTACGATGCTTATGTTATAAAGGAGTACAAAAGTGAAATATTACTAATGATTTAACGATTATGATTGATTAACACTGCAAAAACTCTTAAATTAATTGTGTAAAAATATTAAATTCAATTTTAAATGCTTTAAAGAATGAATTTTTAAATATATATTGAATATGTTAAAAACAAAATATTGTACACCCTACCTCCCAAAATAATTGACCCAATTGTAAAAGAAATTTTCAAAATAATTGACTATTTCAATTTTCAATTCACTTATTTTCAATTATATCTTCTAATTAATATTACTTGTATCATTTTCAATATAATACTTTTTATTATGCAATTATGACATTGATAGTGCATTAAAACTTACAAAATATAATTTGATAAAAATAATATTTACTTTCTTTCATTTATACATTTTTTTTAATATATATAAAATAATAAAATAATTCAATTATTTTGGAATGAAAGGAGTACATCACAAATAGGGATGTGAATAGAGCAGACCGGTCGACAGAGGCCTACGACCTAGCCTATGTTAAGCCCAGACCAGACCGTGCTTTTTTGTTAAAGGCATAAGGCCAATGCTTCTTAAAAATCCTATTTAGTTAAAAGTGTCAGACTACAAGCCACATAATAAGTCTTTTAGGCTTATTACGCCGGCCTATTTAAATAAATATAAATAATATTTTTTTATTACTATAATTATTATATTAAATTTTAATTTTTTTGTTATATATTCACATTTTAATAATTTACGCATATTAACCTTATTTAGTTTTTGACATATTGAAATATATTATTATAAAATATAATTTATGTAAGATGTATATAAAGTCATATTGCTCAAAATGTGATGTTAAATATCAAAATAAAACTTAATTTCATTGACATATTAATTTGTTAATCTATTTAAAGATATGTTTGATTACTTATTTATAAATATTAAAATAAAATAGGCTTTTAAGTAGACTAACATGACATACCAAACTTCTATCAAAGTCAAATTCATGCCTAAGAAGTAAGCCTATGACAGGCCACATATTATACCTTAAATTTTTTGACTGATCGAACTTAAGCCTAACATAACTTAATTCGACTCAGCCTCTTCCTACCTTTAATCACAAAGTTAGTGATTTATTGTGTGAAATAAAATATATTTTCTCGATAAAACATACATACATATATTGGTTTAGAATATATGTGTATATTTGATTTACTAATTGAATGAGATTTACTATTTTTTTGTAAAAAAAAAAAATTACATCATTTTTTATAGAACTGGGAGTTATGACTACATGAAAGTTTTTTTTTTAAAATTTTGAGTTACATGAACAGAATGATCAATGACATCATAATTGACTAACATATTTAGACGCTTATTAAATTAATAACATTGACTTATAATGTGCCAAAGAAACTCGTGATGGGTTCGTGAGATTGTTTTTCGTGGCATTCGCGACCTACAACATTTTTGTTCAACATAAATGCTATTTCTCACAAGAACAGGAAATGACCAATAATATTGGAAATTGGCTATTCATACATAGGTTGTTATTAAATTAATAGGATTGAATTTTAAGGTGATTACTAATTCAGCTTCTATGTTTATTCAATTTTTTGACTTTTTATTTTTATTTTAACTTCCAATAATATATTTGAGTGTATATGTACAAATACAAGGGACAAATGAACATCATTCAAATTTTAATTTGCTAAGTCACTCTGATGGATTCATGATTGTTTTTGGTGACATACATAATGCTTCCAACGACGGATAATGGCTTGTCCAATTTTCAAAATTTGTTTTTTTTTAATCGAATTTTAATTTTTAATAATGTATTTGAGAGCTGAAAAATAATCTACAGAGACGGATAAACAATGTTTTGTTAATTTCCGAATCCAAGTTCGTTAAAGAAATAATTTTCATATAAATTTTGTTAGTAAGGTACATTTTTTTTTTCAAAATCATTATTCAATTATTAAGAGAGAAAAAAAATTAATATTTTAATTCTTTACATTTCATTAAGTGTATTTTTGTGAAAATCAATTAATAATCGTAGCATAGATTTTATATACTGTTTTTTAAGATTCATTCTCGTGAAAAATATATAATTAAATGATCTATATTACGGCTAAATTTGAGTTACTCTTGTCTTTCAAGTGTGCGGCGTTATAGGTATGTAATTGTATTAGTATTTAATTGATACTAATATATATATATATTATCAATTAATTACAACAATTAAATTTAAAATATTTAATTTTAATCTATTCTACTTTAAAAATCATAAAAATCGAAGTTTATGTTTCGTTCACGATATAAACAGTTTTACAAGTGTATCATAATGAATCTCATTATATTATTTGATGTTCTTCCTCTTAATAATGAGTTGCTCTTTGGGTCAAAAATAATAATAATGAATTGATCTTTGTTGGTGGGTAGATTATTATATGCCAAATATGTATATTAATTGGATTTCCCTTTGCTATAGATAATATATCTTTGCATTTAAAAAGACAGGAAGGAATGTCTAAAAAAAATATATAATTGGTGCCTCAACTTTTTTTGATTTCATTTTGGATAAGTTTTTTTAAATACTTTAATCATTTTTGTTTGAATTTATCAAATATTTTTTTATATTAATATTACATTTTAGTAAATAAACAACATAATCAACAACAAAAAAATAAACAGATATAAGAAATATTTGACATAAATGTTTAAGGTAGCTATCGATAAGGTCAATAAAGCAAGTGTGGTAAATCTCTTTAAAAAACAAATTTTTTACTTAATAAAAAGATCTCAAATCTTTTTTTATTTAAGAAAAATGTCTCATAAATAATTTACATAAAACATTTTGTTTTATATAATTTAATATTTTTTTAGTACAACTAAATTAGTTAATGAAAATAGTATAGATCAAGAAATATTAGTTATAAATTGAGAAATCACGAGACAATTAGTTAATATATTGTCAACATAAATTATTAGAGTGGTACAACGTATATACACTATTTTTTCTTCATCTAAAATATGTAAATATTTACACGAATTCAACTAAAATAAATTTATATAATTATTAAATAAAATATTTATAATATATATAAAATTTAAAAAAAATTATATGTAATAATTTCACTTTAGACCTCGTTATGTTGGACCAATCATGTTCCTAATGACATGTCTTTACCATAATTCAATTCTTCTTTCCTTGTATACCCATTGTGTGTATGGATACACATGATTTTGATTGGTTAGTTTCCACTCAAGTATGATTCAATTTTAGTCGTGACATATAACACCTCTCAATATTTGATCAATCAAATAAAAAATTGATTAAATTCTTTTTAAAAATATTTAACGTATGTAAGTTAAGAGATGAAAATGGAACAAATTTTTTTAAAATAAAAACAAAGTAAAATTTAAAATATTAAAATAAAATAATTTTTTAAATGATTAAAATGAAATAAAAAAAAAAGTTAAAAGATAAAATGTAATTGAGTCATTAATTAACGTATCCTTGCCTAACCATTGCTATCTATGCATTTCATCAATTAACTTAATTATCTTCACGTACGTAATTATTTTGTTTCTCCATTTAAACCACAATGCTTGGCCGTTTTTGCTATCCGTGGATCACCTACAGTATAGCAGCATTGATGCGACCATTACCTTCTTCAACTTCTAATTAAAATTATGAGTTAACAAAAATGGCCAAACATTGTGCTTTTAAAATACAATAAAAAACACATTTTATTTGTGTAAATACTCCCATCCCTACTGGTACAATTTTTTTATTTCTTTTGATCAAAAATAAAAGTTGGACATGAAATTTGAATTGATCGATACGATTAAATTTTTAAATAACTTTAGTGTTAGTGTTTTTGTGGACATGATTCCATTTCTATATGAGGATAGACTTACTTTAATCAATTCAATTTTGACTAGCATGCTACTTTACTTATTTTCCTTGGTGTTAAAAATTGTGCAATCACTCATGAAGCCACACAAGATAACATTTCTTATGGAGAAGTGGCATAGTGATTAACAGAATAAATTGAGTTGGATATGGGATAAGGTGTGTTTTTCAATAAAACATGGGCTAAGGTGTGAAAAAAATGTAAGGATGTTTAATATAAGTTTTTATTAGACGTTTGTTTGACTTTTGTTATATATATATATCGAGAGAGGTTTGTCGGTTTATAGGCCGGAGATTATGTATTTCTTATAAAAGTTTTATTTTATAAAACGTGTATCGAGAGGTTTAGGCTTATAAATTTGAACGCGATTTAAGTGGATTGATAGTGGTGATTTGACCGTAGACAATTTATAGGATTTTGAATATGATCTAATACAATTTTAGAATTTAGGTTAGATTTAATATAATCCCATAAAATAGACTTGTAAGGTGAAAATTATCAATCACTTATAACCACTTTATTATATTTCATTTTATTTAATGTGAGATTTTTAATGGTAATTAATAATATTATTTTATGAAAATATATTATTATATATTGGTTATTAATGATTATAATTTTCTGGCTAATGTAAAATTTTATCTTATTTATGCAATGGAGGAGTTTGGCCGATTTCTGTTAAGAGAGCTAAATAGTAATTAAGTAATTAATCATTTTATAGTTAGATATAATTTCGGAAAAATATAGATATAATTGTAGTCATTAAATGAGAAAAGAATAATTATAATATATAACTTAAGATAAAATACGTTAGCACGAAGTTATTATTTTAACCACCTAAAAATATTTTTTTTTATAAAATTAAAGATTCATTTTGATCTTTGAGAAATTTTGAGAGATTAAATTTAGTCCTTAAAAAAAATAAACATATTTTTAAGTTCTTAAGAAAAATAAATTATGTGAAATTAATCTTTATGTGAAATACATTTAAAAAATTGATTTTTGTTGTTGTTGCTCACTTGTCTAACGACTCGTCAACTTGATTATCTACATGTAATTTCTATAAAAAATGACAATTAAGTACTTGATAATAATAAAAAAAATAGTTACTTAGGTTCGTGACAGAGACTCTTAATTTGTTCGTTTAATCTTTTTATAGAAATTACATGTGGAATAATCAAATTTATGAGTCATGAGATAAATTAGCAAAAAAAATTATAATTTTCTAATTGTAATTCATATAACGGTTAATTTGATCTGATTTATTTTTCTTATGACTAAAAAAACTTTTTTTTTCAAGGACAAAATTAGGAGTATTTACTCTTTTGATAAAAGAAAAGTTTTAACTTTAAACCTTTGTTATAAGTGTAAAAATGCAATGTGAGATTTGAACCTTAAAATTGAACTTTTTATAACCTACACTAGCACTACACCACTATTATTTTCTATTTATTAAACGGAAGTAATAATTTGAATTTTCTGAAACACATTTGTCTATCAAAAAACTTAATATAAATTTATCGATACATTAATTGATAAATTTTTTAATTTTAAACTTTTTTTTTTGTATTGGTAAACTTTTAACAAATTTCTTGGTTATGTAAATTTTTTTCTTTAAAAAAATAGTTATGTGTTCTTAAAAACTTAAAATTTAGTTTTTGAGAACATTGATGTGTTCCAAAATATTTAGAGTTTAAATTTTTTAAAATATTTTTGTGTTTCAAAAAGAAATAAATCTTAAGTTTTTGGAAACACATTAATTTATGTTTTTCTTAAACAAATTTAATGTACCTAGAAACTTTTGAAAAGTTTTTGGGTTTTGATTTTTTATAAATGATGATTTTTATTTTAAAAAGTAAGGGTAAATGAAGTTTCTATTAAAATGTGAAATAGGAATATAATTATGGCATATAAAGTAAAATTTTATAATTTTTTGTGTCAAATGGGTGAATTAGATCTAATATATTAGTACTGTATTGTTATATATTTATTTTTCTTTGGATGGATATATGTGAACTAATGTATTATTTTGGCCACCCTAATTGTTGTCTAAGTGAAAATAAAGGTGTTTGGGGGATAAGACTATTTTTTTACTATAAAAATCTATATTATTTTCATTTCACTAAAAATATCTTCAACAGTAAACACAACATAGTTTCATTAAATTGGGTGTATTGTGTTATATCATTTATTTTTTACTCTGATGAACTCAACGGGTTCATTAAATAGGTTCTACAACTTTAATTTATATATTAATATTTTATTTATATTTAATTTTATTATAATTTAAAATATTAATATAAATATTTCAATTAATACTATTATATATTATTTTAATTTTAATTTAAAATATAAATGAACTTAAATTTTTGTAACAATAATAAAAATTAAAAAAGGTAACGGTCATAAAATTATTATTATTAATAAATTAAAAAAACTTAACGGTTATAATTTAATAAAAAAAATAACGATCATAAATTTATTATTATTAATAAATTAATAAAAAAAATAACGATTATAAATTTATTATTATTAAATTATATAATTACTGTTTATTGCTAAAAGAACCGTAATAACAATTTGATATAACTCTAACCGTAAATTTATCACAAATTAAATCTTACATAACTGTACATTGACGGACGATCGTATTGGACTACGTAGACATAATATAGTTAGGGATGTAGTCAAAACTCTAAGAATAGACTTTAATTCAACACTTTGTGTAACTGTTAATGTACGGAAGACTTCATTAGCTTGTCTCTTTACATAAACAATTTTGCTAGGTTGAGAAAAGGAAAATAAAGATGCTACAAAAATAAAATGTCCCCAAACTTGGACAATGAAAACAACTCACCACCACTTTGAAGTTCAACTCATTTTATTTTAGAGGTGTAACCATAAAACTCAGCTCTGTAATCTCATTAGACCTAAACTTTTCAACAACAAATTAAGCAACAAACTCTCATTGGGAAATCCATTTTAAGCAATACCCGTTCAACAACAATCAACATGACATAAGTTGAAAAATACGTACTTAGTCACAACTCTAAATAATTTTTATTTGGACGGGTTAAAAAAAATATAATTGTATTATTTTAAAAATATATTATTTAATTATTTCTTCTACTTTTTATGTGTGTCTAAATATTATCACCACATGAGACTTTCTTCACAGTTTTTCTATTTTGAAAATTTGGATATTGGGATTCATTTGAATAAATTTCTTTATGATTTTAATTTTTTGTTATTTTACAATTTTTTATCAATATTAATTTAATGTTTGACGAATGGACAAATATAAATACACATGTAATTGCCACTTCATCAAATTTAATACCACATTAATTAAAAATTTGACACGTCATTTTAATGAGTAGTTATAACTTTTTAGTAAAATAATAAAATTGAATGTTGATGTGCACTGTTAGTTGCAGCATCCTTTTTATTGAACTTTTGAAAAAGAGGTTAATTAATAAAGAAAAAAAAGTAGAATTAAACCTAAAATATATCTAAATCCGTTGAATGATTTTGAAGATGATTATGTGAATGAGATAAAAGAAAAGAGGATATATAAAAATAGGAATATGAAAAGTATAGTTTAAATATGTTCCTCGTTTTTGTTGTTTGAATTGGTAAGGCGTAAGAGTGTGAAAATATATGATCCATCATTATCTATGAGCAGCAATCTCCGAATTGATTCATGCAAGTGGAACAAGCAAGAAAGGAGAGGAGACACGAGTAAAATGGTGTGCAGGGGAGGGGTACTCTGCAATTTCATGACTACTAACCAATGAGTGAGGTGCCCCCCACTGTCATAACTTTAGAGCTCTCCACGTGCTATGGTTTTCAAAAGTAAGATATCATGATATATACACATTTCCTAGCAATAAATATTGGATACTACTATAGTGGCATTGTTTTTATTATTTATTTATTTGAGTAATTGTAAGTTGCATAGAAAAGGAGGAGGGTCCACATTTCCCTCATCACATAATGTATCCTCATCAATATGATGGTAACAATCAAAATTGGCCCCAATTATTTAATGAACGAAAATGATGTGTGGGGGGTGTGTGGGCCCCACTGAGTTGGGGATTTGGGAGCTGAAAGAAGAGTTGCACTGCTCCAATGAAACAATCAGCATCCTTTATGATATTCTTCTGAATAAAAAATGAGCTTCCATTGGGAAAGACTTTGGAACTAGGACCACATTTGTGAAAAATTAAATTTAAAATAGACTAGAATATTGCTAATGTGGTGAAAGTATATAGGGACATTACATTTTAATGATTTTGACCATTATAAAGGGACATTATAATGATGATATATTTCTTCATGACATGGTATTGGTATAGTATTACTATATATTGCCAATTTTTGTCATATTGCTTTAACACCTCTTTTTATTTTAGATTATAAGTTTTTAAATTCAAAATCTTGCGGTTAAATAAAGTAATTGAGTTTAAATAATTGATGAGAATAAATTCATTAAAAGAATTGATTTCTGACTTAAAATAATTTTTTCATAAATTTAATTTAATAAAAAAAATTATCGTAGTTTGGTCATTAGCAATTCGTATAATTTTTTAGTTGAAATGATTATGTTTAGATAGTAAAGCAGAGTGAAAGGAATGTGGAAAACTTGTTATTTTTGCGTTCAAATGTACAACTCATCGCAAGACAAGAGAGATTGATTTGATAGTGTGTGCAAATTCACGTTGTCGTGCAGGTTGTTACTGCTCAAATTAACTCAAACATGGCATACCTCATACGTATTTTGTCGTCTTCCTAGAATTCCTGATAGTGGATGTACAAAATGGTATTCTTCTATTTTCCATCCTCGTCCCTATCCGTTTGTGTTGTGTTCTTTTGTTTTTTGTTTCTACTCCAATTCTAGTTTTGGACCTATAATTATAGTTATAAATTGAGACTTGTTTGGTTACGGCTAAATACCTATTCTGTTCTTTCTTAATTGTCTCTTTTTGACTTTATAACTATTGAGATTAGTTTCAATGACAATTAAAAAGAAGTTAAGAGGTATAACTTTTGAGATTAGTTTTGATGACTTTTTTCGGATAATACTTTTATCTTAGAGAGAGACGGACCTAAAATATTAAGTCGTAGGAAATTTTGTCTCTTTTTTAATTATTATTGTATATAATGTTATAGTATTTGAATTTATTAAAATTGCAAATAATTATTTAAATCTTTTTTTAGTAATAATTTTGTAAAGATTAAAAGTCATATTTTTCACATAAATTAAACTTAAAATATCAAGATTTTATATAGGCTAAAGACAAATATAGCCTTAAGTAACTTTAATTTTAAACATTAACAATAAAATGTAACTGAAAACAACAAATTTAAGCTTGTTCAAAGATTGAATTTGAATAAATTAAAACAGTTAGAACAT
Organism: Cicer arietinum; assembly: GCF_000331145.2. Lineage (NCBI taxonomy): Eukaryota > Viridiplantae > Streptophyta > Magnoliopsida > Fabales > Fabaceae > Cicer > Cicer arietinum. The sequence continues at coordinate 62,282,000 of NC_021166.2, read as the reverse complement.
GTACCGCTACTTAGTTTTTAAGTTGGTCAGGAGTATTATGCACTACTATATATAACATTTGAGTGCAAAATAAAATGTGATGTTTTTTTTCAGTTACTTTGAGTTGAGTTTGATTAAGATTTATTTGTGTTTAAGCTTTCCTTAATTACACTCTGTGATAAATAAGCATGCTTACGTCACCATATGATTCTAAGCATTATGTTAACAAATTAAGCTAATTAATGTATCCGATAATTGATCTCTTTAAATATTTGATGAACTAGTATTTGAACTAAATCGATCAATCCAATGAAAATTTATGGCATAAATACGCAAAGATCGGAAATACTAAATACCACATCAACAGAACATTACTTAAAAACAACTATCACATTATCGAGTTCTAACATAGCTCAAGATAGATAGTTTAGCTTTTAAAATAAATCATAAGAACAAATATTCTAATCATATCCATTACAACATACTGCAAAGAGCTAAATATAACTATAGCAAAAATACATCTTCAATCCTTTATATTTAACTTAATTTTCATCTGTGTCTTTGAAGTTTATTTTTTTCTTTTTGATTAAGTCCTTTAAATTATATTCAATTTGTATCATTAGCTTTTAAAATATATTGAATTACATATGCGGTCTTATAAGTTTGAATTTTTTTTTGAATTACTGTTATGAAATGTTAAGATCTAATCGAAACTTCGCAACGATTTCAGTATTTAAACTACTTTACACATGAAAAAAGTTAAATATATTAATTATGTTGATAAATCTTTATTACCTCATATTTAAAGTTATAAGTGTATTTAAATAGTTGTAAGTATAGACATTTTATAAGATAATAACTTTCAATTAAACTAATTATTGTCAAAATGGAGATAAAAGATTAACGGTGCAAACAAAATATAACTTAAACGATTAAATCAAAATAAAATAAACTTAAAAGAGCTAAACATAAATTGAGTTAAACTTAAATGACTAAATTTGTACATTTGCCTATAACTAGACGTAAGAGTTCAACAAATAATTTGTCAATCACAAATTATATATTCCCTTTATCCCCATAATATTTAAGTATTTTGATTATTTCGCATATATTAAAAATAATATATAAAAGAAAGAAAATCAAATCTACTTTTTAAAAATCTTAAAAAAAGAAATGTTCATTATGTTTAAACTTTTACTGTTCATTTAGCAATAATGTACTAATGACACGGCACACAATATTTTTTATATGCATTACATAAACAAAATATCTTATATAACTTCTTACACTATTATTAACACCAAAAATAATTTAAAACATTAACTGAGAATGGACAGCCGCTAAATTGAGTTAAATACCATTTTGGAGAATCTTTCTTTAAGTTCAAGAAGAGAGAGTGGTAAAAATATGAGAATCAGTCAAATGCACAAGAAATTTTACAATTTAATTGAGAGGTTTGTGATCCAAGTTTTTAGCTCCAATTAATTGAAGCAACTATTTACATGGAGCATGAATATTAGTGAAACATATAGAGGTGTTCAGAGGTTTTATTCGATTGTATCGATCAAATGTGATATTTGAATATATTAATTTATTTAGGTTAGGTTGAACTCTAAAAAAATTGTAATTAAATTTATATATTAAAACATCTCAAAAATCATAAAATTACATCTCAATATACCATTCAATACATAAAATACATCCACAAACACAACAACAAACTAAACTTAATTAAATTAACAATACATTCTCAAATAAATTCAATAACTAAATCATAGTTGTACATCAATAATAGAAAAAATAAATAAAAATGTCTATGCAATATCAATGGGTTAAGTTCGCGGAATCAAATCTACAACCCCGAATGAAATGAATTTAGATTTAAATGGGTTGGTTCGAAGGTAGATCCGAACTTGAATGAGTGGTGTCAAATTATTGATTGAGTTGGTTTGAGTGATTGGATTCACATGTTTACTTGTATCCTTGAACGCCACTATGAACATATGTGTGGATAAGAGAACTATCATGCTGGAAATTGGAGGGTATCAAAGTCAAATGTGCGATGCCACATAGCACAAATAATGATCAGAAACACACGTTATTTGTGAGATCATTCGAATAAGACGAGTCATAGCTAGATTTTGTAGGCTATGATATCTTGGTCAAGAAGATTTAATTTGCCTATAAATACATGTATTTTCCCATTTTGCACACATAATCAATCAAACATTAACTTTCTCGCAATTTATCTTTTATCTTTGTACTTTTTGAAGTAGTAATATCAATTACAATGAATGAAAGTTTGAATTGTGATTCCTTTTTAAAATCTTAATTCTTGTACTTAATTTAAATTAACTCAATATCAATCTTGGTTAAAATAGAATGTCCAGAACGTTCTCGATATGTTAAAAGTAAATAAAACATATTAGTTTTAAGTGATATATGATCAATGAGTGAAAAATAAACATAGATAAGAATAAGAAGATCACACAAAGATTTATCTTATTACCTCCAAGGTGAGTTACGTATTGTCCTCACAATTTGTGAGATTTTCCACTAATGTACCTAACACCAGAACATTATGTTTTCGCAATATTTCTCGTGATCACCTTTGATCAATTATAACTTTCACCTTTCAACCTTGAAAGGGACTTTACAGTCAACTTTCAATTCAGAAATGATTTTTACCATTATCTTTCAATAACTAAAAAATAATTTTTACAACACACTCAATCTAACTTAAGAGATATAATTGAGTTACAAATTATGTATATGATAAAAGTGTTTAGGTTCTAAAAACTTCTCAACTCTTGTTTGAGATTAATTATCAGCAACAACTCCGTAAAATGATCTTTGAATATAATGAGAGAGCTGAAATTTTGCTAGAGAGAAGAGTTTTGTTACTTGAGTATGAACGATCAAGTGGAGGTTCGAAAAAGTAATATCAGATTGAATATAGTGGTTAGAAACACTAGATGGCTGACGATCTTGATTAAATGTTTATTTAGCACATGTTTTATTATGTCTAGAATGTTTTGGGCTTCACCACTAATCTGAGTAGTTTTGATACTCTTAACTTGTAGTTTGGACTATAAAAAATGATATATCTTGACTTTGTCTTTAATAGGAAACATCCATAATGTTATTCTGATTATTCTCCAGTTCATTTTGTTATTGATCTTGAGGATTCTTTCAAGAATAACTTTAAGCAATATGTAAGACATGATATGGACATTGATGTTCTTGATTTCTTTCCCAAAGAGACACCTTGCATCAATGTATTTGATCACCTATTTTTAAATAAATCGCTCAAAAACACAAGTGAAATATCAATATGATCAAAATCCTAATTAGTGATCAATTAATTGTTTGTTTATCCTCAAACCACTTAATTCACGATTTTGCCTCATCACTTATACATTTGTATTCATTATTTTAGTAGCTTTTAAAAAATTCATTCAATACTTAAGAGTCATTAGAACTTTAAAAGAACCCACAACTTAGAGATATAGTTCCTTGTTTTACATAATTATTTGAAGCAAAAAGAGAATCTCTATTGAGAGTTATTAGTCAATTCATTGCATAACTTTTAGTTTATACAATAAATTTGGCATGTCTAATGGAATATAATGCGGAAACTTCAAAAGTGGAACAAAACAATGTCTGTTGTCTAATGACAATAAGGGAATGATGATACGTGAATTTTTTTACAACACAACCTTCTGAACTACATCTCGCAATATTTCAAACAACTTTGGGCCCTCAAACTTTGTTCATCTACACCCTAAATGCAAATATCTGAACTACATCTCGCAATATTTTAAAAAATAAGAGTATTAGGAAAACCAGAGGAATCCGCTACAAGCTTAAAACATTTCTTATTGATGCATCTTGTAATAAAGAATTAAAATATGTTTGTCTTTATATATATAATCTTCCTCTTCCTTTAACATTTTAAGGAACGTGCAATTTTACCAAAATTTTTTATTTTTAACCAAAATGAAACATGTGAGGAAAATCATTAACTTTTACATTTGACGGAAAAATGAAAAGAGAAAATGGTACATGTATCATTGGTGTAAACAAATTTTATACTAAGATCTAATGAGAATTGATGATTTTGCCACATCAGATCTCTTTTGAAATTAATCGATAAAATAGACAATTCTCATTGAATGCAATAAAAGTCCTAAAATTGAAATTTTCAACACCAAATATATATCTGAAACAAAAGTATTTGTGTGTTGACGGCTACTCAACATCAGCATGATGAAATCTTTACATTTCCTGAAGTGTAAATTAATTTTATATTAATGGTCTATAGTTATTAAATTCAATAAAAAAAGTTATTGTAAAAAAACATTACAAACTAATATGATAAAAGTAAGAGGAAATTGCATTGATTTTTCCTGAGGTCTCTCAAAATGATATTTACACTTCCTCTAATTTTAAAAATACATTTATCTCCTCTAAATTCACTAAAACAAATTGTGTCAAACATGTTTTTTCTGCTACACTTATTATTTATTTGTCATTCACTAATATCATATTATATGGTGAATAAAAAAAAATCTAATGTAGTTTTTTTAATAAATACACAGGAGATAAATATATCTTGTAAACTAAAGAGAGTGTAAATGTTATGTAAAGAGACTTAAGAGAAGACCAATAAAATTTTACATAAAAATTCATTAATAATTATGCTCTATTATGAATCTGACTTTAATTGTATAAGTACAAAATATATTTTTAAGTGTAAAATACCTAACTATATAAATAGAGTTAGGCTATACCTAAATTTAAAATAATATAAAAATTGATATAAGATCTATTGTTGGGTAAGATTTTTTAAAGTACTTCAAATGCTCAGTTCTAATTGTAACAATGTGTTCAAAATCTTGTATTAAATTAGATATTTCATAAAAATGTGTTTATAAATAAGAAATAGGTAAATTTTGCATAATTGAGTCACCGCAACCTTAATTTTAAGAGTCTCGACTCAGCCATTTATTAAAGCAATAATAGCCTAATTTGATATGAAGCTTCGTAGAGAAAATGCGTCACTAGTTGTCGAGTATGATTACAACTTTAAACATTTGTCACGATGATAAAAGGTTTTAATAGCAAGATAGCACGCAGAGAGGGATGGTGACATATCAATCTCATATTTTAGTTAATTTACCAAATTTCATTTTTAATCCTTTACAAAATTCTTTCAAAACTTTTGAAGAGTGTTTAAATTTTTTTATTTATAAAAATTTACATTTATTGACTTTTTTTTTGGACATTATTATTAAGGTTTTAAAATATAATTAAAGCGGTCTCTTAATTTAATTTCAGTTTACATTTTAATTTTTTATTTTTTTTTTCTTCTTCCTCGTTTGGTTCTTTATTTTAATTTTGAGTGATAATTTGAACTTTTATATTTAAAAATATCAACAATATTATCATTTTTTTTACAAAAATTCAAAAACTTCATAAAAAATTTTAAACAAAATCTATAAAATTAATTATCATTTTCAATATAATGTAAATTTCATCAAATACATAACTAAAATATTTAAATAAACTCACATTTTTATCTCCAACAACATCAAATTCATCGAATAAGTAATGAAATTATGAGTTTATTTAAATATTTAAGTTATGAAATTGATGAAATTTGCATTATATTGAAGATAATATTTAATTTTATGCGTTTTATTTAAAAATTTTGATATTTTTTTTGAAAAATAAATCGGAGAAAAATAAATAAATAAACTAAAACATTAGTTGAAATTAAATTAAAGTATCGCGAATGCTATTTTGTTTAGAATTAACTTAATAATTTTTTATTTAATATTTAATTTAACAATTTAATAAGTTAATAAATAATTAAAATAAAATTGATAAATTTAAAAGAACTAAAATGTTTTTAATTTAAAATAAAAATAAAAAGACATATAAAAGGAAGTAAAGTAAATTAAGATCCAATGGAAAGTGCTTCGTAGACAGTAAAGTTATGTTGGAAGGTTCATGGTAAGGAGGCCTCCCCTACGTGTGCACCCAAAACAAAGTCATCATCAATCAACTTCACGTGGGAATGGCTTTTAAGAATAACAACGAAGGAAAAGGAAATAACATATTTTTTGCGAAAATCCACACAACAGTTTTCAAGGTTAAAACAAATTCTAAAACTAGAAAGAAAAATAAAATTCTAAGACATTGATAAAAATAAGTAGATGTTTTTCTAATATTAATGTTAACAGTAAATTTTATCAATCTAATAAATGAATTCCAGGATGAATTTAAATTAAATCTTTAAGAATTTTAAGTTGATAATTTCATTGATGCGAATGTGCATAAACATTTGAGTCTTTAAGGGCTTGTGTCCTCCAAAACATTTGTAATGCTTTCAGCAAATTTATATTCAAAGGTTAATATGTTTTTATTTTGTTTTTTAATATAGAGAGTTGTGAATAATATTCGTTCTACTATCAAATATAAATAAATAAAAAACATAATTTATTTGATATGATTAATAATTATTCTTATATGAAAGACTTGTGCATAATAATTTGAACAAATAAATAGATATTTTTAGAATGGGAAAGGAAAATCAAAGAAAGTATAAACAATTGGTTAGGTAGAGTTGTTCTTTTATTTTTTTATCTGATTTTAATATTTAATCGAACTAATTTTTAAACTCTAATTTACCTTTATTCTAATTATATTTTATAAGTTGCAGGTTTAATAAAAATATAATAAAATAAATAAAAATTAAATTAATATCAAGACAAAGTTCTTAATAGTAATTTTTAAATATTTTTTAGAAAAAAAGTTAAACATAACATAAATCTTATAAATCATCTAATTAATAATATTTTTTATCAATTATTTTAATAAGATAACTCATAATGTTATTTTGTAAACTCTAAATCTAATTGATAATTTTCTTTTAGGAAGAGTAAATCAATATAGTATAAAATTATTATTTATTTTTAAAATGAAACGTATAATATGAAAGATAATCCATATAATATAATGCAAAAGATAACACTATCTTAATTATTTATATATTTTCCTTAATTTTTAAATTTTTGAAACCGAGTGAGGTTCAACCTATTATTCACTGGTTTTGTACTTCTCCCTAAGACTCTAAGCACAGCAATAGGTGCCAGTGATACAAATATTTTATGTCAATCATAAAGCTAATTAAGCTAAGCTTGGTGATGACTATTGATATTTACATAATAATTACATCTACTATCTCGAAGTTAATTAGGCAGTGATTAAGCTTATTAATTATGATAGTTATTAATACTAAAAAATGAAAGAGTGAATTAGGAAATTAAAAATTGCTGTGTATAATTGCGACAAAAGCTGTCTACCTCCTCTCACACATTGCCGAATTTGTGCAGAGTAAAATATCGATGAAGAAATATCCTCTCAGAAAAACTTGTAAATGGCAGGCTCCCATTAATGATAATTTGATGTAACACTGACCTAGATATAGATACGTGTCGATCCCTTCCAGCTTTTTTGTTTGCAATATCCATTCAAAACAAACACCACATGCTTGTGTGCGCTCATACTTTCTTTTTGCTTCAAATTACGCTTTATTTTTCTCATAATTAATAATACCCGATTGCAATTATAAGTGTATTATGATTTTGGAGCTCACAAAATTGAAAAGCATTACTATAATACTTGCTAGTGACGAATCATAATTCATACCCAATTATTATATACATAAATATATATATATATATACTTAATTTTTATTTTTTTTTAAAATATCAACAATAATATTTCATCGATAATTGTTTTTTTTATAAATATTATTAACTCAATTGAGCGAATAATTAATCTAAAATAAAAAAATTATAATTTTTAATATAATCTGAAACTATTATTATTTAACTAATTAATAACATTATATATATAAAGTGAACCAAATGTGACGTGTCAAAAAAGTTGTTGAAACATTTTTGATAAAATAACACCTAGAAAGGCAATATGGTGTTGTGTGGTTAAACGCGCTGCATTTTTTTTTTTTTTATTTCGAGTTAAACGCGTTGCATCTGCATCTCTCACTCAAGACACTCAATGACCATTTAAGTTCCCACCGAACACTTCTCTTTTCTTTCAAATTAAATCACAATACTTCACCCAAAAAAAATGCTTTCACCAAACGTTTATGTAAACATAATTTTATGACAATTCCCACTATACTTTAAAAGAAACAAACAGTATATCGGTATTTTTAATTTTTTAATTAATAAATATGTTTTTTTTCTTTCACATCTTAATCAAATTATGTATGTCAATATATTTATTTTTCAATTTAATTCTCTTAAATTCAATGAATTATTTTTTATTTTTTATTAATTTTAATTAAAATTTAAATTATTATCAGTTTAAAAATTTTGAATTCATTCTTTTTCTTTTAAGAGATTGTTCCACTACTAAAGAAAGTCGCTCTACTTCATCTATATCTAATTCGTACACGTTGTCTTTGTGTCATCGATCATACACCATCATCGTCGTGCCGTCATTTTTAAATTCTTCTTTGATTTTTAATAAATTAACAATAGAGATAGATGATATAGAGCAAATAAGAGATGGTAAAGAACGACATAGAGATAATTCAACGAGAAAATGACATATGAAGAGAAGAAACTTGATTATTATTTTTAATAAATAAATATTAATTATTTTAAAATAAAACAAAAATATAAACTTCAAAATTTAATGATATTAAATTTAAAATATTATTAAATTATAAATAAATGACATATCATTAGACTATTGATGATTTACTTTGATGATATTAAAATATATCAATTTTTAATTATACAATAAAATTCTCAAAATTTTATAATAAAATTATAATATTATTTTATTTTTTGTAATTTATATGAACACAATTTTTTAAAAACAGCCAATATAACTATTGCTAGTAATTTTTTAATGTTATTATGGAGAAGATGGAGATCAAACTATTAATCTTTTTATCATTTGTTTTATACATTACTTTTCAGTAAAATTATTGAATGAAACTTAGATTTGATTAATAGAAGAAGGAAATATGATTTGGGACAGAGAGAGTATGGTATTATTCGACTTTATTTTTGGGTTTGTTGTTAGACCATAAGCGGTAGGTACTTAAGAAGGAGTAGCCACAGAAACACACATGTGTGATAGAGAGAGAGAGAGAGAGAGAGAGAGAGAGCATCTGCAGGTTGATATATACTAATACTATACTCGGTTTAGTAGTACAGCTATATAGCTTCCATTTAGGAGACAGCTTGACGGCTTGGGATTCCAATATAAATGTTACCACCCCAGCTGCTAGCTGCTGCTGCTAATTAAAATCTCGGAGGAGAGGGAATCTCAATTTTGAACATTATATACATAATAATAATCACTTCATTTTTCAGGAAAATATCAAGTACCAGACAAAACGAAAATTATTCATTGCCCAAAAATGAATGTGTAATAGGCATGAATACCCCGTGTTCAGTCTGTGACCCTAACAGATACTATTTCCGGCTAAATCCAAATAGACGGGGCCAATTTCCTCTTCTACGCTTTACCATTCATTACTTGTATTATTTTTTTACTCCCACTTTTCTACATTCAACTCTTCTTACTAATAAGTAACAACGTACGCCATATTATTAAGCTTAACTAATTTCAAATTCATTTTAGGACAAAGGTTACAACTCGGACTATACTAGCTATTACATATTATTATTATTGTCATTATTATATATTATTGCAAGGGACGCTCCTCCATTAACTCATTTCTTCTTCGAAATATATATTAATTAGCCATGCAAATTAATTAATTAATTAATTAATTCAACCGGAATGCATGCTCCTACTTGCTAGCTAGCTAGATACACATTGCTTGCACACACTACCCGCTGGTGAAAAACATTGAGCTTGAAGTTGTTGAAGGACTTGTGCTTTGGTATGGCCTTTGTCTAAAATAATCCGGCGGCGACACCGCCACCGTCACCGACGATGAAGATTGGGTTCCCGACTCCGGCGGGGATCCTTCAGAAATATACAAAAACAAAATAAATCTTAATTATTCTTCAAACATAAAAAATAGAAAAGAAAAGAGGCTTATGATAAGTGACTCCTTTATTGTTGGTTAAATAATATAAATTAATTTTGGTTAACAAATAACAATAATGAATTATTAGAAGAAGAAGAAGAAAGAGTACATATAGTAATAATTATGAATTACTTGCAGGAATTTCCAAAGTATTGTGAGATTTGTGAATATCTTGAGTATTTGGGTGCTGAGTTTTTCTTCTGCGACGATTATGATCAGCTAATCTCTTCCTGCAGCTACGTTTTCCATTATCAAACTCAGAAAGAAGATGAAACCTGCATGTGAAAAAATGAATATTTTTAAAATTTGTTGGGACACAATGTAGCAGCTAACTAGGTGTTTGTTTGGAATGGTACTAACTAAAAGCAGCAAAACAATGCAGTACGTATATAGTATAACTGAAAGGAAAACAAACATAGTATACTATATAGTATAGTATGTTTTAATATGGGACACAAATGCCCTCGGGATTTCCCCATGTACGGTCAACTCAATCATTGTCAACGCTCCCCCCAAGGGCACTTTCGTCTTTTTCAAATCCCAACGTTCTCCCCTAGCCTCTAACCTTACAAACAAAACAACGCTTTGTTCTGCTTCTTTGCCTTCTTAATTCAAACCAATGCACGTCCAAAACCCAAATGAGAGATAATACACATCTATAGCAAGGATCTTTCCGTCTTTTTGAAAATTCTAATTAGTTTATTAAATCTAACTGAAATTAATTAAACCAGTTGCACTGCTAATCTAAGAAGCTAAGACAAGGATAATGAAAATAGACGGAAATGCCCTTGGAGTTAGTAAGTGGAGGTGAGCACAATGATTGAGTTTTAGAGGGGCATTGAAGTCATTTAAAAGGGAAAGAAATAAAGCCATAGCCATAACCATAACCTGCTGCATTGCTGGCAGAATCGCTGAGTCAAGCCAGCAGCGATAACGGTGGCGGCCTTGGAGTGAAACTCGCAGACCTTGTGTCGGCGGTGGTAGTGCTTGGCCTGAGACAGATCAGCATTGCATCCTTCGGCCTGACACCTTGGGGAGTTGGAGGAAGCAGAAGAACCAGGTTCAGGTGGTCTGGAACGGCGGTAGAGGCGGGTGACGAAGTCGTCTTCAGAAGAGGAAAAGTAGGTGCGGCCGCCTAGGTTGAGTCCAATTCTGGAGCCGACGAAGTCCATGGGCCTTCCAACGTCTTCAGATTTAGGGACGAGGAGGAGTCCAGGGGCACAGTTATGTGTGTTTACATGAGGGAGTGGGTCGAGGGAGAGCATGGAAGGAGGTGGTGGTGGTTGGGGTGGAGGGTAGGAATTTGTTGAGGACGCGGCTTGGTAAGCGCGTGGGTCAAAGAAAGGGTGATGCATATGGTGCTGTTGTTGTGGGTTAAAGTGGTGGTGAGTGAAATCAGTTGTGTTTATGTTGATGTTGGGCCCAGATGGGTGGTGTAGGTAGTTGTCGGATAACATGGTTTGAGAAGTGTAGTGGTCGAATAATTGACGGTGAGCTTGATCGGAGGCTGCTGCGGCGGAGGCGTCTTCATTTCCGGTAAGCATTATGTTAGACGGGTTTCCCCATTCGTAGTCCAGCATGCTTGTTGTTTGTTGTTTGTTGTTTCTCTCTCTTGCTAAAGCAGTACCTGTGAAAATCACGTTACACGAAGAAGAATGAGTGAGTGAGTGAGTAAGAAGAAGAAGAAGAATGAGTGGAGTGAAGTGAAGTGAAGATATGATTGAAAATATATACCAATAAGATAACCCTAGGCTAGGCAGAGAAGTTATGAGGGGAGGGAGGAGAGGGGGTTTATCAATCTGAGTTTCTTTGTTTCAGAAACGAGAGCAGACTATAATGTAAATGTAATGTAATATAATAGCGTGAACATTAAGTCTATTCTCTCTCTCTCTCTCTTTCTCTTTCTTTTCTTTGTTTGTTTGTTTCGCTCTGCTTAAATGGATGTGCGCTTAAAAGATCTCACTTTCACCCTAAAAAAGCTGAACCCTTTTGTCCCGTTCCCTATTTCTCTCTCTCTCTCACTCTACCAATCAAAAACTTACTTTGTTTATCTCTCTATAGGTAAGTAAGTGAGTGAGAGTGCAAGTGTGAGTGTGAGTTTGAGGGAAACTCAGCTTATGAGGCGGCTTCTGCAGACAGTGGGTAATTGGTGGTGGGTGGGTGATCTGTACTCTCCATTTTTTGCTTTCCAGATTTCTACGGAAATTACCATTTCACCTCCCTTTTATTTTCTATTTTCATTTTTTATTTTACTCTTTTTTATATCTTATTGCTGCCTCTATTATCCATCATTTTTTCTCTCTTTTACTTTTTACTATCAAATTCTACTCCTTCACGTTTTTTAAATTTTACCAATGGTACAATTCATTGATTCCAAAACCAAGTTTTTTGCTAATTGGTTTGATCTTAATTGTAACACAATTCACTTGATTCACATTTACTTTAACTAAATTCACTATTTATTTACTCAATTTCTTTATTTACAATTTATTTAATTATCATATAATTCAACCGTAATTTAATCACTTAAACTATGCCAAAAAATACCTCAAGATATTGATGTATTTTATTTCACCATTAGCAAAAAAAGGACTAAATATCTCTGTATTAAAAAAAGGCACAATAGAGAGATTCAAACGGATAAAATGTAATTGTGTAAATTTTTTGTTATTGTATTCATTATATGTTTTAATAAAATATGGTTTATTTAATATTTAAAAATAAATGTAATGTTTAACATAATTATATCTTATTTAAACCTAATTAGCATAAAAGATGTATTATGTCGGGTATTTATGAAAACACTTCTTCTAGATTGGTGGTGCCACTTAATTGTTTGGAGAAAAAAACATATAAATTAAGAAATATAATTATAATACAATAATATAACATGAAAATTTTTAAAATTAAAGAAAATTATGGTTATTGTATGATGATAACAAGAAATCAATAGGATTACGTAAATTTTTTATAATATAGATTTATCTTAAACACTCACCTTCTCGACTTTTGTATAAATATATCCCTTTTTTTTAAAAAAAAAAATTCTTAATTACCATACTTTAATATTTTTTTCTCCAAATGCCCTACTTTTTTTTTCAATAGGAGGTCGTTTCCTGGGGAAGCGACCACCTGAAAACCAATTTTTTGAAATTCAATATAAGGTCGTTTCTTGGGGAAACGACTTCTAATTGAGTAATATTACTCAGTTAGAGGTCGCTTCCCAAGAAAATGACCTTCTATTGAGTTTCAAAAAAAAATATTACTCAGTTAGAAGTCGCTTCCCCGGGAAACGACCTTCTATTGAGTTTCAAAAAATTGATCTTATTGCTTTCCCAGGAAATGACCTCCTATTAAAAAAAAAAAGGGATATATATATATATATATATATATATATATATATAAAATCCCACATTCTCAGTATACCCACACTCTACATGTCACAAAAATTTAAAAGAAGAGTATAAGGGTTTTGTTTGGTTAAATGAATGTGAGGAGATGTGGATTTTAATGGAGGGGGATAACGAGGAAAAAAAATAGTAGATATGTGTTTTGTTTAAAAGACGAGACGATAGAGGAGTGAAGAAGAATTTCAATTAAAATCATGTTTAGTTGAAGAAAAGAAAAAATATTTTAAATGATTAATTATATTTATTTAGTTATCCTCTCTCTATCAAATCGGAGGAGCAAATTGAAGAATAGAAGAATTTTTCTCCACTCTCCTCCCTTTTTCGCTTAAAAACGAAACTAAACACATATTATTTAAAGTATTTCGCCCTCTTCTCTCCCTATAGTCCTAACCAAACATACATTGAGAGGAAATAACCAAAATCACATATAAATTTAAAATTGTTATGACAGGTTATAAATAGTGGCATCCTACTTCCTTTACTCTATTTTATATGTTTGGTTTTGTATAATCTTGAATTCCTTTTTTTTGTTGTTGTCATGTTTGGATTGGTGTTAAGATCTCAATTTCTCTTTAATTGGGGACACCAATAGAGAGCACCGAAAACAAAAATAATCAATATTATATAATTAATAAAAAATTTAACACTAAATTGTCATTGAAAATCTTAACTCATTTTTAAGACAACAACCAACACATTATGAATTTAAATGCACAGTTAATAAATTTTACTTATTAAACAAAATAGTAAAAAGAATAACATTAAATTCTGAGTGATTGAATTTAGTTGGAATACAAATGATTCAAAAAATGTAGATTTAATAAAAAAGAAAATAGTGAGTATTAAAGGAGGCAAAGCAATAATTAAAAAGAAGCAACCGGGGTGGGGTGGTTTAATTGAGTGTGAAAATAAGTGTTGGGTATAGAAAAGAAGGCTATATAATGTAGTATAGGTAGCAAGCAAAGCAAAGCAGAGCAGTAATTAATTAGTAATGTGATAACTAGAGAAGGAAAATAATAAAACAAAGAAAGGACAGAAGAGGAAACAGGTGAGGTGAGAAGGGGTTAATCTGAAGCAGAGAGACATTTAATATTTTGGACCCACCAATCTGTTTTGAGTTTGGTCTGTTTCATCAGTGGTGCCCCCCCGTCCAGCTCAGATCATATCATGAATCGTCATCATTAATAATTCATTTTTTTTTATTTTTATATTTTCTTATTGCTTAATTGAATTTTCGCTTTCTTGCTTTTCACAAAACCCACCCCTTTATTTCGTTTTTGATCTTTTGAAAATGACTTTCTATAACAAGTGCAACTGCTTCTGTTTCATTATTTCAGTGTAAATGCCTTGGTGTATTTGCATTCAACTTTCAACCCCATGTGATTGTTCTTCTTAACAACCCACACTTTATGCATAATTCTCTTTAATTCATTTATCATAATATTATTATTATTATTATTATTCTAACACACTTCTTCAATTCATAGGCTACATAAATATCATATCCCACCTCTCTTTTATAGACTATGCTGTCAAACAAATTACTTTTCCTAAAAAACATAGTAATGTATCAAAATTGACTCAAATAAATTAATTTAACAAATTACTTCTTAATCATGAATAATTAGAAAAATTTACTTAATGAAGAATCTTAATTGGGATAAAAAGATCCAATATACACTTATTGTTCTCAATAACTTGAATCACATGCACATTTAATATCTAAGTATCTGATATGCATATTTATATAACATGTGTGTGTTAAGTCTTGATAATTTTGATATGTATTTCGAAATACGATTTTTGTGTCACTACTTGAATATATCTACTAGAATTAAAGATACACGTGACAAAATAATATCGATCAACGAAAAATTAAATATATTAAATTTAATGATATTATTTTTTATTTTTTACGACAATAAATAGATGAACGATGGTGAATTAATTAAATTGCTCAAAAATTTGAAATTTAATTTTGTATAAATAATATTCATATTACTAACGAAAGTTGAGTTTGACAAAAGATGATAGATTGTCACAACATAATAAATCTAGATTTAAATCTTTATTTAAAAGATACACATTTAATGTCCGACATACTTATAAGAAGAAGAGCATAAAAGTAATATGATTGTCTCCGATAAAAATAACTTATAAAAAACTAAAAAAACTTTATATTTTATTTAATCATGAAATATCATGATCAATCTCCATAAATAAATAGAATCATCTCTGATAAAAGTAATTTATAAAAAACTAAAAGTAAATATATAATATTCATATTTTATCTAATTATAATGTATGAGTGTGAATGTCCTATATTTTTATTTAATGACATTGTTCTAGTACATGTCCTGTTAAATTTATGTGTCGGATTATTGGCTTTTGATAGATAAAACTATTATCCTTGAACTTGAAATTCTCCAAAACTTGACTGATTTATGCACAACCTCCAATGAGCAAAAGCATGAGAGATGAATGAGTTGCCGTTTACATTTCAGGATTAATCTCTGCACTTGATTTTGTACAAAATATATATATTATATGGTTCAGTTCGATCAGTACTAAATATGCATGGTCAGTTCATGTTATACAACTCCATGCAGGTCAAGCTAAATGCAACAAACAGAATATGTATCGTGTCAATTACTATATTGTAATAGTTAATATATAGTACTAACAAAAACATATATTATTCTCCCTCACATTTCATGAGTACAATTTGATTGGAGGACATTTTTGAATTGAACTAGTATATATATAATTCAAAAGGAAATCCTAGTTAATTATTAAACTGAAAAACCTTATACTAGTTATTATATTGTAATAATGTGTATAAGAGAGAGAAGACGTTGAACGTGTCCAACAAACAATCATTAATGGAGCAGCTTGTGTTGTGTGGACGTGGTTTGAATCTTGTGGTCATCATGCTTCCACATTAAAGAAGAAATAGAGTGTCATTTCATGTAAATTCTAAATAGTCAAATTTTGGGTCCCTCTTGGGACTAAAAAACACCACGCAAGCATAACACTTCCAAAAACATTAACACTTCTTCTACTTAATTTAAATTGGGTCTTCAATTTCTTTAATCTTGGACATGTTCATTTCACTTGACAGATTTTGAGTGATAACCTTCCAATTAAGAATAAATTTCTCCATAAAAACATAATGTTGGAGTCTTTTGTTATAGATGTGATTTGACCGAATAAAATATTGACCTGATTTCTAAGAACTCCACTTGGTCAAAATAAAGTTGATTTTAATTTCATTTGGGGGTTCGCTTTGAAGGCTCCGAATTTACCTTTATTTACTAGTTTAAAAATGCACGTGAAAAACAAGTTTTGTTTTATCTCTATGTTGTGGTATTTGGAATGTTAGAAACGAAGTCAATTTCGAATGATTTTTTGTGTGATGTCTGAAACAACTTATAAAATTTAGAGTGTCATTGAACTCCACAAGAATATGTTGAACCCTCATGTGTTAAATTCTTAAACACAATTATCTATTCGCCATCCTCTAGGTCTCCCCCTATAACCCATTTAATTTCTTAAATGTTGGAGTAATTATTTGTGATGTTAATGGCTTGGTGATGGTTGCGACCACTTGGTATTTTGAGTCATTTTCAAATTATGATATTGCATAAGTTTTTGGTTTGAAACTAACTAGTTTTTTAGTTTACTTTTGACGTTGGATTGATGTATGCTGTATTTGAAGGGGGCTTTCTTAATGTGGTTGGAGGAATGTATGTCGAACCTAAATGTTTATTCTATTTTAATTTAACGACCATTGATTGTCTAAAGAACGACATTCATTCATTCAAATAGTATAATACATTAATTGAGAATAATACAAATTCAAAATTATTAAAATTAAAAAGAATTAATAAGTCAACACTGAAGTAAGTTAGTAGAATAGAGCGACAAAATATCTATAAATAAGATGAAAACTATAAATATGACAAAATTAAAATAATTCACGTTTTCGTGTCTCTAGATTTATAATTCAATCTGAATAAGAGTTAATTTGTCTACTTTATCAATAAAAACAATAAAATTGTATTCGGTTATTTTAATAAATGAGTTTAAATAAAAGATAAAAATGTGAAAAAAAAGTCACGAAAACTTGTAGTTGAATAGAGATTGTGGTTGAGCATTCAGCAAGTTGGTACTGACATAAAAGTAATTGTGATTCGAAAAAGTATTAAAACTGTGGTGTGGCAGATGTCTCTGTAGATTACCCACTTGAATTGGTTTAATCCATATATATTATCAATGTCTACTTCTTTATCCGTAGTTTGTAAGTTAATTATTATATGCAATTATTCTTTTGTCCTTTTGATCACATCTATACATTATAATAAAGCAAAGATGATAATTTGGCAAGTTTGCCACGTGTCAGACAAATAGAGTGTTAGGAATATATCAAGTTTCTATTAATAGAAATAATACTTCATCGTGCAGATTTTGTTTTTTAAGAATAAAATTAAACTTCAGTTACATCACGACCTTACACCACGACTACTTCATTTTGTCGAAGGTAACTGTTACTCTATCAACTACCGCTTCAAATTAATTTAATTAAAAAATTTATGGCCAATTAAATAATTAAAAATAAAATACAATACACCACGACTATTTGACAGTTTTTTGAAGGTAAGTGTTGTTTAAACACTACTTTATCAACTACCGCTTCAAATTAATTTAATTAAAAAATTTATGGCCAATTAAAAAATTAAAAATAAAATACAATACACCACGACTACTTGACAGTTTTTTGAAGGTAAGTGTTGTTTAAACACTACTTTATCAACTACCGCTTCAAATTAATTTAATTAAAAAATTTATGGCCAATTAAAAAATTAAAAATAAAATACAATACACCACGACTACTTGACAGTTTTTTGAAGGTAAGTGTTGTTTAAACACTACTTTATCAACTACCGCTTCAAATTAATTTAATTAAAAAATTTATGGCCAATTAAAAAATTAAAAATAAAATACACCACGACTACGACAGTTTTATGAAGTAAGTGTTGTTTAAACACTACTTTATCAACTACCGCTTCAAATTAATTTAATTAAAAAATTTATTTTATTTTATGAATTTTTTAGTGTCTTCAGACTTTCTTTCTTAATTCGTACCGTTCTATCCTCAATAATCTCTCATTTTTGTGTCTCCATTATAAATATCATTCATATTATCTCATCTATACACAATTTTCTCTTAATTTTTTCTATTTCAAAGATTCGTTATTTATTTTTGTGTTTATCGTTCTTCGATGTCTCAAAAAAAATCAGATTTTGTTGCTTCAATTTCTCCAAAAAAGGAGTCATGGAATTTGGTTGTTAGAGTTGTGCGATTATGGTTTCTGTCTGATCTCAATGCCAAACATAAATTTTATGCGATGGAAATGGTATTGATGGATGACAAGGTTTAATTCTTTCTTTTGTAAATTCAAAGTTTTAAATTATACACAAACTTACTTATTTGTTATGTTATTAATTTAACAAATTTGTGTTTCATATTGCTAGGGTGATAAAATTCAAGCAACAGTGCGAAAAACTCTTATTCCTCGATTTGAGACTACTATTCGTGAGGGAGTTGTGTACAACTTTCGTTCTCTCGGTGTTGTGTCTAACTCTGGAGCATATAGAACAACCGGACATCAATTCAAATTGAATTTGCAAAATAGTACAATGGTCCGAGAATTAGAAACCAGTTTGGTCACAGCCTCTCCGTAC
Source organism: Cicer arietinum (assembly GCF_000331145.2). NCBI lineage: Eukaryota > Viridiplantae > Streptophyta > Magnoliopsida > Fabales > Fabaceae > Cicer > Cicer arietinum. The sequence goes on along the minus strand of NC_021166.2, from coordinate 62,262,758 downwards.
TCATTGATTTCATTCCCAGAAATTCGAAATGTTGACATGGATTACTTGATTGGTAAGTTTATTTCAATCTGTCATTGTTATTTTATTTTAGTCATTCACAATTTAATCATTATTATTATTTTTAAATAGATGTCATGGGAATTTTAGTTGGAGTGGGACAAGACAGAGTTTATGAAAGGAACGGTGTCACTACAAAATTTAAAGTTATTGAGTTAGAGTCAGATGGGTGAGACTTTTTATACTATATAATTTTTTTCAATATTTAATAAATTTCTCTATTAATTATTAACTAATTTTATTTTTTTATGTAGTATAAGGATTGAATGTGCACTGTTTGGATCCTATGTTGATGAACTGGATGCATATTTGCAATCCGGTTATAATCAAAATGTTGTTGTACTTGCTCAGTTTCTAAAAGTGAAGATGTTTAATGGTAAAAGCCAACTACAAAATGCAATGAACTGTACTAAGCTTTTATTCAACCCTGAAATTCCTGAGTCAGTTTCTTTCAAACTCAAGTAAGGTTAAAAGTAAACTAGAAGTACTAATAACTAACTTATTCAAATTTTTTATTTTATTCTTTTTATTAAAATACTAACTTTATGCTACATTATCAGACACTCGCATAACTTTGACTCGCCAACTCAACCATTAACTCATAAGAAGGATACTTCTCATTTGAGTTTAGAAGAAGAATTTTTAAGTCTTTTCCAACGCATGACTATAGAGGAACTTAAGGATTGTCAAAATGTAATTTTCACACTTTCAATGTCATATCTATTACAGTTCATTTAGTTTTGTTAATCATGTATTTTATTTATAATTTTTACTTCTTTTGTAGGACATGGTTTGTGTTGTCTTTGGTACAGTTAAACATATTCTTGGTGAAGGGGATTGGTGGTATGGAGCATGTGTATGCAACAAAGGAGTTGTTATTGAATCTAAAAGGTTTTTTTGCTCAAAATGTAAAAAATATGTATGGACAATTGTGCCCAGGTGTGTTTAACAAATAAAATTCGTTTATGTTAATTTATCAACTCCTTAAACTATTATTGATGTTAATAAATTTCATTATCTAATTTTGGTAAAAGGTACCGTATCAAGGTTAGAGTCGTTGATGATACTGATTCTGCTACCTTTGTCATATTTGATCATGACGGAATTTCGCTAACAAACAAATCATGTCTAAATTTGCTTCATGAAATGGATCAAGTCAGTATAGTTTCTCAATTTTATTGTATCTTCAACCTTTATTTATTATTGATGTGGTCTGATTATGTTTATTTTGATGATCTGAATTAATGTTTTTAACAACAATGTGAATATTAGGATCCACAATCTGACACCGTGCCAAAAGAAATTGGAGATTTGGTTGAAAAACAATTCCTATTTAAGATAGAGGCAAAAAATGATGTGAACTCAAATTTTGAAAAATCATTTCGAGTCAAAAAACTTTGTGGTGACTTGGATATTATAAAAAAATTCAAATATGTTGCTGTTGAAAAGGTTTCTATTCTTTTACCTTTTGTAAATTATTTTACTTATCTAAATCAATATGTATTACTTTCTGATTTTCGTAATTTGTGATTAAGGTTGATGCTGGTCTTGATAACGACATAGAAGGTGGTGTAACGAATGATTTGAATAATAAGTTTGAAGAAGAAGCTACTGATGACAAATATCAAGTCCCAAACTCTGTCCATGTACCCATACCAGTTGAATATGATTCTGATGATTGTACCCCTCTTAAAAGGGGATTCATAGAAGTCGCTGATGATAATGATGGAGTCAATTCAAAGAATGTGAAAAATGTCAAAATTGAGAAGGAGTGATAATCAAGTTTCTTATAAACATAATACTTTAGTTATTTTGTTTTGAATTAACTTATGGTAGCATTTGTTTTGGCTAAAATTTGTTAGTTTTGCAATGTTATATTCACACATTAAGTTTCTATCAATTTTCATTTATTGTTATACATTTCTTGCAATGTTATATTCACGTATCTGTATTTTTCTAAATTTTGCCTTAAAAAATTGTAAGTGTTGGATATCTGTATGTTTATACTCCAACCTTACTGTGCAAGGTTTGTCATAATAACTCCGATTCTAAATTCTCTATTAAATCGTTGATGCCACAACATTAGATTGAAGTTACATAGCTTTTGGACAAATATAAAATTTATTTAATAATAAAAAAAAAAAACGATTTGACCGTATCGGTTGTTTTTAGCAAATCCATTACATAGTTTTTGGAAAGTAATGGTTTTTAAAACACTGCTTTAGCAACCATAAAATGTAAAAAATATGTATGGACAATTGTGCCTAGGTGTGTTTAACAAATAAAATTCGTTTGTGTTAATTTATCAATTCCTTAAACTATTATTGATGTTAGTAAATTTCATTATCTAATTTTGGTAAAAGGTACCGTATCAAGGTTAGAGTCGTTGATGATACTGATTCTGCTACCTTTGTCATATTTGATCATGACGGAATTTCGCTAACAAACAAATCATGTCTAAATTTGCTTCATGAAATGGATCAAGTCAGTATAGTTTCTCAATTTTATTGTATCTTCAACCTTTATTTATTATTGATGTGGTCTGATTATGTTTATTTTGATGATCTGAATTAATGTTTTTAACAACAATGTGAATATTAGGATCCACAATCTGACACCGTGCCAAAAGAAATTGGAGATTTGGTTGAAAAACAATTCCTATTTAAGATAGAGGCAAAAAATGATGTGAACTCAAATTTTGAAAAATCATTTCGAGTCAAAAAACTTTGTGGTGACTTGGATATTATAAAAAAATTCAAATATGTTGCTGTTGAAAAGGTTTCTATTCTTTTACCTTTTGTAAACTATTTTACTTATCTAAATCAATATGTATTACTTTCTGATTTTCGTAATTTGTGATTAAGGTTGATGCTGGTCTTGATAACGACATAGAAGGTGGTGTAACGAATGATTTGAATAATAAGTTTGAAGAAGAAGCTACTGATGACAAATATCAAGTCCCAAACTCTGTCCATGTACCCATACCAGTTGAATATGATTCTGATGATTGTACCCCTCTTAAAAGGGGATTCATAGAAGTCGCTGATGATAATGATGGAGTCAATTCAAAGAATGTGAAAAATGTCAAAATTGAGAAGGAGTGATAATCAAGTTTCTTATAAACATAATACTTTAGTTATTTTGTTTTGAATTAACTTATGGTAGCATTTGTTTTGGCTAAAATTTGTTAGTTTTGCAATGTTATATTCACACATTAAGTTTCTATCAATTTTCATTTATTGTTATACATTTCTTGCAATGTTATATTCACGTATCTGTATTTTTCTAAATTTTGCCTTAAAAAATTGTAAGTGTTGGATATCTGTATGTTTATACTCCAACCTTACTGTGCAAGGTTTGTCATAATAACTCCGATTCTAAATTCTCTATTAAATCGTTGATGCCACAACATTAGATTGAAGTTACATAGCTTTTGGACAAATATAAAATTTATTTAATAATAAAAAAAAAAAACGATTTGACCGTATCGGTTGTTTTTAGCAAATCCATTACATAGTTTTTGGAAAGTAATGGTTTTTAAAACACTGCTTTAGCAACCACCACTTCAACTTGTGAATGAAGATTAAATAACTATAATTAAAAAAATTATTTTATTGTACAAATTGTGATGTTTGAAGAAAAAAAGATAGATGTTTCTATTTTGGTATATATTTTTTATTGTCTATGTTTCTAAATTTTACCAAAAAATTGTAGGGCATATGTATGTACTCTAACATTTATTTGTAAGGTTTGTCGTAATAACTCCGATTCTACAACCACCGCTCCAAATTATTAATGAAAAAATTTATTTTATTATTTTTTGGATATTTATACCTATACTCAAACGTTTATTCGTAAGATTTGTCCTAATAATTTCGATTTTAAATTATCTATTAAATGGTTACTGCCACGATTAAATATAATGAAAGTAATCCAAACAAAAAAAATTATTTAGGCAACTATAAAATTTATTTAAGAATTAAAATAAAATATAATTCAGATTTGACGGTTGTTTTTTTAAAGTAAGAGTTTTTAAAACACTACTTTAGCAATACATACACGATTAGACGGTTTTTGTTTTATTTTTTAAACATTTATTGGTAAGGTTTGTCTTAATAACTCCGATTTTAAATTCTCTACATCTTTACTGCCACAAAAGTAGATTCAATCTACAATGTACTTAGCTTTTACCCATGGATGCAAACAACGCCGCTTCTAGAAGATTGAGGAGAAAAATATTGATGAGAGCCAAGTCATCCAAACAAAACATTAATATCTTAGGTATTAATATTATGTTAAAGCATAGACTCTATATATCCACACACAAAATGATGTATATATCGACTTAAATTTTTAAATATCAAGTTTATGAAATTAACATAAACTTTCTTAATCTTTGTTAGATGAAAATGGTACGCCACACATACATACAAGTAGACGTGGTGTTTCAACCACTGGACAAAACTTTGTTGCAAGAACTCCATTGTCTGAGTTAACCATTGGTAAATAGACATACATAATTTCATCTTCAATGCTTAACTAAATTTAATCATTCATATCAATATTCAATGATTTCTATTTTACAATCTTTTTTTTGTAGCAACAAATGGAACAACTCATATTAATTCCATTGCCACAACATCAATTGACATACAATCAGCCACGTTGAACAACAACAAACGTAAGAATCCTACTTATTTCACTGCAACCTCTTGTGACCATACAGTTGATGCAGGTTCGGCAATCCGTTATTATTAAAATCAACTCAAAATATTTTATTTATATATATTCACATTCATTTATTAAAATCAACTCAAAATGATATATGACTAAACTATGTTTGTATTTTAGCTTCCTCTGTAATTCGTACGAAAAACATAATGAGAAGCAACACAGCACAACCAATAAAACACGTTTATGTGTCTGGTTAGTATATTCTATTTTCATATTGGACGCTTTCTTATTTTTTTCTTGATAATTATTAACCTTCTACATTTTGGCATTTACAAATTATAAGTTTCATTGCATTTAAAATGACATATTTCTTTATTTTATATTGTATATGCGCTACTCAATTGATAGATGACACTCCTATGTTAGATGTAATAAATACATGTTACGAAACATGTATCTCAACCTTACCATGTTCTTGAATCGATACCTTCATTCGTAATTATTTTTCCAAATGGTTCGTTATTCTAACAAGTGAACAAAAATTGTATTTGTTTTTTCTAATCAATAGGTTCCATTTTCAAAAAATTTGACAGTCAAATCCTAATTTTCTATTTGTATCTCTATTCTTTTACTCAGCAAGTACAAGTACAAGTACAAGTACAAGTGGTCAAATGACTACTTTCCATTGTGAAATGTTTGCACTTGCTGAAACACAAGGTCATATTCACACCTCAATAACCTATTTCCATCAAAGACTCATGAATAATACCATAATTGACTTTATTGCCTAAAATTTGAGTTAGTTTTATTCAACAGAAATAGTAGACTTTGGAGATCCCTCTTATACATGCTCTGAATGTGGTGCTCAAATGTGGTATGAGGAGCGAGCTGAGAAAAGTGTTAATAGCAACCTACCTAAGTTTTCACTTTGTTGTATGAAAGGATTAGTACAGATTCCATACTTAAAAAGGCCTCCGGAGTTGCTAATGAGCTTAATACATGGACAAGATCCAAGGAGTAAACATTTTAAAGAAAATATTCGAGCATATAATAGTATGTTTTGTTTCACCTCTATTGGTGGAAAGATCCAATCAAACTCGAGTAGGGGTGGAGGACCACCGCAATTTATTCTTAGTGGACAAAATTTCCACAGAATTGGCAGTCTAATTCCAGAGGAAGAAGCAACTCCAAAATTTGCCCAATTATATATTTATGACACAGTGAATGAGATATCTAACAGATTTAATCATTTTAGGTATAAATCTTATTTGGTATATTTTATACAATAGTTTTGAATATTTTTGTTTTGTTTATGTGACCACTTTTTTTTTTTT
>NC_021166.2:62189524-62254035 GCF_000331145.2 Cicer arietinum | reverse complement strand
GTAATGACATCGACAAGTTCATTTCAGCAGAACTACCTGATTGTAATTTATATCCAAAACTTGCAAATGTTGTTTCAAGTTTCATGCTACATGGTCCATGTGGATCTTCCAATCCAAAATCTCCGTGCATGAAAGATGGCAAGTGCTCAAAGTATTTTCCAAAGGATTACCAATCTTCAACTATAGTTGACGATGAAGGTTATCCAAAGTACAAGCGACGAGATACTGGTTTGTCCGTTTTGAAAAAAGGAATCAGTTTGGACAATAGGTTTGTAGTTCCATACAATCCACATTTGTTGATGAAATATCAAGCACATGTCAATGTTGAGTATTGCAACAAGGGAAACTCAATAAAGTATTTGTTTAAGTATGTTAATAAAGGACCAGATAGAGCCACAATAGAGATTTCAAACCGAACAGAAAATGGCCAGGTACTTGATGAGATAAAACAATACTATGAGTGCAGGTATTTGGCCCCGTGTGAGGCTGTTTGGAGAACTTTTGAGTATGACATCCATCAAAGGTGGCCTCCTGTTATAAGGCTTTCATTTCACCTTGAAAATGAGCAATCTGTAATGTATTCAGAAAATTATTCAATTCAATCTGTTGTGGCGCGTAATGAAGAACTTGACACAATGTTTTTGGCTTGGTTTGAGGCAAACAAAAAGTATCCTGAAGGAAGAGAATTGACTTATGCTGAATTTCCTACAAGGTTTGTTTATATAAAAAATAGCAAAACATGGCAGCCCAGAAAGCAAGGTAATTCAATTGGAAGACTTACTTATATTCCCCCAGGAGGTGGGGATGTTTATTTTTTGAGACTCCTATTGACAATACAAAAAGGGTGCACAAGTTACAATGATATTAAGAGAGTGGATGGCACAACACATAAAACCTTTAAGGAAGCGTGTTTTGCACTTGGGTTGCTGCAAGATGACAATGAATTTGTGTATGCTATTACTGAAGCAAGTCAGTTGGCCTCTGGACATCAATTGAGGAGATTATTTGTTATATTATTGTTCATGAATTCAATGACAAATCCTTTTGTTGTTTGGGAAGCTACATGGAAACTTTTATGTGATGGAATTTTATACGAAAAAAGGAAAATGTTAAACAACCCAGGTATGCAATTAAATATTAAATACTATATATATTAATTTTGTGTTATTATTATTAATATTTTACAACACTAACTATATGATTAAAATCATTCTCTTTGATTCAGGCCTTCAAATAAGTGACGATGAGTTAAAAAATATTTGTTTGGTTGAGTTGGACAAACTACTTTTCATGAGTGGTAAATCTCTTAAAAGTTTTAAGACCATGCCATGCCCTACCCATTCAAATATGAATCAATTTGAAAATAGGTTCTTGGCTGATGAATTAAACTATGACAAAGATGAGTTAGCTGCAACCCACATCTCATTATTGTCATCCTTAACCGCAGAACAAAGGTCAGTGTATGATCAAATTATTGCTTCTGTGATGACTAATTCGGGAGGGTTTTACTTCTTATATGGATATGGAGGCACAGGAAAAACATTTATCTGGAGAACTTTATCAGCTGCATTGAGATCCCAAGGTTCAATTGTTTTAAATATTGCCTCCAGTGGGATTGCAGCTTTATTATTACCTGGAGGAAAAACAGCTCATTCCGCATTAAAGATTCCTTTGGTTACAACCGAAACATCTACATGTGACATCAAACAACGCACTGATAGAGCTAATCTTATCATACATTCTAAGCTTATTATATGGGATGAAGCTCCAATGCTAAATAAATTATGTGCTGAAGCTGTAGATCGTACTTTTAGAGATATCATGAGGACTGTAGATGAGGCTAACCTACATAAACCATTTGGTGGGAAGGTAGTTGTTTTTGGAGGTGATTTTAGACAAATATTACCTGTTGTTAGAAAAGGTTGTAGGCATGATATAGTGGCAGCTTCAATAAACTCATCTGAATTATGGAAATACTGCAAGGTTTTGACATTATCAAGAAACATGCGTTTAACATCTGCAGAACCCAATGCATATACTAATGACATTAAAGATTTTGCAGATTGGATGCTTGATATTGGAAACGGTAAACATGACTCAAATGAGTTAGGGGAGAGTATTATTAATATTCCTGAAGACTTATTGGTAACAAATTCCCAAAATCCTCTATTATCTCTGTTTGAATTGACATATCCACTGCTTTTACAGAACATAAACAATTTGAAATACTATGAAGAGAGGGCAATACTTGCTCCGACTCATGATACTGTAGATATCGTTAATGATTATATTTTATCATTAATTCCAGAAGAGGAAAAGGAATACATTAGTTCAGACTCAACTGTCCTTTCTGATGAAAATTGTGCTGTGCAGGGAGATTGGTTCACACCAGAATTTTTGAATGACATGAAATGTTCTGGAATTCCAAATCACCGATTAAGATTAAAGATTGGTGTTCCAGTCATGCTTTTGAGGAACATTGATCAAGCTAATGGACTATGTAATGGAACAAGGTTGCTCATAAATGAATTGTGTACAAATATTATTGGAGCAACTGTGATCACGGGAAAAAACATCGGTGATAAGATTTATATACCAAGGATGAATTTGGTTCCATCTGATCCAGCTTTCCCATTTAAATTCCAGAGAAGACAATTTCCATTGTCGTTGTGTTTTGCAATGACCATAAATAAGAGTCAAGGTCAATCTCTTTCTCAAGTTGGTTTGTATTTAAAGCGACCTGAATTTACTCATGGTCAATTCTATGTGGCTATTTCACGAGTAAAGTCTAGGGAAGGATTGAAGATTGTTATTTTAGATGAAGAAGGAAAACTATGTACCGATACCAAAAATGTTGTGTACAAAGAAATTTTCAATAATTTGTAAACATGTATACGACATTCTTTTTACGGTTATATTTGTTTATTGTAAGTTATTTTTTGTATGGAATTGAATTGATGATAAAATTCATATTATATCTTTAATGTCAATGTCAATAAAATTATGTCTTTAATGTCAATGTTAATTCAAATTTTTATATTATATAACTTTATTATAACAATATATTTATCAATATAGTAATTTGTATCCGTGCGACGCACGGGTTACTCACTAGTTTTAAAACAAGCAGTAGTAATACTGTAACATAATATAGGATAAGCCTCACCAATGAATTTGAGTCAATCTAAAGTTTAAATTAATTCACCTAAAGTGCAGCCAAAAAAAGAAGAAAACAAGATCAAATTAAAGGAAAAGGTTGAGTAAGTTGGTTTCCCTTTTGCCATTATACACAACTTCCCCTTTGCAATATTATATATTACGTCAATCATATTAATTCATTTCCAATCAACTTTCAACTTTTAATTTGTACTACCAATTTTAATGTTTGCTTGTCCATTTCTATACTTATAACTATTTATGATTAGTTATGAATATGCAAATAATTTTACATAATTAATAGTTGATATTACTTAATTTAAAGTTGTTAAATTCTAACCAGATTTTGGATGTCAAATCAGGGTAATTAATTGGTTTAGTTTAGGTTCAGACTTTCTGGTAATATTAATTAATTCTTTTAAATATACTAATTAAATTAATTAATGTGAGAGGGATATATACAAGTAAAATATTAATGGTTACTAAGTGAGGTTAATTAAAAGTATACTAGTTGGTTAAAATGGTGGAGCCAGAGTTAAGTGGTACTTTATAAACGTTTATGTGGAAAGTAGTTATAAAAGGAACCTTCCGTGGGCTGAATCACACGTTTCATCTTACAATATTGTTTGATCTCTTTGAGAAGACAGAAAATGACCCTTAACACAATGTGTGTAGTCTTGGTGTTGGACATAGATACTGTATTTAATTTTACATTCATATGGTAAGAAAATATATAACAGCTTCGACAAAAGGCTGGTAATCAGTAATCTTATTGATGTTAGGGAAAAGTATGTCTCACCTGAATTTTGTTTGCCAAATCTCTTTTAATAGAAACAATTCCTATTTTTTCACATCAATTTTCCTATTTTATCTTTTTTTCTTGCTGTTTTTCTTATTATTAAAACATTGAATTATAGATAAAATAAATTGTGTCTTTAATATTATTGTTAGGTGTTAAAAATGTTAAAATTATATACGTTTTAATATAAAAAGTGTTTTTTTTTTTTTGTTACGAACCAACAATTAACAAAACTCACCAATGCCAAAGTGTTAATTTTTTATATGATAAAAAAAAAATGCTCTTCATATTTGACGAACAAGGATGTTACAACACATATATGGGTCAAAAGTGAACTTTAATAGAAGACCTTTTAAAGTTTATAAAAATATATAACTTTTGTAGAATTACTAATTTTTTTTATCAAAAAATGTTTTTTAGACACTTAAAATACAAAATGATGTATTAAAATAATATAATTGATTCTATATAATATTTATTTTTAATTGATTTAATATTTATTGAGACAATATTAATTTTAAATAAAATTTTATTAATTTAAGTTATGAAAATATTAGAATCTGATGTATTTTTATTAAGTTTTATTTTTGAGACCTTTTTATTAAACAAATTTTTGTTGTTTAGAGGCATAAATGAATTGCTTTAGTCGCTTTATCCTTAGACCAACCTTGTTGATGAAAAAAAGGGGAGATAGACAAATGTAAACCTATTGTATTTCTTAGAAAGAAGTTGAACGACAACTATGAGAGAAGAACAATTAAAAAGAGAATAAATAAAAAATATATAAAAATTAACAAAAATAATTTATATATTTAATATCTTAATATTTTATGTAAAATATGGTGTCGATTTTTTTTTTAATCTAAATCATTAGTTTATTATTTCTATTGGACTATATTCACATGGAGTCTCCAAAATTACCACCAACGAATCTATTGATCACTCTCATATTTCTCAAGGAACCTATTTTTCCATATTAGTTAAAGCCTATATTACAAGGATTTATAATCAAATTTAACATTTTCGTCTTGCAATTGAAAAACTTTTAGTTAATTTATTTGAGCCATTCATTTTTAATATAATAGTATATCTTACGATGAGAGGACATTAAAGCAGCAGTGCATGATTGATTAACTTTTAACCATTTGCATGTTAGAAGGCTTAGCTATGAAAGTGCATGTAATTTTGGAAATGATCAAATGGGTGTATGGACGAAAGAGCATGAGAGTCCAAAATGAGTAGGGCAGTGGCAGCTGAAGAGAAGGAGAGAAAAATAATTCCAATGAAGAAAAGGCTGACATAGATGTTGACTTTCTATCTATATGATACTATGTCGATATGTGCATTTTTATATCAAATATTTTACACTATTTTGCTTTTTGAGTGAAAAGTTACTTTGGGTTTAAACAAAAGGTTGGGCTGAAACTTCATTACATTTACATGTCAGCCCAATGTGAAACCAAACATAAACTAACTCAGACTTGTTTTTTAATAGTCAACATGTGCTTGCTGCCAGTTCCTCTTTTTCATTTTTTTAATGAGTAAAAAGTAAATTTTTCAAAAACATAGATAAACTAACAAATAATTAGAAGAGTGAAAATTTCTTAGAGGTGTAAGAGAGAACATTGAGGAATGTCTTGATAACTCTTTTTTGTACATTTTAAAAATATAGCTAAATCATGTGACTTAATTTAATATTACAATTTAACATAATTTCACTTAAAATTATATCTTCATTTAATATGATTTTATCTATTAATTTCAATAATATGTGTCTCCGTCTTGATGAATCATTTGCAATCCATACACTACTTTTAAAATATCTTACTTATACTAATTTTTAATAGTAATATATTCAGACTAAAATAATATTGTGTTTTATTTATTATTTATCTGTAAAATATATTTGTAACTATTTTTACAAAAGATAACATTGAAAAAAATAATAAATAATATATTACTGTTATAAAGTTAATAAGTAATTTGATATAGAAAATGTTTTAAATGGGACAAATAATATAACGCGAGTAATTTATATATATAAAAGAAAACTTATATACAAATTTTAGAGTATGAAATTTATTTAATAGTAAATATATTATTACTTCCCGCAAGTTAAAATTTATATCCACCACTTATCATAAATATGTCCTTATATATTCGTTTTTATTAAAATCGTTATCAATTAATTTTCCAGTAGAAAAAAAATCATTATTAACTAACTTTGTATTTTATTTTTTTAGTTCATGACATCTCTTTTTCTTTTTTCTTTCCTTTTTATCTCTCTTTCCAATCTCATTACCACAGATGACATACACACAATCATTTTGACATAATAGGAAAAATCAATTGCACCGTAAAACATCATCTGCTTGATTGGTGATGAGTAGTCTTTCCATCAAGTGTTGGAATTATTCCAACACTATTTCCCCTACCTACATAGCTTGCTTTCAGGAAACATCTATCTTCGTTGAGAGTTCCATTATTTAAATTGCAATTTCTTCTAGACTTCAAGATTAGCAGTTTAATTAAATACCTATAGACTAAATGTTTATTGTGTTTGTTATATAAATGTTTATATATTAATTATTTTTATAATAATAAATAAAACAAACTCAAATTATTTTTATATTAACTATAAATTTTTTTATATGCTATTACAAACAATCTCATAAATATTTATGTCAGTAAATAATCTAAAATTAGTTAATTTAAATCGATCCAATATACATTAATAAATTTTAAAAATTAAAGAATAATTTATTTTTATAGAAACTAAAACTATTTATCTAATAATTTTGTAAAAATTAAGTTCTATTTTTTATAAAGATAAAAAACAAAATGATGATATTTTATAAAAAAAACTACCTTATTTAACCATTCTTTTTATTTTTTGAAAGTTTGTTATTGTTTGGTAGATTCCTTTTTAAAATATTTTTAGATGTTTTGAAAATAAAAAGTTGGCCCTATAAAACACCTATGATGGGTCGCATTCCATGGTAGACTTGTAAAGCTTAGTCCACTTGATCATCTCTACCTCTCTTACGAAAATTTTACTCTATATAATCTCTGTAAATATATTTTTATTTTACATTTTAATAAAAAATTATTTTTACTTTAATATTTAACTAACAAAAAAAATTATCATTAAAAAAAATTAAAAACAAATAGGTACATAATTTTTTCTTTTTTAAAAAACACAAATTGTTAAAGTGTATATCAAAAAACTTAATTTAAGATTTCCGATACATAAATATATTTTTAAAATTTAACTTTAAAAAAATTTAAACTCTAAATAATTTGAAATATATTTGTGTTCCAAAAAAAATTTAATTTTAATTTTAATTTTATTCGAGATACAGCCATTTAAAAAAAAAAAATTAACCGAAAAACTTATCAAAAAGTTTTTCACAAAAAAAAAATTACAAACAGAAAATTCTCACATATTGTACCGACAAATATATTTTAAGTTTTTTGAATCACAAAAGTTTTAAAAAATTTAAACTACAAATTTTTGGAACACTTATATGTTTCGAAAAATTTAAATTAAGATTTTGGGTACATATTTGTGTTTTGAAATATTCAAATTTCAAGTTTTTCAAAACACAATAAAAATGATGGAATGAAACAATTGTTTCATATTTTTGTGTTAATAAAATTGGTAGTTTATGTAAAATATGGAATAAGAGTATAATTGTTAGGTATAAAGTAAAATTATCCTCTTTTTCTCGCATTCCATAGTAAGCCTTCAAAACCTGCCCATTTTCATCTCTATCTTTCTTCCCCTTCTCCTATAATCGATCAATTACAAATGTACTATCCTCTTCTAAAATATAAAAATAAAAATAAAAATAATAGTAAAAAAATTAAATTTTATACCTCAATAATCTGAGATGGAGAGAGTATAGTTTTAAAAATTAAATATGTTATCAATAATTAAGACTTTTTTTCTTTTCGAAAAACACAAATTCTCAATAGATATTTTATTTACTAGTTTATCAGACTAGTTAGTTGGTTAAATTTAATTTGGTAGTTGGTTAGACTCAGTTAAGTAGTTGGTTAAGTTTGAAATGTGCTTTATAAATAGATATATTTATATTTTTTCAATCATCAATATATAATATTTTAATACATATATATCGCGTTCATTGTTTTATATTTTTTTAATCATTAATTAAAAATTTGTTAAGAATTTTTTTTATCAAATTTTCAAACTTACTTTTTAATATAAAATTCATTTTAAACAACATGATCATGTTATTTCTAACGAAAATATCGTGTGGTTTTATAGTTTATTAGCATGTTAATTTATTCGGTGACAAAATTTCACAAAAGTTGTTTTCTTTTTTGTCAAGTTACATGCGATTCTATCGTTCTTGCATTTCGTGCAACCTTGGTTGTGGTATATGCTTGCTTTGCTAAAGAGTAATGTGCATGCATGGATTCTTTAATTTCAAATTGATGTTAAAAAGTGCTTCTATAAGAAGATGGTGAAGTAGGTATTTTCCTTTGGATCCTAATTAACAAAGAGTGAACATGGAAATAACTGCTTGGGAAATTATGGACCATACGCTCCTTAAAAAAATTCTTCTTGTTTTATTTTGTACATTTTTGTTTTGGAAGATCATTAGATACATGTGTGGTCTTCTCAAAGTTGACAAGGAACCAGTCACAGTATTAGTCACCGGTGCTGCAGGCATGATTCATTTTTTTAATACATTTTTTGTATTCTTAGCTGAATTTTGTCTAACCTTATGAAATAGTATTGTGTTTTATATATATTTTGGGATATTAAAATTTGATTGAAGTATTAGAATTAAAGTTGAGTGACATGTGCATTTGAATTTTGATTTGATTGAATAACAGGACAAATTGGTTATGCTCTTGTTCCAATGATTGCAAGAGGGTTGATGCTAGGTTCAAATCAGCCTGTAATTTTGCATATGCTTGATATTGAACCAGCAGCAGAGTCCCTTAAAGGGGTGAAGATGGAACTGATTGATGCTGCTTTCCCACTTCTTAGAGGCATGTTTTTTAAAGTTAATGTTGAATTAAGCACGACATGATTTTCTTTAATAAATAAATGTGCATGTAAATGCAATATAGGTGTTGTTGCTACTACGGATGTTGTTGAAGCTTGTAAGGATGTAAACATTGCTGTTATGCTTGGTGGATTCCCAAGAAAGGAAGGAATGGAAAGAAAAGATGTAATGTCTAAAAATGTTTCAATTTACAAGGCTCAAGCTTCAGCTCTAGAGGAGCATGCTGCAGCAGATTGTAAAGTAAGAAACATTTAAAATCTTGATGAAAATAATTGGCACTCAAATAATGATATTATTTGTGAATGTAGGTGCTAGTGGTTGCAAATCCAGCAAACACAAATGCTCTAATATTGAAAGAATTTGCTCCTTCAATCCCTGAGAAAAATATCACATGTCTTACTAGACTTGATCATAATAGAGCATTAGGCCAAATCTCTGAGAAGCTAAATGTTCATGTTAGTGATGTTAAAAATGTCATCATATGGGGAAATCACTCTTCAACTCAATATCCAGACGTCAACCACGCAGTTGTCACAACAAGTAACGGCCACAAGCCTGTCAGAGAATTAGTTGCGGATGATAACTGGTACATGTTAGATAATGTTATTATATTCTCTTCTTCCTCTTTTCATTGTTAAATCACGGTTGAGTTGTGATACATGATGGACCTGTGTTATTAGGCTAAATACCGAGTTCATCACAACAGTTCAGGAGCGTGGGGGTGCCATTATCAAAGCGAGGAAATTGTCTAGTGCATTATCAGCAGCAAGTGCTGCTTGTGATCATATACGTGATTGGGTTTTAGGTACACCTAAGGTTGGTTTTTCTTTTATATATATTTCAACTACAATTTCACTTATGCTTTGTGCTATGAATACATTTATTTAATTGAATTTGTTGTATTTCAGGGAACATGGGTATCAATGGGAGTGTATTCTGATGGGTGTTATGGTATCCAATCTGGTCTCATTTATTCTTTTCCTGTTACTTGTGACAAAGGAGAATGGAATATTGTACAAGGTACTTTGTTTTATTCTTAATACAAGTACTTATGGACAAAAATAAAAATAAAAATATACTATTTGATACTTTGCCAGGTTTGAAGATTGATGAATTCTCAAGGGAAAAGATGGACAAAACGGCCCAAGAGCTCATTCAAGAGAAAAAATTGGCTATGTCATGCCTTTAATTGTCTACCCACTTTTACTTTCAATCCCTTTGCACATTAATTTGGTTGTTGGAACCAAAAAAGGAGACTTTCTTGAACCTAAATAACTGTGGCGTGGGGTACAATTTCAATATTAAAATTGTAATCATATTATTATTATTATTTTAATTGTATGTTTATGCAAAACTATTGTTCATGTATTGCTTCACTTTTAAGGTCGTTTGGGAGGAATATTATGTTCTTTATGAATTTAAACAAAAATGTGAAAAAGAGTTAGTTGTATGGAGGGAGACAAGATAAATTTTAATCAATTGGGGATGAGAGGAGATAATCTATATCCTTTTAATTAAATTTATATTTAATTTAATGGAAGTGAGATTTTAAATGGTTTATAAGTAATTTTGTTCTTATTCTCTTCATTTTTAAATCCTCTAATACGAAGGAGAAACAAAAAGAATTTTTGCTCATCTTTTTAAAAACATCCATCTAAACAAATATTATTTAAAATATTTTCTTTTTTCTCTATGCTTCGTTTCCTTTCCATGATACATAGGTATGGTATCACTACCGGATAATTAAACGAGTATGAAATATGATATTTAAAAAAATATGAAAATACAAATACTTCATTAAAAAACATGATTTTTTTATATGATTTAATTAAAAGAGTTACATTGTTCAATTCATAATACAAAATCACAAAAGTTTAAAAAATTATAAATTATATTCGATTACATCAATAAACAAATCCACGTACACACATAATACTTTACTAATATATAAAAAATGATGAAAAACATTACACCTATGAGTAGGTTACAAAGATCAGTACTAGATAAATACTTTATATGAGTAGTTCACTATTTTAACAGGATCCATACTTGATACTTTCCTTTCAACCAAAAGAATTATTAGGGTTTCAATGAAATGTTATGTTACAATGAGAGAAATTGATATATGTAGAAGTAAGGTTTTAAACTAATAATCTAGCCTTAATAGAATTGTAATAAGTTGTGGTAAAATGATGTGTGAATGTAGTAGAAAAAGAGGGAGCTTGTTAGTTGAATAAAAAAAGACATTATATTATATGAATTAAATTAAAAGCGACGTGTGTTGTGTAAAAATGAAAGAGGTATACGCAAATGCAATAGAGAGTGAAGCGGAGGAAAGCAGCAGAAGATTGGATCGATTGATAGATTGAATTCAGTTATTATTGATGATGATGATGATGGCGATGCAATGCAGAAGAAGAACAGCGACTTGGTTGCTACATCATCAGCTTAGCCGAACCCTTTCTCTCTCCTCCGTGGATCACGATTACGTCATTCTTCTATTCTATTCTATTCTATTCAATTCAATTCTATTCAATTCAATTCAATATCTCACACCCTCTTCACAGGTTTTGGTTGAAGGTAATGGATACTCAAGAATGTCCCTTCTCAACAGACCCTCCTCCCTCAATGCCATCAACACTCACATGGCTGCTAGACTTCATCAACTTTACACAAGTTGGGAGCATAACCCTCATATCGGTTTTCTCATGCTCAAGGGCACTGGCCGCTCTTTCGCTGCTGGTGGAGATATTGTCGCTCTTTACCGTTTTCTAAACAAAGGTCAAACCTTTTCCTTTTCCAAATTCGACCGGAGGTTGCATCCATAGATTAGGTTTCCGATTATTGTACCAATATGGTTTTAGCTCTTTTCTTCCGTCTATTTTAAATTTGTCATTTTCTGCTACATTTTTTTTATACAGTTCTGTTAATTTTTCCCTTTCAATTTATGCAGGGAACATAGAAGCCTGTAAAGAATTTTTTAGAACAATTTATAGTTTTATATACCTGCTAGGTACATATTTGAAGCCACATGTGAGTATAGTAGTTGGAGGCTTGTCAATTACTTGTGCTCATTTTATTAGACATATAAGTTTGATATACTCATTTCTGCTGTTTTCTATGAAAAATAATTTATACTTGTGAGTGGTATGTTTGTGCAGGTAGCTCTTCTGAATGGCATTACCATGGGTGGTGGGGCAGGAATTTCTATCCCTGGGACATTCAGAGTTGCAACAGACAAAACTGTATGTAGTATCAAACTTTATATATATGTACACACTAATCCTCTTGCTCATTATTCATCTATTTGCCATTGGGGGATTGTTATTTGTAAGTTAGGACATGGGATTTGTGATTTGGGAATATGTTAATGGGCCTTACATTGTGGCGCAAAATGCTTAAACCGACGTTACTTTTAGTACAATGGAAGCTTATATTATTGGCATTCACTTTGCCTTGCCGATGTAGGACTTTAGGATATATAGCTTATCACTAAGCAAATGCTATTGGTAGTTTATCCAAGGATAAATGTACAGTGCATATCAAAGTATTTGTTTGCATAATTGCATTGATTGTGAAAACTTCATGGTTTTGGTCTTAAAAGTTTAGCATTCTATTTCAGTGTGTAGAACTTTACTTGCCTTCATAAAGATGATTTATCCTTTCTGCACTATATTTAAATGGTGGATTAGCTCTGGTATTATATCAAATCATAAATGGGAAGTGGTGGAACAAACAATTAGTAAATTAGAGTTTGGAATTCTGTCCTCTCCTACTTTAACAAGTTTGTCTTCATTTTGGGATGATATGAATTTTAACACTTGGTTGCATATGCCGAGTTCATTATAACTACTAATCACTAATTTGCAGGTTTTTGCTACACCTGAAGTTCTTATTGGATTCCATCCTGATGCTGGAGCATCTTTTTACCTTTCACATCTACCTGGTCATATAGGTATTGTTATGTGTATACACTGTACATGCCTTGTCTTCTGCTTTAAGTTGAAGTTTCAATGCCTCTGCTTGGGAGATTTTATATAACTCATTTTAACAGAGATAGTCTTGAAGATATTTAATATTGTACTTGTGTCTGTGCACTTGGAGGGGATAGTAGCAAGTTTTGACAATTTTATATGGCCAAGTTGTTAGAAATTAGTCTTTGGTGCATTTTTCTGGAGCATATGCACACATCTTTAACAGGGTCTCACTTGGCCTTGAACTTTCTTTTAGGTAGAGCTAGATAAGGTTGTTTTCGGTCATCTTCGAAATGCAAAGGGATTGAACAGTCTTGCTACATTCCTAGGTTTTTTTTATTTTTTTTTGTTCATGAGGATACCTTATCCTTCCCATGTTCTAATTTTCTTCTTCGCGTTATACTTATTTTTTCTATACAAAATTTGGGTATAATCAAGGGTGGCTTAAGGTCAGTGTTAGTTATGGTGGAGTCTTGTTTGCTACTTAACATAGCTTGGAATAGTTGTGCAATAACCTGGTCCATCTTCAAATTTTCGTTTATGCCTCCCCTCTTTCTCTCTCATACACATTTTATAAGTTCTTAGAATTATTCAAATCCTAAACAATAATGAAATAAACAGTCATTCTTTGAACTGTTATTCTTACTTCCAAGAGTTAAAATGTTATGCACCAAATATAATTGAATAATGAAGGATTGGTTAAATAGGTTAATCCTCTTATCTTTAACATAAATGATTGATGGGAAATTCATGGGGGTTAAGGACTAGTCACCAATTGAATATATGATTGATGAACTTCCTCTTTCTTTGTTTCATTGGTTGTTATTGTATGCAGGAGAGTACTTGGCTCTGACAGGGGAAAAGCTCAACGGAGTAGAGATGGTTGCCTGTGGACTTGCTACACACTATTCACTAATTGCAGTTTAGTTTTGTTAAGCCTTTTTCTTCTTCTTTTTTTTCAATTGTAATAGACTATTCTTGCTATATGGTATTCAAATCCTTTGTTTTGTCCTGTAGAGGCTTCCACTAATTGAAGAACAGCTGAAGAAATTGGTTACGGATGACCCATCTGTCATAGAAGCCACTTTAGAACAGTATGGTGATCTTGTACACCCAGACAGCAGTAGTGTACTACAAAGGTTTGGTTTGTCTTCTCTTTCATTTTCTATGAGGGGAGTCTTCACCTTTCTTGGATAGGAAAAACAATACAAAGAACAAAGAAAATATGAATGAGAGAGAAGGGTAATAGATTAAAAAATCCAGTATCTCAAAGAGGCTTTCATTCCATCTTCAAATCAAAACAAAGCAACCCCATTAAAAGGGACCACTATTAGAAAAGTATGGTTGGTTACTTCTCTTATATGTTGACTTACAATATAAGATAGCACTTCTACTTTTCATTTTTTTCAGGCTTGAAATTCTAGATAAATGCTTTTGCCATGACACAGTTGAAGAGATTGTTGATGCATTGGTAAGATTTGCATTTCTCTGCATGTGCTTCTGTTTACAATCCAAGTCTGGCACGGCTTACTAGCTGTGTCTAAGTGATGTGGATGAATATTTACCTTTTTTTTTATTCTTATCATTTTTAAATTTTCACTAGGAAGCTGCAGCAAGTGAAACAAAAGATGCATGGTGCATTTCTACCCTAAATAGACTTAAAGAAGCTTCTCCATTGAGCTTGAAGGTTTCCTTGAGATCTGTGAGTTCCTTTTGCTTGTCTAATGTCTACACACTTTGATTGGATTCCTGTTTTCTTTCTCTTCTTTTCTTAGAACAATCTGGTTCTATAATGTAATCCATCTAATCTGCACAGATTCGAGAAGGTAGATTTCAGACCCTTGATCAGTGCTTGTTGCGTGAGTACCGTATGACTTTACAAGGAATATCTAAACATATATCTGGTGACTTCTGTGAGGTATAAACATTGTGAATTTCTGGAAACTTAAACAAACATCTTGTGTCTTTCTCAACATAAGCTGATTTGAATTCCTTTTAGGGAGTGAGGGCGCGTGTGGTGGACAAAGACATGTCACCAAAGGTACCATTTTGTTGAATTACAGTTTTTTAAAGATTTGAAATTCATTGGCTTAAACAATTTCTTGTTTACAAACTAATTTTCTTCCTATTTATATTAAAATCCAAATTCCTACTCTGGTTGTCAATTAAATATATGCAGTGGGATCCTCCAACCTTGGAAAAGGTGTCTCAAGATATGGTGGATCAGTACTTCTTACCTCTTAGTGAATTTGAACCTGATTTAGAGCTTCCCACAAAGTCCCGTGAAGCGTTTTTGTAGCTTACCTTTCTACGGAAGTGTTTATAGAATTGGACAAACACCATTGATATATTTTGTAGAACAAAGATCAAAGCATGAAGTTGTTAACAATATCATGGACATGGTAGCTAGTGGATTACCACATGTAGATTGTACCAGAGCTGGGTTGTGAAACAGCTTTAGTCTTTGTTTAGCATAGATGAACGTCTCCATCTTATTCTGGCCTGCATATATTAACTATTCATATGACATTCATAAAACAAATAAATTTATTGAAGATAAAATTTGGATGAAAATGTATGGCGTTGATTCTGGAATACCATCAGTACAGACGCATCCAATGCATTTTTTTTTTTGCTTATATATAATCCAAGCTGTTTAGACCCTTATGAGAGGATATAATGTAGTCTCTTTATTGCCTTTTTTTTTTCATTCACAATTCTCGATTTTGAAACATTGATTAAGAGGAATTAAGTTACTTGCCATTTGGACCAACAATTGTTTCTAAGCCAATGATATTTTTGCTACACATAAGTGTTTTTTTATAAAAAAAATCGAGTATCTTTCATGCATAATTGCGAAGACTATTCACTCGAGTTGTATGATATCTAAATGGATGGTAAATCCTCTCTAAGAGTTTTAATGCTGTTGCATGTGTAAGTTGCATAGATTTATTTAATTAATTTGACAAGCAGCATGGATAGGATTGCACATATATAATTGCTTTAATTTGACATATTAACATGGTATAATAAACCATATGGTCTTCATCTTCAAAAGTGGTTTTTCTGAATATTTAATACCATACCCCAACAAGTATGCATCTATCCCACATTTTCCTCAAACCATTGCTTTTACCCTTTTAAATTTTTTTATATATTTTTAAGTTATAACTCAACTGATAAATATTGATATTGTTAAGTTAGATGTCTCGGGTTCAAATTCAATACGTACAGTTGTGCATTAATTATGTAGTATTTACCATTGGTAAACTCAAATTGAATTTGCTTGTTATCCAACAAACTTAGTTTGTTTTTTGGAATACATTTAGACTTTTGGAGTTCGTGGATTTTCAATTTCTTTTTTTTAAAAAAGTTCAGGAACAACTCTGTATTTTTGGAGGATGGGGTATAATTTTAAGGGTAGGAGTAAATTTTTTTCATTTTTTCTTTGGTAGAACAAAAGCAATTTAAAATTGACATTAAAAAATTGAAGTGACCCTTTTATAGCAAAAAAACGTAGTTAAGTAATCAACTAAGCTAATGGACCACATAATAATTTCTGCAGACGTTTTAATAAATCGCTCTACATAAGATAGAAAGTTGCTCACCCCCCTCGGTTTACCTAATTTACTCCTTATAGAATTATAGCTTCCGATTTGGTAAATTTTCGTAAGTGTAATCCAGTAACTTAAAGTTCCTAGATTTATCAGATCCGGTAGACATCAATACATAATTTGTCAGCCTTCTTATCAAACAATTATTCTTCAACACGCAACCTCAAATCATTCACTTACTTTTACGTTTTTGAAGTTTAAAAATCACATTCTTCAATTCATTGGTATCATGAACTCTATTTTTCTTTATTGCAAAAGTAATGTAGCTTTAAAACATTCACAATTGTTATTTTGGTTTATATTTTTTTTTTTGAAGTTATGTAATGACTAGTACCAAATTCTAGGATCTAGTAGGTAATTTTTTAAAAAAACTTCATACTATCAGAGTCACGCATCCGGTAACTTGTTTTTAAGAAATGTAACACTACATGATTCACGCATCATGTAGATGTTAATGCAGTCCATAATAAGTTATTTTCTGCATAATTGAGTTTTAATTTGTGTTTAATGTTTGTAGTTAGTTATGGTTGAGTCTGAAGTTGAATCCAAATATTCGCCGACATCTAATTTGAAACTTGAGGCGGTAGCTGAACCAAAACTTGAGCCTGCAACTAAAGAAATATCAGAGCCCGTGCACGATTTGAAATCAAAGGAAGCAAGTGATTTGAAACTGGATATTGCAGAGAATGGTTATTGACATTGATGTTGGGATAAATTTTATTACTGATGATAAATATAGTTGCCAAGATGATTTGATTGTTTGGGTTCGTTGTTAGGCAACTTAGTTAGGGATTTTCAGTGGTAATTACAAAATCTAATCATATGGTTTTGATAGAAGAAAACAAGTTTTTATATTGGTGTGCAAAAGAGTTGGTGTGTATTAAGAAACCAATAAGAAGTTGAAACGCGAAAACACACTATCTAGCAAATGTGAATGTTCCTTCATGCTGTGTGGTTATTTCCTGACAACTAAAGAATGAAATCTTAGTGTTGTGTCAGGATCACACAACCATGAGATGGATAAAAAATTAGAAGTTCATCTCGTTGTTGGTCATTCAAATGAGGAAGAGAAGGAACCTGTTGGTGTGATGACAAGGAATATCTTTCCACCAAAAAATATTCTTATGACTTTGAAAGACAAAAGACATGAAAGTGTGACTACAATGAAGCAAATGTATAATGCACGTAAAAGTCCGGAATCAGAAATGCAACATTTTTTGAAATGCTTGGATGATTACAAATATGGATACAAATATAGAACGATTGATAAGTCTGAAACTGAAATTTAAGATATTTTTTGGACTCATCCTAAATCAGTTAAGTTGTTTTAACACTTTTTTGACTATGTTGCTGATGGATTTGAAAATTAGAGTGAAAAGAAAAAAGAGCGTTATGTTCTATAGGTTAGTAGCTACTATATGGATGAATCCGGTAACTTAAGTTATAGGATGCATAATTCAAGTAATTTATCGAACAGAATCCTGCAATCTGGAAAGAGGAAATTTGAATTTTTTATGGGGGGTTGGCAAACTTAGGGGCATAGTCATCTGGTTCACAATTCTCTTGGGTACGTGGTACGTGGTACGCGGTACGGGTTCGGGTACGCGGTACTCTTGTGTTAAGGCCAATAATCTTCAAAGTATTCGGTATGTGGGAGTATACATAATTGGTACGCTGTTTCGGTTTGTGGTACGTTTTAATATACAAATCGGTATGTTAAAATAAAAAAAAAAAATAAAAAAGTATTGGTCTTAACTCAAGAGTGAGAGTACCTGTTTCCGTAAAAAAAAATATTGACAGCACTAGTTTCTATACCGTTCTTAATAATGACAAAAAATACAAGTTTACAAATTTTTTTTTTTAAAAAAAAAACCTAGAAGAATTTGTGATATTAATTTTAGATTGGTTGTTTCTAAATTACTAGAAATTGAGTTATCTATATAAATAAACTATTCTAAATACAAAAATAATTATTTTTGTGTTTATACCATATGATTGTTTTTAAAATACTAAAAATTGAGTTATTTATATAAATACGACAATTCTAAGTATAAGAATAATTGTATTTGTGCTTTTAGCACATTGGTTGATGAGTAACTATCCTTAGGGGATAAAGAATTCTCAATTGGATAGTATGAATAAGCTAATGCTGGTGCCGAAAACAATGGCCGAGTGGTTAGTATTCTCTAACTCTTTCATATGTTTTTGTAAACATTGTAAGGTAATGGTTTTTACTTCTTTCAATTAAAGTTTCTAGGTTGTCCCAACATATCATTATTTTTTGTTTCTTTCAATTATCATTTTTGTACCGACAAAGTTAGATCTAGTCAAAGAGATTAGTCTCCTACAAGTGACGAACCACAACTACAATGATTGTTAAAAAAACATTCCACTGTCAAATGGTTCCAATAAAATGATTTTCTGCAATAGAAGGAGACATTCATCTAAGAATAACTGATTTTTTAAATTATAAAATATTGGGATGAGTTGTTTGAGAAAACATTTTGTTTGAAATTTGTATTACAAAATCTAACTATTACTTTATTTATTTATTTTTATTGTTAAAACTATTACTTAATTTCTACTAATATGTGGACTCTAGAGGAAAGTAATATGATTTCGAAAATAATTAGATCAAATTATCAAGTGGTGTTGAATGGAATCCGGCGTACGATATATTTCCTATATAATAAATAGCGCAAGTAACCTATATCAAACGCATATATGTTTTTACTCATAAAAATATATATAGATCGTTTTAGATAATGATGTAAATATATTTTCATATAAATTATTTTATTACTTTTATATTACCATTTGGAAATTAGAAATAAACAATTTTAATATTATTCTAATAAATGTTCAAAAAAATATATAGTATTTAAGAATGATATATTGAGAATATGTTATACGAATTCATGTGAATTTTAAATAAAAAATCCTTCTCCATTTTTCTAAAAAAATTATGTGAAATTTATTAAAGTTGTGTAAATCTCTAATTTAATCAATCCTTCAAATGTGATGCTCTTCTCTCCTACAGGATGCAAACTTGAGTGATTAAATTCAATACTTATTGTCAAAACTTTTGCGAGATTAAATTCAAAGTTTACTCTACTTAATTATAACATGTGGGTGGTAATTTTTTTTTTAAAATCAGGTAATGGGTGATACATTTGAGAATGATGTTTACTGTTCAAAATCATGGGAGTACAGTTCATATATTAATATGTATATGTATATTAAATTATATTATTTGGATTTGTACACCATCGATCTGGTTGTCGGTAAATTATTTTAATTCTTTGATTTTAATCACGATTATTTAAAAAAAATAAAAAAATAGATAAGTGTGATTTGTTAATAGTATAATTTTTTTTATACTAACATCGTATATAAAAATCCATCTTTTTTATAATGATCAAAGTGAAATTTTCGCAATTAATAAATTTTTTGGATCACCAAATAAAAAATTTAGCAAAAGCTATGATTAAATAAAGTAACTAAATTAAAACAAGTCAATAAAACACGTTGTTTTTACAAATTAAAGAAGGTTTTAATTAGGTGTGAATTGACTTCAAAATGTATTATCAAAATATACACGCACAACCTGTGATATTAAAACAATTTTCAGATTGTTTTTATTAGTGAGAAGCTGATGATGACACTCATGTTTTGACAAAAGTGTTTATCTTTTGTGCTCCTTGTAATGATTTTCATTACCCACGGAATATATATGAACATTGCGAGAAAATAAAATGAGTTAACTTATTTTGAGTAAAAAAAATGTATGACATTAATTGTTGATTGTCCTTAATTATTTCTACCTTTCATAACTATGATATATCATTCGTGTAAAGAAAGGTAATGCGTTCTGTTTAAGACTTTAAATTTTATAATAAATTATTTTATTAATTAAATAAAATTTTAAATAATTAATTTGATGTTAAAATTAATTTAAAATATATGTTGATAAATTAAGTGATTAATTTTGTTATATGAGTGTTTCCTATGATGTGCTAGTTTATATATATTAGATTACATGAATAATATAAATAATAAATATTATATTTTATTATTTTATATATTTTTCTAAAAATAATAGTATTTTAATAAAATATGTTAAAGAGTAAAATTTTAGACGATTTTTCGTGTATGTGCGCATGAGTAATTAATGTGATATTTTCATGTGTGTTTGACTGATGTTAAGTGTGTACATAGTTATATTTTAATTATTTAAAATTATTTTCTATTTTTAGTTATTAATTTTATAAATAATTATCTTGAGATAGTAGTAATATTGTATTTGATTTCTTTGATTTTTATATATTTGCTATGACATTGTGATTTTATATATCTTTATTATGATTTAATTAATATAAAGGGTTGATGATATATTTATTTATTTTATAATTTCAAATATTTTCTAATGATGGTAGTAATTTAATTTGAGTATTTGAAAAAATAAGTATAATTATAGTGATTATTTTAAATATGAGAGTTCTGATTATTAATGTATTTTAAAAAAATAATTATTTTATTTCATAAAATATTATTTTTGAAATACTAATAATATTTTAGAAATTAAATCATGTTTAAAAAAATATTAATAAAAAAAGTTAGTTTTAGTAATTGTTGGTTTTATTTTAAAAAAAAAAAAATGAATAAAATGTACTTTAAAAAATTAATTGAAAAGAATAGAAAATTGTGAGAAAGAGAGAGGACGAGACACGCTTCATAGCAGGAGCAGGAGCAGCAACTCCCCATTCAGAAAAAAGGAACAAAATTGATATCGGTCATGTTTTGGAATTTTTTTTTCGTTTTCATTCAAATTTCAGTAAGTTGTTTCACTTATCTAGTTAGTCACTTAAATACACTTTCTAATATTTTTAAACTTCTCAATTTTCTTCTAATATACCCGACTACTCTGTTTATGAGATTTCTTATTTTGCACCGTTTTTTTTTTACCGTAAGTTCGATTTGAGTGAAATCAACGCCAAAATGACGGTGTAAACAAAGACTATATTGTCCACTATTATTTTCCAATTTGGAATAAGTTTATTCGACTCAATTTTGAAACTGACCATTCTAGGGTGTGTTATCTTAATTTGTTTGTGACGTTTACCCATAAACTGTTGAGTTAAATCGATTGAAGAATAAAGAGTCAAAGAACAAAGACTTTTGCTTGTAGACTTGTATTCGCGTGTGAAAGCGTTGAAATTAAGTAAAGGGTGAGACAACATTTGAACTCATGAATATTATATATTGGGAGATGAACAGGAAAACCCAATTTTCCAACGATTCATTCAAAGCTCGCTACGTACGGCAGTAGCCCTTTGAGTGATAAATTAATTAATGTGAAATAGAAATATTTGTAAGGTGTTGATTGATATGATTTCTATAAATGTGTGGCATTTGATATTATTATGATATTCAGTGTCGAATGAATTTTATGTGTATGTTGGATTAGATGAGTTTATGTGACGTGATAATAAAAGATGGATGCATTGTGATCATTTTATGTGATGATGATGATGATGATGTATTATGACTAATAATTGTGATGTTATAAATTTATTACAAGTTTATGTGATAATATGATATATGATTATTGATAGTGATGTTATAAATTTGCGATGCATTTATGTGATGATGATGATAATGATAATGATATATGATTAACGATAGTGATGTTATAAATTTGTAATGAAAATATTGAAGTAAAAGTAACCTCATAGGTGATTCCAATTTGTGCTCTAGATCACGGTCTTAATGGAGTATCATAGGTCAACAAAAGGAGAAAATAGGTGTTGAAATTTTTTAATGTGGAGATTATTTTATCATCATATAGGTAGTGTCTGACAAGTCTAGTGATTTTGGGAAAGTACAACTAAAAGGGTCTGATCGTTGTGGTCTACTTTTGAGCCTTAAGGCAAGATTGTTAGATATTGAAGGTATTCGAGTGGGGAATTTTTAGGTGACTTGGAGATAATACTCTAAATGTTGAGACCTACCATGCAACACACGTTTACCTCGACTATCGCGTATATGTGTCTCAAGTTGAGTTTAGGGAATATATGAGGACATGACCAATTTGAATTGTCCGTCCACTCTGGTGGTAGCATGATATCAAACCTCATAACCAAGTACTTTAGAGTTAGAATAGCATCACATTGTGAAGTAAAGTCTAAGCTCATGCATAACATTGCATTTCTTTGTGATTCTTTCGTTGTGATTAATGTGTTTTAAAAGTAATAATAGTTTCTCTTATATGATTTGATGCATATCATAATGAGATAATTATTTTACTTGAGTGACTTTGAAGTTATAATATGGTACTTTTGCTTGAACATTTTGATATATCGTAATGTGATTATGATAGATCTATTATGATTGTTTGCGTGTTCTTCATACTTATATTATACTATCAATATGATTTCAAAACTCACATCTTTCGTTGTTTGTGTTTGACTAAGTTAGTCATACGTTTGCAAAATCATAGTTATTACATGTTAATGAGTCTTGAAGATCAAGTTTAGTAGAAACTCTGCTATGATATGTGATATCAAGAATAAGAGTTGTAATTTATATTTTACTTTTATTTATTTAATTAGAAACGACTTTTTGTATGAAAACCTTATAAGTACTAGTAAGTTTTGTGAATTAAATTGAAAAATGTGATATCCTAAATAACTTGTAAAAGTTTATTTTCTCTATAAATTTTTTTTTATCTATCTGTTGCAAAAGTTTTATAAAATATAGCATACATTATTATATATTATTGATATTTAAGGTGTCACACTTTAGTCCTAAATCATATGGGAGATTTAAAAAATAATAATACCAATAAAGAAATCATACGTTTGAAATGCATTTGTGACATTTCTATGTAAATAAGCTATTTGTTTGATATTAAATTTACATAGTAATTTATTATGAATTGTTATAATATTAATAATTTGATTCACTCACTTTATTAACTAATTACTTTTGGGACATTGAAATGCATTCATGTTCATTTAAAATAATATATTTGTTAGAAAATATTTGTGACATTTTGTGTAAATCTATATCATGGGAGAATATCAATTTACTACTGAAGTAACTCTTGTTCAAATATAATTTTCTATATATATAACTAAATAATCATTCAACCACTCATCTCTCATATGATTACACATTCAATTCTTCACAAAATTCACGTCAGAGACATTTTATAACAATGGCAGTTGACACAAGTAAAATCAAAGCTAACTTCAAAAGTAAATATATCATTAGATACAAAATATATTCTAATTTTCACTAATATTTTAAAAAGATAAATTATCGTATTTAACTTTGAAAATTGATCAAATAAAAGCTTCAAGTTGGCTTTCAAACTCCATTAATTGAACCAAAGAAAATTATGATGGATAAATTTTTTTCAAACGAATAATTCCTTATCAAATGTAAAAAAATAATATCTTGTATATAAACTTGCGCTAAAGAAGCAACTTAGTAATTGTTAAGGTCTTGAAGATGTATATCAATCACCTGATAAAATAACTCAACTTAAAAAAATATGTAAATTTTAAACTATGTTCTATCTTGGTTTTTGCAAAATAACGATGCTTCATTTAATAAAGTATGTCAACATCATATCTCATATTTTACATTCTTTCTTTGCACGCGCTAACTAATGATATGGAATTTACTATATTTTGATCACTTTTTTTTGTAATGTTTGACAAGACTCGTTAGTAATTGTCAATATATTTTACGTCACATTTTAATTAAAAATAAATTAAAAAAATTGCATATATTTCAATAAATGTCAATCTTCAATTTATTACTTTTATATTAAGCCATTTTGCTAAATAAATTCATGAATATCAATAAATAAAATATACAAAAATATCTCTATGGTTCTATACAGAAATTTAATATTTACAAAAAGTTATTAAATAAAATAATTGTAAAAAATGTTATTCGTGAAATAAGTTCATCCTCGTATATGTTCCGCAGGGGGAAATATTTTAATGGTATTAAACACTTCAGTATCTTTTATTTTAATTATAATTAAAATTATTTGATTCATAAGTCATATTCTTTAATATTACACTGAGTAACATATATACTCTACTTCAATTATAGTTAAAATTATTTAACTTTACATTTAATAAAAAAGCTTTAGTATATTATTTATTTTTTTTATCAATAAAATGTAGAATAAGAGGATGGTGCCTCAGTCCAATTCATATTCTTGATCTCATGATAAAATATTTTTGTCACTATTATAAGCAAAAATTAATTTCTTTTGACTCATTGAATATTATTATTTTCAATACACTTTTCATTTAATTCAAAACATTTACTTACTTTTGACTCATTTAATATTATTATTTTCAATACACTCTACATTTAATCCAAAATATTTACCGTTGATAGTTAAATATTTGACATTAAAAATAAACAATTTAATAAATTTAAATTTTGTTTTATAAGAAATTCAAAAATTAATTAAACATAACTACATTTGTTATTACTTGTAAAAGTAGGTTTTTTTTTTTAATTTATAATAGTGATTGGAGGGACTATATGTGTATTCTCACCTATATTAATTTCGGAGTATTTTGAGAAGGTTTAATTGATATTTTGGTCCTTTAATTTTCACTAATTCTTAGAATTGGTCCCCTTATTTTAATATCCGACAATATCGGCTCCTTCTTCAAAAAAATTAATTAAAAATTATGATTTAACATATCTTTAATCAATTTTATTATGTAAAAGCATCTAGATAGATTAATTATTTATATGTTATTAATATAATTACAAAAACGAATCATTTTTGAAATCGAAATTAAAATTTTTGGAGTGAATATTTATATGTTATGAATATTAATCAGTCAATATCGTTGTATCATATGACGCGTTGTTTAAAATATATCACATCATCATTTTTTAATTGAAATACTTTAAGAATACACTAAAATAGTTGAATTTTAAAATAGAAAAATTAATTCAAATAATTGATAAAATCAGAGGAAACAAATTTGCAATTAAGCCTTTTGAGAATGATATCATTAAATATAAATTTACTAATATTTAAAAGTATCAAATGTCAGCACAATTTTCTTATATATATGTTTCCCCATCTCTTCATTTATAACATATAAACAACGTGTATTTGTAAAACAAAATGGGAGGTTTAGACATAGAGTACTGCATGTCAATAATGACTATGGTGTTTATACAAATTATATATGCAGGTATGAGTCTTGGAAGTAGAGTTGTTTTTTTGCAGGGTATGAGTCCAAGAGTATTTGTAGTCTACCGTCATGCTTTTGCAACTATTCTTCTTGCTCCCATTGCTTATTTTTCAGGGTACTTAATTTGCTACCTATAACTACAATTATTTCTTAATTGTTGTCATGTATATTAATTAATTAATTGATTGATTGTTTCTTTCTTTTTTGACAGGAGAAGCTCTGGCTCATATACCTTAAATTTAAGGAGTTTTTCCTTGATATTTTTTAACTCAATAATTGGGTTTGTTTCCATTCTCTCTATCAATACATATAAATGCATATTTACAATCATGTAAACTACAAAATTCGTTTGAAGTAAGTTTTATAATTAACCTTTAATATTTTGTCATATGTAATACTTGTTGTAGTAATATATATTGATAACAACGCTAGAGTAGAGATTAATTAAACATATACTATTAAATTAATTATAAATTTAGTCTCTTTATTTTTATCAATTCATGAAATCGATCCATCTATTTTTTTAAAATTTGATAGTCTTGGTTACTCATTCTAAGTTTTTAACTAAAATTATGATGTTGTGACATGTTTTAAATAATGTTATATATGATACGATGATTTACAATGATTAACATCCATGAAATTGCACTAAAAATCTTTAAAAACTTAACTTTAAACTTCAAAAATATTTCATTTTTATAATTTAATTAATGACATATAAATAGTTAATGCATATGATAATTATATATCACAAAATCATATACATAATCATTTAAAATATGTTAAATTGTTATTTTTTTTTTAATTTAAAAATTAGAAAAATGATCAAAATTATCGATTTTTAAAATATAAGAACTAATTTCTTAAATTAATAAAAATAGAAAAATCAAAACTTAAATTAAGTATATAATATTAATTTTTATTTGATGTAGCTAGTAGAAGAAATAAAATATCTGATAAGATTGATTAATCTTTTCACTCTTAATTTTATGTTGTTGCTATTGGGATATGTTGCAGCGTTACGTTGAGTCAGAATTTATATTTTGAGGGCCTATACCTAACATCAGCTTCAATTGCAAGTGCCATGTCCAATCTTATTCCAGCAGTCACATTTTTAATAACAGCTTTTATAGGGTAGTTACTAATATCTAAAGTCAACAAGTTTTTGTTACTCAATCATTTATTTCAAATTGAATTTGAATATATAATTAATTATATATTACAGAATGGAGAGAGTGAATATTAAAAGTTTGAGAAGTATAGCCAAAATAATTGGGACAATAATATGTGTAAGTGGAGCAGTGTGTATAGCATTGTTGAAGGGTCCAAAGCTACTCAATTCAGAAAATCTTCATTCAAAATCAATCATAGGCACAACTTCCGGAAGTGATGAGAATTGGCTGCTTGGATGTATGTTTCTCATTGGAAATAGTGTATTTTGGTCAATTTGGATCATTTTGCAGGTATTTGATATTATGTCAATATGCATCACTTCAGTTTCTTTTTTTCCTCTTTAAATAGTGTAACCATGTGTTTTTATTATGATTTTTTTTAAATGAAGAAATATTATATTAATAAATAATAAAATAATAAATTATATTAATAAAATCAAATAATATATATTAAATAAAAAAATAATTTAATGCGGTTAAGTAAATATATTAAAAAAAAATATCTAACATCTGTAACTAAATTCGTTTAGAACGAGTTGAGGTTCGATCTTCATTTTGGTGACAACTTCAATTGGTTCAATTATGACATTCTAATTGTAGAATTGAGAGACATTTAAGTGGGTATGGTTAATTAAAATTTGATTTTTTTTTCATGTAAAGTATTTTTTTCCCTTCATATTTATTGGATTTTGTTTAATTTTTTTAGTTTCTTTTTATTAGGCGGAGAAAAAGGGGAAAATAGGAGAGAGTTGTTAACAAAATATGACGAAGTTGTTAATTTATTTGCAATAGATTACAAAATTAGAAGAAATTGTTAAAATATTATAACACATTATTTTCTTAAGCATATCTACTCAACCGCTCTAACTTTAATGTAATTTTATTTAATGTATTTTTTTGATTTTATTAATATAATTTAGTTTTTTATTTTATTTTTATTAATTTAACATTTTTTCTTTTGTTAAAAAATTAAGTGTAATCACATCTCCAACTTGCAAAAAGTTTTTTTTCTTCAAGATATAGTGTAAAACTACCCTAGTATGAATACTTATGTATAACTTAGTTCTATAGCAAAATTAGAATCAAATCATATTAATATGAGCTATTTTCATAAATTATTTTGGAGAATTGTTGTAACTAATAAGGTGAAAATAGTTAACAAATATGTTGTAAGTTGTGTTGTAGTAAGTTTTCTCTAACAATCTCAGATATATTAGTGTTAATTAATAGATAAGTTGATTGAAACAAATTTGTTGTCAAAAAAATAAAAGCATATTAAATTACTATTGAGTGTTGGAATAACTTATTCATATTATCAAGGGTTGGACTTGTTGCTCGTGTGTATAAAAATTCACTATTTAAGAAAAACAATCTTTGAAGGTATATTTGAGTCTAATTAGTCTTAGATATAATCTTACCACCCTTTAATTTATATCTTCCTCAGGTTCCAGTATATGCAAGTCATCCTAATTACATATCAGTTTCAGCTTGGACATGTTTCTTGTCAACAATACATTCATCATTAGTGACATTATTCTTGGAGCCAGACCTAAATGCATGGAAGATCAATTCTATATTTCAATTTAGTTGCACTTTATATTCAGTATGTGAATTAATTTCCATGATGATAAATAAAATATAAAAATACTTGTACATATAGTAGTAATTAATATATTTTGCAGGGAATTATGGGATCTGGTTTAGTATTATGTCTCCAAGCATGGTGCATTAAAAACAGAGGACCTCTCTTCTCTGCAATGTTTAATCCCCTCTTCACATTGATTGTTACTATTTTTGCTGCCCTGTTACTTCATGAGGAAATATACATTGGAAAGTACTACTAATTAATATTTAACTACTTATAATGAAGATTATGGACATATATAACTAATTAATTAAATTATTATTTTGCTTTATGTGTGTCAGCTTGATAGGTGCAATTGGAGTCATCATTGGCTTGTATGTGGTGCTTTGGGGTAAAGCTCAAGATGTAGTTAGTGGAAAATATAAGATAGATCCAAAATCAATGGTTAATGAGACAGAGGAAGTGAGATTGTCTATAAATCAATCTCGTGAAAAATCACATTGTAAAAATGATTTACAAGAACATCTTTTAGCTTGAATCTACTTTACACTATTAATATTAAATAAAAAGAATTTGTGTTAGAAGAGAAATGCTATTAGTATAACAAAAAAGTGTGGAATATAAAGGATATTGATTTTGCATCTATTAATTTTGCACCGTAAATGACCTTTGAAAAATACTAATATTGTTTCTTAATTTGATGTCTGGTTGTCGCCCTCTGTCGTATTAAGTCATCATCTCCCATCGTTTACTACATTTTATATAAATAATCAAACTACAAATTGTTACAAAATGGACATAAACAGTTATAAATCCCACAAGGATTCACATGGGATTTCTCCATTCACACCAATACTAACAATGTGTATTGATTCCGAATCACGTGAGAGATAAACGAAACTTTAGTTAATATTAATGCACACGCTCACATTATCTCGAATCTTATAAAAATAAAATGTGCATTCTCGCCTACATTATTTAGGACTACTTTTAAAAATAATTATAAAATATAATGAAAATATTAAAATTTACTTATTTTTAAAATATTTTTTTAAAAAAATATATCTCACAATTTAAAGTTACGCGAAAATAACATATTAGTCTTTTTTTAATAACAAATTAATCATTTATCTTTCTTTTGGTGTCAAGTTCGTCTTTTGTATTGGTAAATGTTTACATGAATTATCCTAATCTCAAACCAATAAATTAAAACTCAAACTTCTCTCAATTTTTTCAACTAACATCTATAATTCTGAATGGATTATGATTGCAATAATCATAAGAACATAATTTATCAATCAAATTATAGAAAAATAATTAAATAAATATTTTCTAAAGGAGATACATTTTAAGATTCTTGAAATTAAACACAAAATTATCTCAATCTATGTCGTGAAATCATATGAAATTTATTACCATTGTTATTTTTACGATTAATAACAAAACTCACATTACCATTTTAAATATCTCAAATTAAAAATGATTGAAATGACATTAGAATTAAAAATATTTTAACATTATAATTTTTCAAACATAATGGACTACCTTAAACATAATGACGTAATCTACATATTTTTTTATATATATTAAAAACTTGAGAAAGTGAACATGTATATAATAAGCTTCTTCCTTCTCTTCATACTTAACATCAGCATCCTGTTTTTGGAAATTAAGCAAAGATGGGAAGTATAGACATAGAGTACTACCTACCAATAATGGTTATGGTGTTGATAGAGTTTACATATGCAGGTGTGAATCTTGGCACAAGAATTGCTCTTTTGCAGGGTATGAGTCCAAGAGTATTTGTAGTCTACCGTCATGCTTTTGCAACTATTCTTCTTGCTCCCATTGCTTATTTTTCAGGGTATATATTTTGTTATACTATTCATTAATTATTACTCTATCCTACCCTCTCATGTCAAGTGTATTAATTAATCAATTATTGTTTATTTCTTTTTTGACAGGAGATCAAACTCTGCCTCGTGCTCCTTAAATTTAAAGAGTTCTTGCTTGATATTCTTCACCTCACTAATTGGGTTTGTTTTTGTTATTACTTATTTGAAATTGGATAATTCTAAAACCACGTTGAATTGATACGTAGAAATTTAGAACTGCTATAACTATAGAAAAATGTATAATATATTTAGAAGTGTGCATTAATTAAGAAGTTCTTAAAAATGTGTCTAAAATTATCTATTTGTACATATAAACATCATCTTGTATGTGATATTAAGCAACGTGCGAATTGTGAGTTTTTCTCTTATAAATATTTTCGTTTCTCTTACAAAGTGGTATCTAAAATTTGATTGTTAGAGTTGAGAAATAACGACTTGTGACTACACTACTTTCCTCTACTTAAAAAAGAAAAATATGAAAAATGATGTCTTTGCATGAAAGTGATGACTTAAGCCTTAAGTCCCGAGTTCGATTCTACGGAAAGTAATTCTTGCTAATTTTCAATTCTAGAAAAGGAGATGAGAAAACCGTGAATAACAGTGTCGGTCAGAGGAGTTGGGTTGTTACACTCTCAACATACTACCGAATTAGCTAGAAGTATATGTGTGTATATACTACCTCCGTCAAAAAATATAAATAAAAATTAGTTAAAGAAAATTGATATAATTGATTTAAAATTTAGACTAAATACATCTATTTTATTTGACTTGTTTTTGTTTATATATTGAGACGAATTAGCTACACTATTAAAAATTATTTATGCATATTCAAAATACAAAATTCAATATTTGATTGAAAATTATTATTAGATAGATCATGCATATAAAATTTAATAATAATTTATAATCAATTAATATGTCAATAAATTTTTATACATAAAAAAATTATCAAATGTATCGTAACTTTAAGTTGACTATATATATCCATTTATTTTTTTTAGTTGGTGTAACAACCTACTTCTTACGGTATATTTGACAATTTTTAGTTATAATTTATGAATTTCCACTCACTAAAAAACGAGAGGAAGTAAGTTAACAATTCCCAGTATTTCACAAATATGTAATTATGGTTTGCAAATTTAGATCGGTTAAATAAATATAAGTTCTACGATACAATTAAAAGTAGAGTTTGTATCAATAATTTTTTTTAATTTGTTTACATACGTACTATTGTAATATCTATTAAAATTTATTGAAATATGCTAATTTTTTAATATACCATATAAGCCCTTTAAATAAATAAGTGGGAGGAAGTAAGTAAACTCGTCTATTTTTAGAATAAGCATCAAGGGTTATTTTGCATTGGTTATCTCATTAACAACATAAATTACTACATAAACTACTCAAATGCAAATTATTAAATTACTTATTTAAATTATTATCAATGAAGTAGTATCATATCTCATTAACTATACAGAGGTATTTGATTAAGAGTACTTCATTAGCCACAATGAATTGATTTAACCAATTTTTTTTAGGTTTGTTAGCCACTTAACATGAACAATACACATAATAATCGACAATCCACTAAGCATTTAGCAAACAGGAATAGTCAATACGGTGTCACGTATATATGTGTTTAAATAACATTTATGTTAACTTTATTGGATGAAGTAGAGAAAAAGTTTAGTTTAGAGATACAATGGTTTGTTTAATCCAAATTAAATATGTTGTTATGTGGCAGCATTACATTGAATCAAAATTTATATTTGGAGGGTCTATATCTAGCTTCATCTTCAATTGCAAGTGCCATGTCCAATGTTGTTCCAGCACTCACATTTGTAATAGCAGCTTTTGCAGGGTATTTTATGTCTAAAGTCAACATGTTTTTGTTACTCAATCATTTATTTCAACTTCAATTTGAATTATTATATATTACAGAATGGAGAGATTGAATGTTAAGAGTTTGAGAAGTATAGCCAAAATAGTTGGTTCAATGATATGTGTAAGTGGAGCAGTGTGTATAGCATTTTTGAAGGGTCCAAAGCTACTCAATTTACAAAATCTTCCTTCAAAATCAATCATAATAGGCACAACAACCTCTGGAAGTGATGATAATTGGTTGCTTGGATGTTTGTGTCTTATTGGAAATTGTGTTGCCTGGTCAATGTGGCTCATTTTGCAGGTATTTCACTTACTTTATGCCAATAAACATCACTTATATATATTAATTATTATATATAAAACCTTACCACCCTTTAAATTGTATCTTCCTAACAGGTTCCAGCTTATGCAAGCCATCCTAATTATTTATCATTTACAGCTTGGATGTGTTTCATATCAACATTACAATCATCAGTACTGACATTTCTCTTGGAGCCAGACCTAAATGCATGGAAGATTAATTCTCTTTTTCAATTTGGTTGCATTTTATATTCGGTATGTGGAATCATGATACAAGAATGCTTGTATATATAAATGAAAATACATTACTTGTGGCCTAAGTAATTATAATAAATGCATTTTGAAGGGAATAATAGGATCTGCATTAGCATTCTCTCTGCAAGCTTGGTGCATTTCAAAGAGAGGGCCTCTCTTCTGTGCTATGTTTAATCCTCTTTTCACATTCATTGTCACTCTATTGGCTGCTTTGTTGCTTCATGAGGAAATATACATTGGAAGGTAGTAACATTTGTGTTCTGCTAATGAAAATTTTGATCATAACTTGAATTATAGGAGATTTCAATCATTAATATTAATCTAATTAAATGATGATTTTACTTCATGTTTGTTAGCTTGATAGGTGCAATTGGAGTGATCATTGGCTTGTATGTACTGCTTTGGGGTAAAGCTGAAGATGAAGTTGGTTTGAAAGATAAGATAGATCCAAAATCAATGGTTAATGAGACAGAGGAAGTGAGATTGTCTATAAATGAATCTCGTGAAAAAACACATTATAAAAATGATTTAGAAAAACATCTTTTAGCTTGATTAATCTAAATTACATTATTAATATTGAATGAAAGGAATTTATGTTAGAATTAATTAATGTTACAATTTTTTTTTCTTTTCTAGATTCAATATCTTAATCTTAATATATATTTTCTCTATCGCAAATTTTACTTTTATTAAAAGAGTTTGTAGTAATAATGTATTAATTTTGTATAGAAAATAGACTAAAATGTCTTTTATATATTGATATATTCAATAATGAATTTTCATATTTCAAGATAAATTAATAGTATTATTAATGAGGATTATGTTTGAAAAAATATAATAAATGTATCTAGTAAATTGAAAATGGACTTATATTTAAGGATAATTTTTTGGGTCAATGGATGCTTATAATTAGAAATTAAGTATAAATTAATGTGACCTCGAACCACCAAATTATTAATCTTTTGATTTAAAAAATTGAAAATTTGATAAAATAAATAATAATTATTCATTAATAATACTATTTAATTGATTAAAATTAATAATATAATACATAAACAAATATAAAGCTTGATCAGACGTGTCATTATCATTCAAATAATATTATTTTTTAAAAGTCAATGTTAATAATTAATATTATTAATATTTTTGTTGAGAAAATAGATCGAACATACGATTTTCTTATCACTCAACCTCTTTCACTATAATTATTAAATCAACCTTATATGTCATTACAATATTTTCTTATTATAATTGAGTACTAAACATGATCCTCATTTTGTTAGAGTTTTTTAATATAGGAATATTTTTTAAATATATCAAATTGGTGGTGAAATTTTTATACACATGGTAGTGGTACCGATATATATAGTAATGTAAGAAAATTTCAATATTTGCTTAGAGTTCAAATAGGTGGGTTTGATTTATTTATTTATTGAAGGTTTAATATGTCATAAGTTCTCCTATTAAAGCCTCCCTCCAATTTCTAGAGGCAAAATAATATTGGGCAAATTTTCTCTAATCAAGTCATTTAATAGTCACTTGATTTATTTCGAGTTTTCTCACTCTTTATTTATATTTTTTTTAAAGAAAAGGATCAAGCTCCAAAAAATAGAAAGCAGAACTAAAATCTTTAGGAAAGATAATCAAATTCATGTCGGCCAACATGATGAGGGAAGAGAAATAAAAAATCACATAAAAACACAATTGATTGTAAAATAATAAATACTGAAATTAACAAATGTACATGTTATTTGATTGGTTTTACGGTGAATATGAGATAACTTAAAATGATTCAACTTCACAAATATCTCCTTTATATGAGTGACAAATCCATAACATAAATATTTGTTATAATAATTTTTCATGATTAAAGACACTCTGAGTCTAATTTATATCAATCTTTTTGAACCCTTTGAAAAAGGTCAACTCTAAACCATTATATATAACCCAAATTTTTACCATTTAGATCGGACACACCTCCAAAATATAAGAGTAGCCAAAACCTCCAAAATATAAGAGTAGCCAAAAATAAAAAATTCATGTGATCACCAACCACTCCTCTACAAATTCTATTTACTTTGTCCTCTTATAAAATATGAAAATAATTCATTGCTATCGTTTTATTTGTAATTTTTAAAGTTTTGTCCAATACACCAATTAATCCTTTGGATAATATGTAACACTACAAGTAACGGCATAAATTTGACAAAATGTCAGAGACTACTGGTAATTTGTTTTTTTTATAAAAAAAAAATAGTATTCATGCATTCAAATTAATAGAAATTATATCAATTAACAATATAATTTAGAGTCACTAAAAATTAAAATAATGAAACTGCGAGCAAACTCACAGCATCTAGATTAATAACATAAAACAATAAAATATCTATAAATATGTTAAAGCCTACAAATATGACAAAATTAAAGTGTCTGAAATATTCATTCATCTGGAGAATTGATTGAAAATGTTAAAATCGTTGATTGAATTTGCAACCAAATGAACACCACAACAAAGTGAAAAATCAAAACAACACCGCAAAAAGGCGGGATATCAAAACAATGTCGCATTAATACAACGAAATCACACAAAAACATGACAAACAATTTAAATATGTGTGAAAATAACTTATTTCAATAATAGAGAATGAAAAATTGATTTAGATGAGTAATTTTAAACCAAAAATTGGCTCGTAATTACCTAGGTGAAGAAAAGAGAAATAAAACTAAAGAGAGGATCGAAGGAGTCTTCTATTAGGTTTTAGGGTTTAGGCATGTTGATATATGTTGTTAAGTAAACATACCTTTTCCAATGAATATGCAAACATTTTTACAACAATATAAAAATTTACTTGACAAAATATGAGTTTAAATTTCGATTTCTACTTCCATATTATTTTTATCTTGAGTTTTTTATATTTTAAAAAATTCATATAAAGTTAAAAAATTCTAAATTTTGTAGATTAACTTTTTATAATGTTCTAAACATACTTGCAAAAAATCATATAAAAATTTTAAAATTGAAGAATTATTAAATATATCTTGTTTTAGCAGGAGATTAAAACTATTTGTTGGATAGTTTTGTAGGAACCAAAAGTTGTATTTTTATTTTACAAGGACTAAAAGGAAAAGATGTCCATAACATAAACATTGGTGTAAACTATTTATAATTATAGTATGAGATGAATCTTCATCTTTTTAATCATTTCATTTTTAGCACACATTTAATTTCTTAATTTTGAGGCTTTTTTGCATTGCCAAAAATACTTAATAAAAATTAAAGATCAATATTTCAACTCTATTAAAAAAAGTGAGATATAAATTCTCTTTGAAAAATTATAGATGATTTATCAAGACGATAGGTAAATTACATACAATTTTTAAAGGTAACGTAAAAAACCTTAAAAAAATCAACATTATAATTAAAAAAATACAGGGGATTAAAATTTTAAAAGAATAATATATGTAGGGATCTTGTGAAAAACAAAATATATGTAGGGACCAAATTGACAATTTGAAAGTTACAATGAAAACCGAAAGACACGAAACGACGTAGTGCTAGATCGAGCAATCATTTTCCTTGTACTTACCGCATCGTTAAGAAACGAAGAAAAGAAACATTAATTCAATTCCATCATTGCTTGGTGCTTCTTTCTCTAATTCTCAATTCAAATCCATTTCTTCAAATTCGAATCAATTTGATTCTCATCACAATCTACAAGGTATAAACAATGTAATGTAACTGTACTTCCAATTTTCTCTTTTTTTTTTATTCTTTTATTATTTTTCGGCCGAATT
Source organism: Cicer arietinum (assembly GCF_000331145.2). Classification (NCBI taxonomy): domain Eukaryota; kingdom Viridiplantae; phylum Streptophyta; class Magnoliopsida; order Fabales; family Fabaceae; genus Cicer; species Cicer arietinum. The sequence continues at coordinate 62,217,319 of NC_021166.2, read as the reverse complement.
ATATCGCATTTTGATTTAATCAACATGAACTTCATTTCTCGTGTTTGGCAGAAACTAGTTTCGATGGTGCAAACTCCGAATCCGCAGCCTGATGAATCAACCACACCCTTAATTGTGAGTCACATATTTTCCGAATTTGGAATATAAGCAAATTATTTAAAGTCAAAACTTTTGTTAGCCAGGATTTCTTGTTAATCCAATATATTTTAGCGTATTTAATTTAAATGAGCAAATTTTGGTTTAACATATGCATTTATATTTTATAAAGAAATAATTTTGGTATGTAGCAAACATTCAAGACATGGAGACAATTAAAACAAAATAGTGTTCAGGATGAACCAAATATTTAGTATGAATTTGTCGTAGTTGTGTAATATTTGTAGAACATATTAATGGTGGTTTTGGTTCAAATATTTATTGGTATTTCGCTACTGAATTTTGTTTTACTTATTTTTAGTATTTCCACCTTCTTTCATGATTGTGCTGATTGAAACTAATTTTATTGGTTTTTCATAATAAATAATTAAGCTTATCTTCTACAGGAACAGGCACAACCACAGGAAAATGGTTTGACAAATGATGGGCTGATTCCTAATATATTTTCATCTGTGCCGGCCCTCAGTGAAGCTGCTTCTTATCTCTCACAAACAACATCATTCTTAACTGGTTGTTTCTCCGACTATTCAGGCAAGCTTCTTTGTGGTTTCCCTAGTTCTTCTGGGGGTTATTATGAGTAATCTCCTTTCAGAAGTTTAAAGAACTTCGCAGCCAGTCCCTATAATTTTCCATAAACATGAAGGAACCTATGAAGCTGAATTATTATGTGGCCTGTAAAAATAATTATGTGGTTTATCTGCAAGAAAAATTGCATGGGGTACTTTGCTCATCTACCTTTAGGTTCAATAGAAATTATGCATTTAAGTTGTGTCACTTCAAATGTTGTATTTTACAATGGAATTGAAGTTGAAGATTGTAGAACATAATAAGATTGCTTTGATATTACGGTCACCTTTCAGGAAAAATAAAATTTCTTTTAATGGACAAGCAAAGGATGCAAAGCCACGAAGAATGGAATTATTGTTTTAGAACTTTGACGTGCTCTAGTTAAATCTTACAAAAACTTAGCTCTAGCAAAATCCATGTAAAATATTTGATTGTGGTTTTCACTTCAGATTTTATTGTAGTTCTAATGGGGTTCTGGAAATCCGCTATTCCTTTTGTTTTCAAGTATTCAAAACAGCTGTAGTCTGTGGGCATAAATTAGTGACTTCTCTATTCATGAAATTTCCCCTATACATTATTTTAAATTTGTCGAGTCCAAATGCCTCTCATGTATTGACTTCATGCTTTTTCCTTACACAATTCTCTGATGCATCAAATTTCCCCGTGTTTTCTTATTTAATTTTTGTTAAAACTTATGCAATTGATTTATAATTACTTTGTTTCACATATTTTTTTAATTATATTAATTGTACTAACTACAAGGCCTTTGACGTTAGCACTTTTAGACATTAAAAATTTTGTTTGTTTTTTTTCAGTAGAAAATTCTCCAAAGTACTCTGGTGCTTCTGATATTCGTGCACAAGAACTAGTGGCTTTTTCTTCCAAAGAAACTGAGCCATCTTCATCTACGGAAATTGATCCTATTTCTTCAAACAGAGACAATTTAACAAGTGTTGAATCATCTACCACTTCAACTTCTGTACCTCTGCCTATGCATGAAGAAATCACAAGGATTACTATTGGAGATCCTTTACAAAATAGCAGTGCACTTGTTGAATCAAATAATACAGGACAAAGTGGCATTTCCATTTTCCAAGGGTATTTCTTTGTCATCCCAATCTGAATTTGATTTTTCTGATAGGTCCTTAAAAATTTCTTCTTTCAAATTATGAAACTAAGCTGTTATAATATGACATTGTTGGATATTAAAATATTTTGTTTTACTCTCCAATTTGTATCTTTGTGAAATTTCCAATGAAATAAGAGTTTAACAGGCATACATGGTTAGTGCAAATCAATTTTACACTGATATTCGATGAGAGGTCTCCATTTCTCCAAGCCGTATCGTCAATTTTAAAATGCAGTTACAAAAGAGGGATAATGTGGAAAATAGTGAATTTTCATTGGATGTCAGTGTAAAACCATGCATATATCCTTCAAATCCATGAAATAATTCCATCACAATATATTAGGCTAAAAGTATATGAAGGTGGTTGTGTACAGTTTCTTTCCCTTCCCCACCCCCCTTTTTAAGTCAGTTTGATTTTCGATTTTTATTTTTTTGGCATGAAGTATGAATGAAGAAGGTTTAGCAAAAAATTGTGAAAGGAAAAAGTAACAAAGGTTACATCAAATGTTGCTAACATTTTGTAGAAAGTGATGTAATAGTACTTTCTTATTATTATTGCAACAGTCATGGACTATATTTATAGAAAAAGCAATTACACGAGTAGCTCTCACTTTAATTAGGATTAATAGTAACAAAATAAAATAAATCCACATAGAATCAAATCAAAATTTTCCCGATTCTCCTACAGCCCGTCAAGTTGGTGCATGGATATTTGTCATGCCCAACTTATATATTAATCGCATGAAATTGGATCTTACCAAGCTCTTTGTGAAGATATCAACAATTTGTTGATTAAAAGTTACAAAAGGTAGGCATATATTCCCAACATCATTTTGCTCATTTATGAAGTGGCGGTCACAATATGCCTAGTTCTGTCGTGTTGAACAAATGTGAGCAATACTTATTACAGACTTGATGTCACAGAACAATTTTAATGGCAAATCAGCTATCATTTTTAGGACTTTCAATACTCTATGAATCCACTTAAGTTCATTTGATTTCCTTGAGACATTGCTCTTAATTCAGCTTTTGCACTACTCCGACCAACATCTTGTTTCATACTTCTCCATGTAACCAGATTTCCCTAGACATAGGCACAATATCTAGTAGTGGATTTTTTGTCAGTAATGGATCCGGTCCAATCTGCATCTGTAAAGATAGAGACATCCCTCTCATTGGCTTTCTTAAAGTACCATCCGTTGCCAGGATTTGTTTGTAAGTTCCTTAAGATTCAATAAACTGCCTCCAAGTGTTCATCATAGGGAGAATGCATAAATTGACTTACAACTCTCCTAGAGCAATATCAGACCTAGTGTGTGCTAGATAAATAAGTTTTTCATCTAACCTTTGGTATCTCCAAATATCAACAGGAACATAACCTCATGAACATTTGTTTTTAAGAACCATTATCTTAGTAGTCCCACTTTTAAGAGTTTTGAAATTTATCTTCTACACTAATAATTGGTGCATTTTTTCAAGATGATAAACACAGCAATATGCTCTGTATCTTAACTGCATTAGGGTCACTTCTTTGATATTTGATCTTGGTGTATTTGATATGGAATCGTTCTCAATTTATATGATATAGATATATCATTTTCTCCCTTTCTAAATATTATTAAATGTATCCTAGGTTAAATACTGTACCCAAAGGATTGAAAGATGTGAAATGGAAGCTCTGCCATATTATCTACTTACTTCTTAGGCCACCAATCCATGAGATTAAACTCTACTATTACTCTGTTCTACTTGTCGTATAAATTCATGATGTTGCTTTCTCCATTTAAGCTACGATTCTGTTTTTCTAGGACAACCATACTCCAATTTTTAAAGCTCTTTTGACTACTGACTTGGCGATGATAAACTTCTTTTTATAACTTCAGTTTGATTGACCGTGCTCGAAGAACTGTTCGTGGATCTGCAGATGATATAGGGTGGCTTCAACATGCTCAAGGAATGCCCCCAGTTGAAGAAGGAACAGAGAGGTTCTTGGAAATTCTTGACAGCATCAAGTACGTACTGTATCGATTTTATTTTTCTCAAATCTTCTTGTTAGTGTTTTTTTAACTCAGTTTTTCTTACTCTCAGGCACGGTGTTCACAGGTTACCAAATTCAATGGTTTATTTGTTAATTCCAGGTAAAGTGGCGGATTGTGCTCATGGTAAAGTAATGACCATGATTCGCACACACACAGCATAGCTCTGAAATCCAGTGACGAATCCTTCATGAGATATTTTGAGTTCACATCATTTACACTGCAAATAGTAGAATTGCAAGGCCAATATTTTTTATGTGCTATTAACGGTTGTGCTTCTTAAATTTGCAGGTCTTTTCAGTAACCATGGTCCGCTTTACTTTGTGAGTACGAAAATCAGTTTTTCAAAAATGGGTTTGACCTGTCATATTGCAAAGATTCATAGTGAGGTATATTGTAGTAGTAGTTCTTATGGAAAATGCTAACTCTAATTTTTATTTAGATTGTATTGGTGTTCCTTTTCTTACATTCTCTTACTGAATTTCAAGCTAATTAATTAGGCTTCAGTTGAAAAAAATGCCAGAGAGCTAAAAGAGTATATTGAGGAAATTTATTGGGGTTCAAAGAAACGTGTTTTGCTTCTTGGACATAGCAAGGGAGGAGTAGATGCAGCAGCTGCTTTATCATTGTACTGGTCTGATTTGAAAGATAAAGTTGCTGGATTGGTATTAGCACAAAGTCCCTATGGTGGTACTCCTATAGCTTCAGATCTTCTGCGAGAAGGACAACTTGGTGATTATGTGAATTTACGGAAAGTCACTGAGATTCTTATCTGTAAAGTAATTAAAGTATGTTGAATTCTTGTATTATCGCCTATTCGATCCTTGTTTTCACTTGAAATGTGTATCTTTTCTTTGCCATCTTGTTCTTATCTAGCATTTCCTTCTTACTTATTTTCTGTAGTAACTCTTAAATTATGTTTTGCTAGGTTTTGTATCGTATCTATTTATTTTCATGTAAGCTACATAATATGTGAATGTATCGTATCTAGTTATGTGAATGTCTGACATTATATAACTTACCATTTATCATTTATTAATACAAGGGCGACATGCGGGCCTTGGAAGACTTGACATATGAAAGGCGGAAAGAGTTTTTAGAGAAGCATCATCTGCCAGAAGAAGTCCCTGTTGTTTCTTTTCGCACTGAAGCTAGCGTTTCGCCTGCTGTTTTAGCCACATTATCTCATGTTGCTCACGCTGAACTACCCCTGGTTGCTTCAGCTGGTGAAAGTACGAAGCTCCCTGTGGTGATGCCCTTAGGTGCGGCTATGGCTGCTTCTGCACAGTTACTGCAGGTGAGGTATGGTGAGAAGAGTGATGGGCTAGTGACTTGCCGAGATGCAGAAGTTCCTGGATCTGTTGTGGTGCGACCTAAACGAAAATTAGACCACGCATGGATGGTGTATTCATCGCTAAATGATGACCTTTCTGAAGGAGATGCGTCACAGGTTTGTGAAGCTCTCTTAACTCTACTTGTGGAAGTTGGGCAGAAAAAGAGGCACGAGCTTGCAATGAAAGATGAATGAAAAGCATACAAGTTTTTTCTTCTACCTGTTCATATTTATCTCCAAAACTCTATATTCAATTTATTTTTTATAGTCTAGCTGATAAAAAAGTTGAATTAGGACAGGATAAGAATGCACGTTCTCATAGATATATCAAATCTTGTAGTGGACAAGGATTATTTTCAATTTGATGATAGTATAATTTTAGATGCAAAAGTCTTGAGTCAAACAATCCAAAGGTAACAAAAAAACACATGCTCCTATTTTGCATTTTATTCTTGATTACCCCTGAAATTGATGGAAATTGAATCAGGCAACGAGAAATGTCAATCATAACATCATATTCATAGTATGGAATCTCACCCAAACTAGAATTGAGCTTATTGATTTGAAAGGAAATGTTTCACCTCCTCTTTATCAAATTAAGGTAATAACTGGTCAATAAACTGAAACTAACAAACTAACTTCGTTTATTTGCCAAACTAACTTCTAATCACAAAAAACAATTTAAAAGCTGAATGGTATCCGTTAAAACAGTAACAATGGGTCAACAGAGATCAATTTAGAAACTTTAACAGGTTTTTGCCTTTTGGGACACAAATACAGATTATGGAAGCTTCTTCTCCCACCTCTCATGTTCTCAAAACCTCCCAATTAATGCGTCCAGATTAACCAATCTGGATGTGTTTTTTTGGTGTCAAAATACACATTCAGATTGGCTAACCCGAAGGACATTGGAGGGTGTGAAAAGAAAGTTCCACACATTATTCACCCAACATTTTAGACTGCATAGTAAAGGCTTTAGTTATTTTGGATCCTTCAAAAACAATAAATCCTTTAATTTTGATTCTTCATGTGAACTTCTATGATCAGTTCAAAGAATAAGCCTTAATTATAAGTTATAAGCTTTGAGTTCAAAATAAAAATTGTTTTTAGAATGTGGCAATTGACATTATTATAATGAATTAAAGAGAAAACTTGCATCAAAAGCATAAAACAATTCATCATTTTAAATAAAAGCATCAGATGCATTTCTTTACAACGTGAAAGAAAAAATGAAACTGAATCTTGTCCTCCTTTTCCAATCCAAAGTCCTTGTTCAAAGAGTACCCTTTGTCCTTTATATTTATGATGATAATAATAATAATAATTATAAGACTTATAAATTCATTAAAGCCTCAGACTCCTTATTATTTGATTCTGTAGTGGAATCTTTGTTTTTTAAGATCTCAAATTATTGTAATTGTAATCTTTCACGGGCATGGTGCTACTGCATGTGTTTAATTACTCTCTGTCCGTTTAGGAGTATTGTATTATTGATTAATTGTTATACAAATCTTGGGCTACACTTATATTAAGCGTCGTTATTTTAATTTTTATTTACGCATAAATAGTGTGGATCGATTGGCCCGCTAACTAGTAATTTAACACATTTTTGATAAATTCTAATATTATCTTATAATTTAAATTTATTTATCTACTACATGACTACTGCGATTGATGTTATATTTTGAAGTTTAGCCTTTAGAATAAAATATTAATGTATTTTCATCATTTTAATATACTAATTTATTGTTTGTTAGTAGAAAAATATGTAAAACAATATAAGTGATAATTTGATAAAAAAAAAAAAGTTATTTGATATAATTAAAAATTTGAAGAAAAAACACATAAATTTTGAAAAATAAAAATCATAAAATGGAAATAAAAAAATAAAAAAGAAATTCTCAACCGACCAAAAAAAAAGAAATTTCTCAAAAAAATAATATATTTAGTGAACGTTAGTATAATATTCTTGTTGTTTTCGATACTTTATTCTTATATTGAAAGTGGGTGTAGGTGAGGTTTATTAGCATAGTTGTTTGTGTATGCATAATTATGTGATGAAAAGTGAAAATTATAATCATTGTAGTTACTATAAAATGCATTGGCGCATTACAAGTGGTGTTCAATTAAATGAATTTATTTTTTGAAAAGGTATATATATATTATGTAATGTCAAAAGAGATATATTACTTCATAGTGAGGTCTGTTTCTCTCACTATTTTCTCATAGTGAGTGTGAAGTCATTTTGCACTTACTATTTTGTTGCTTTAAATAATTCTAATAGAAAAACAGTATATTTTGGGTCAGCTAATTTATACATCTTCATATATTTTTTCTTTAGTTAGATTATACTGTCGCCTTCTTTGGGTACCTACATGTGTGTCTATTCAGACTAAGAATAACATATTTTCTTATGATTAATCATGATGCAAAAAGTGGTGCTTAATTCATTAGATGCAAAATAATTAGTTGATCTCGATCCTTCTGGGTATTAATATTCCCACAACATATTTGATAATGTAATTTATAAGTAAAGGCATGATTACTACATCATACATTTAATCTTACAGGTATACCTCTCCAACCAAAACCATATTTTTATTTTATTTTGAAAAAAGAGGGGCTGCTTCTCATGTGTAGCTTTATTGGAAAAATAGAATATATGTCGAATGCATATCCCTTTATCAAAGGGCATCAAAATTATGTGACACGTTTCTTTACAATCTAGTTTCACCTCTTATATTAGTATATTTTAAATAGGGAGATTCAAAAGTACAACAAAATTTAATAGCAATTATAATATAGACGACTATGTCCGGTATTGAGATTTAAAGTAAAATCTTCATAAAAGAAATTAAAATAGAGACATTTTTAATATAAACAATAATATTTTAATGTAGTTTTATTTAAATTTATAATGTTTGTTTTTTTAAATGAAAAATATTTTTAATTTAATATGTCAATGATTGTACTTTTTTTCTATAATTGTGAGGTCTTTTACCTATTGTATTACTTAAATATTTTATTTTTTTAGATTTAAATAAACATGAAAAAGGAATATTTTTTTGGCATAAAACTCTTGTTTTACTAGCTTGGGCTTTGGACTGCCGCGGGAGGGAATATAAGGTCGGAAGTGAAATAGTTAACAAGTAGAGTGATAAGAAAATAACAATAATATAATATGTTAAAAGTAGATCATATATAGAGATGTAATGAGTCGGTTTAATTTAATATTTAAGAAAAAATAAATTTGAGTCCATAAAAAATAATTAGTTTGGTTTTATTTTGATAATTTTTATTCGTGAAATCAGAAACAAACTAAATCGATAAAAAAACGAGATGGTTTAATTTGGTTCAATAGAATTAATATTAAAAAATTTAAGATAAATTAACTTTTAATCAAACACTGTAGACCTTTTACACATTTAAAATAAATATATAAGTTACAATGAGAAATATAATATATAATTATAAAAAACTACATGAATATAACATATTTTTTAAAATATAAATATATTAATATAATATAAAATAAAAGATATAATAATTTGATTTAAATTTTAAGTAATCAGTTTTGAATAATGTAAAACCGATAATCAAACTTATAGATATTGAATTTGATTGGTTTGGTTTAGTTTACACTTAAATAAGAAAATAAAAAAATAAAATAAAAACTGAACTAATTTCTTTTATTTGATTTAGATTTTCAAATTTATGAGATCATTGATTTAATTTTTATACCTCTAATCACATATATTAAACATACATGTTTAACATTTCTTTACATTAGTTACAAGAGTATTATAGGATGTCAATTCTATCTTATGATATGCAATTGCATTCTAAATTCTGTATAAAAAAATTACTACAATATTAAGCAATCATTAGGATAAATCTATGTGTGAAGATTAGAATGATGAGAGGTATATGAATGACTGCACATTTGTTATATACTTGGAGTCATGCTTACGCAATGCTTTAATATTTCAATTATTGGACTTAGAAAAAATAACTAATCGTTATTTAAACGTGCATTTTTTATTCTGATCAATAAATTATATAATATTAGAAAGAAAGAAAGAAAGAAAAGTTCAAGGGGCAGGGAGAATTTTTTTGGTGCTGTAAGGCGCATGCAGGGATATTGTTATGCTTTTATAAATTATTTTTCTAAAACAAAGTTTTAATAAAAGTCTATTTTTAATACTTTCTTACACTTTCATTACTATGACAAGAAACAAATGTTATTGCTATATATCAATGTCATATTCAATGTTCTATTGACTTGTTATCTACAAATATTACCTAACACCAACTTTTTGAAAAAATATCTTTAAAATCTCTTGTACGTCCATTTTGATAAAAAGAATTTATATTCTTTTACAATTTCATCTACATATTTTGAAACTTTTATTAATTTATAACCTCTTCTAGAGAATGGTGAATTCATATTGAAAGATATAAAAAAAAAAATTATTTTTATTTTATAATTAAAAATATTATATTTAAATATGAATTGTCTTATACTAATCAAATAGTTATCAATGTTAGGACTTCATAGATTGTTAACCATAGACATATGAGATTTATAAATTTTGAAGTGGTAATGTTTTCAAATACTTTATATACTTCTTTTCTAGTTTTTTTTTTTTTTTTTTTTGTATTTTTTCCATCTCATATTTCTTTACATCAATATAACATAAAAATAATGTGTAACAATCAGATGAAACTTTCAAAAGTGATTACTTTTTTAAAAAAAGGCTTAATTGCAGTTTTGGTCTCCTTATTTTAACTGAATCGCGAAAGTAGTCCCCCCATTTTGTTTCTCCCCAATTTTGGTCCCCCAAGCAGAATTTTGGTCTAAAACTTATGAAATTTCACTTTTTTTGCATTTATTTAAGTCATACAATGGCTCAAGATCTCATTTGCAACAATTATACTTGAAATATATGACCACAAATGGTGTAGTACGGCTTTAAAAAAAAAAAATTCATTAAGTTTTGGACTAAAATTCTGCTTGAGGACCAAAACTGGGGAGAAACAAAATGGAGGGACTACTTTCGCGATTCAGCTAAAATAGGGGGACCAAAACTGCAATTAAACCTAAAAAAAAAAAAGTGATTACTTTTCAACTAAAAAAAAAAATATTAAAAGCACACCCATAATACCCCTAATAGATGACACATTTTAACCGAAAAGTAAAAAAAAGATATGGTTATTATTCTATATAATCCAATTTTAAGGATGGTGTTTAAGTCAACTCAATGAGAATGAGAAAGCATATTGGAAAGAATCAAAAAGAATCAAATCCGGTAAATAACCTTTAATTTTAGCTTAAAAACAATTACTTTAGCATGTAAAACAAAATGACAGTGTTATCTTTGGGAATATTAAATAGCTAGAGACAAGAAACAAAAATGTAAATTAATTCTCTGTTTACATACATTCTGCAGAATGAAGTTTTACTGTAAATAAAAAGACAAACTTTGAATCTTACTTTTATTTAAATTGAAAGAAAAACAAGTCCTAATTATAATTCTCCCAAAAAGATGGTTCCTGATCAAGCCTAATTAATCCAGTATCAACTGCACATAAATTCCAAGAAGAGTAAGAAGAAGAAAGTCCATTGTTTCCATCAGGAAAAAGATCTGGTAAATCAAACAATGTAGAATCATCATGTTGTTGAGAATCAAATGAAGTATTGTTTGCTGCTTTTGCAGCTGCAAATTGAATGTCTTTTGGAGAAGTGCTTATTGGCTTTGGAAGTTGTTTTGCCAATTGAGGGAAATTAAGGTATGCTGAATTACCCTTTATAGCTAAAGCAGCAACATCATGTGCTCTTGCTGCCATTTCAGCTGTAGGGTATGTTCCAAGCCATATTCTTGATTTTTTTCTTGGCTCTCTAATCTCACACACCCATTTTCCCCAATTCCTCATCCTTACTCCTCTATATGTTGGATGTTTCATATTTTCATCACTTTCACTTCTCTGCCTTTTCTTCCTCTCTTTTATCATCTTTTTTGATCCCTTTGGAGACTCTTTACTGTATTGTTTTCTACATGTATCTGAATTTGAACTTGATGTTGTTGTTGTTGTTGTTGTTGAAGAGGAGAATGAGAGTGTGCTTGTACTGTTGCAATCACCACCATCACTTTCCATTATTCTAGAGAGACTTTGATAATTATTTGTTTTAGTACTACAAAATGAGTGTGAACTCTCTTTAATAATAAATAGACTTGCCTTATGCTTCTCTCTCAATAAATTAATTTCATTTTTTTATGTAAAAGAGGAAAGAAAAAGTAAAGAATAAAAGTACAAATATTAAAAAAAATATATAAAAATAAAGGAGGCATGGGTTGCACAAGGCACATAATTGCTAATTTGTTTTCCATGTGGGAATTTAATAACATCCTAATTTTAAATTTTAACTCTATATACTATTATCACTTGCCTTTAATAGTATACTACATGTCAATTTAATGTTAGAAATCTTGACTTTGTAATTTCAATAGAGATAATTGTAAAATATTTGTCGACATCACTTTAATTAACGATAGTTTTCCCTACCCTTATTTAAAAATAAAAATAAAACACTTGCCTCTAGTCTAGTCTAGTGTTTATATTCTATATGCTCATAATTTTTCATTCTCTTCTATATTTTTACATGTGTTAGTACAGTGTATTCTCCTTTAAAAAACAACTACTACTCTTTCCATTCTTGTGTTATGTAATTGGTAGGCCCTTAAATTTTAGTTTGTCAAAGATGATTTCTAGATGAATGCTTCATATCATGATACTTGTAATTAATTTGTCTATGATTCTAACTATTGAATATTGAATATTGAATATTGAATTGTGGCTGGCCAGCTATGCCTTCATATAAAACAAAGACCGTGTAAATTCTTTAACTTAATATCTTAACCTTATACATAACTTGGTCTTTATTTTCTCTTGGTGACGTATAGAAATTTATAATAAAATAATTATATCCTAACTTAGCATATAGTATCAATGCTTCTAAAAATCAACAACTTGTTAATATGTCCTCTTCAACTTGACCCATATGTCTTGCTTAAGCTGATCTGTCCTTCAGCTATAGAGATTAATGTTCCAATTCAATAATTGTTAATACATAAAAAAAAAAATGTATAAATTAAATTTCTCTCCAGTTGTGATTACTTGTCACACAACCAATCGTATCAGGACTATTGTCTTAGAATTGCTGGTGGAAATTCTATAACCAAACAGGACTTTAGAAATAAAATCAATTTTTGTGTAATTCAACACCATTTAAGGATCCCCACGTGGGTTTTGGTCATAAAGAAAGAGACAAATGACTCAACACACAAAACGTAGGACTGTTCCATTTTTTTTCTTATAAAAATCACACTGTGCTAATCACAGGACACTAACATGTATTTATGCATATTGCTAACTATCAATTGTTATGTTATGACTATATTTAACTATTTATGAAACCTATTAATATTGACATAGTAAAGGTTGAGAATTGAGATGATCATTTACTTAAACACATGGTGCACATGCTTGTGGGCCATTGTTGGGTCCAACTAATGCCAGTTTTCAACTATGCAAAATCAATTTGTCAAAAAAAAAAAACAACAATGCAAAATTAACAACCAAACCATTATGAGCATTTGAGTCAAGTTCATCTAAATGAAATTCTAAAGAAACAAATGTTACTGGCAAAGATTTACATAAAATTAAGTAGTTAGGAAAAGAAGTGAGAGAATTTTATGAACCACCAGAAGTTAAGTAACTAGGAAACGAGGGGTAGGTTCAACAATTACTCATTCCATGAACAGTTTATTAGATGAGTATCATATAATATAATCTATGGTACTAAGAAAAGAATAATGATATATCACTATACAATTTTATTTATGTATAATAATGTGATTTTAGAACATGGAGGAAGATTTGGCATTGATTATGTACTTTATGTTGACATTATTAAGCGTAATTAACGTAGTTAACATAAGTCAGTTATATGAGTAAATTTATTTTTACATAGGCAAAAGGATTTTTATTAATTGCTATGTATAGTCTTTTTTGACAAATATCCAATATTTGTAATCATATCTTAGCTATATAGAAGGCATAAGAATCTATATAAGATTGGTCTAGAGGATCACTCTTAGATAAACATGTAAATTGTTTCATAATATTAAAATATGATGACAAATGGATTTGGTAAAAAAAAAAAAAAAACTTGGTCATGCAAGCATGTGGTTAATCTCAAAGCTTATGAAACATGAATTGATTAAATGAAGGAGGTTCCCTTTTATTCTCACAAAGGGTCGTTTGGGTAGAGTGGAAGGTAGTAAAACATAACAAACAAACGGGATTTTGAGTCCTTCCATACACTAAAATCCTGTTTTGGTAGGTATTCCTTTAACTATACATCCATTCATTACTTGCAAACTATTTTCAATTACTTTATAGATACAACTAATGAAAAACTTAAGATATATTAAAATAATAATAAGTAGCGGAATATATATAATATATTTTTGAAAAATGTTATTTGAAAACAAATTATTGTTACATCTTTGGTGACACTTATATAATTTTATACTATTAACACTTTTAATATTTTATTAACTATTAGAATATAAAATTATTAAATGTTTATTTAAAATATATTTTATTAATATTAAAATGTAAGATATTTATTTTATTGGCTTTAGAGTAATGTGATTTAGTGGTTAAATAAGTTATTTAAAATGGCTAATATTAAATATTTTAATGATTAATGAAATGTTTAAAAATAGTTAATAACATATATTTTAATAATTAATAAAGTGTTCACAGTGATTCTTTCAATATAACATATATTCACTTTACTGGTTATAAATGATTAATAATATATATATATATATATATTCTTTCAAAGGTTATGATTCAAAACAAGTGAATTTTTCAGATTTATAACATCAATGTTTTTTTTTATTTCTCTATATTTCAGTATTTTGTTGTATATTTTTTAATTTTTGAAAAGATTGAGTTGTTTAAAAGTCCATATAATTATGACATTGATTTAAATTTAAATATAAAAAAGAATTATTGAAGATAGATTTGGTTAAAAAATGTTGGACCATAGTTACATATAATTATGAAGATTGTTCTGGATTAGACTACAGGCCGAAACACATGGTAGCAATTGAGTGGTACAGGACTCTTGAAATTGAATCACCTTTTCAACAAACAATACTGGTACCCCATATGAGTTTGGCACTTATCCTTGGAGTGCTGGTTCGGTTGGAACCATTTTGGTTAACTTTGATATTCAAATCCATCAAATTGATTTGAATTATATTAAAATTTAATGTTGTTTAATATAATATTATAATTGACTAGTCAATCTTCACAATGATTTTCTTCCTACTGTATATGGTTGAATTTGACATGTCAAGTCCGTCAAATTATCTTTCTAATTCTACGAACTAAGATCGAAAAAATATGATCATTCACTTCCTTGACGAAGCATATCTATCAAGACTTTAGAGTCACTCTCGACTACTGAGTTTGTAATCTTCTCTTACAAAGTTAACTCCAACACATGCATCATTGTCCACATCTCAACGGTGAGAGCATTACACATACCAATTTTCTGAGCATATTCAAAATCCAATTTCCAAAAGAATCTCAAAAAATATCTCAACATCCAACAATGGATGTAGAATCTCATAAGTACCATCACAATTGAATTTCATCCAATTGATATCTGGTTGACTCCAGTGAACATGATAATCTCTGGTCTCGGTAGATGTACATTTTTATTCACACAGTTTCCATTCTCGATCCCCTTCACTAATTATTGTTTTAGTTGGATTATTAAGTCGTAGAAAGCCTTCTTCGAAAATTATTTTGTTCTTTCGTTTTCATAGATACCAACACGATATCATACACATTTACTACCACTAAACTCTTTGATACTCTGCAATTTTCTATTTAAGATTGTTAGATATCCTATTAATACTCCTAAAACAATATTTAACCTAACAAACAAACAACCACTTTTCTTATTTGCATATAATATAATTTTAAAGCTCATGGGAATTATGATTAATATCTATAAAAAAAAAAATCAGATTTGCATACAATTTAAAACTTATTAGCGAAACTATAAACTGGTTTAATTTTAGTAGTTGGGAAAGGCATAAGTTTTTTCTTCGCTAGATTCAATTTTCATACTAGTTTTTCTTGTTATAATTACTAAAAAAAGGGCACATTAATATCTATTTATCCTTTTTTCTATTATGTTTGGTTGCATATTATATTCATTATATTTCAGTAATATTTGCCTTAATTAATTCGTTTGTTTAAATTTTATAATATTTATATTATTTATGAACTCAAGATTGCATGGATGAATGGTTTGGATTTTTTCCATCATAACAAAGGGTCTAGAGTTCAAATCATGTCTTTCGAATTCAGGAGCAATAAAACACTTGAAAGAGAGATTTGTCACTCAATTTGATCCTAACCCAACTCAGATAGATCATTCTCTACAATTGTGTGTATAAGCAGAGACGGAATAAGGGGGGTGCCTTGGCCCCTCCCTCTTCAGTTCGTCTTTGTTCGACTTTAATACATATATAAAATCAATAATAGGACTCAATAGAGTGATAGTATAATCATAAGTCTAAATAAATGCTAATAAAACTTAGTTTGTTTTTATGCTTATATTAAAATAAAAAATGTTCTTAAAGTTTAATTCAATTGACAAATATAAATATTTATATATTGAATATACTATATTCGAATTTATGATCTTGTAATTATGTGAATTTTAAGTGGTATTTACTACTTCGTCGGACAATAAATGTCTAGGATTTTCTTTATTTCATATTTGATTTTGATTTTAAAAAAATATATATTTTGTTTTATTACTATTTTATCATACAATTGTTTATTTGGATTTAATGAATAGGTAAAAAAAGACAATAATAGATTAATTATTCCTTATCAATTTTAATTTTGTGATTTTTAATAATTATTTAATATTTAATTACATCTAAAAAATTTGGCCCCTCCTCAATTAAATTTCTAGATCTATTTCTGCTTACAAGATATTACAGTTCACACCAAATATGTGAGAAAATTTGCCGTACAACTTTAAGTTGTTAGGACATATTTGATGAGAAAATTCAAGATACAACAAAACAATGGTCGTGTTTGTATGAGCTAGAATAAAAATGATTTTAAATTTAAAATTTTAAATATTATTTTATAAAGATTTGTTTAAAAATATTTTTTTTTTATTTTCATTTATTTACTATTATAAAAAAAATTTAAATAATTTTTAATCTATTTGTATATAATTTTATAAAATAATTTTCTAAACTACAAATTTATATATATCGTAATCTCATGGAAGAACTGCCACAATCGAATGTAAACGCACCCAATAAGTGCCTACCGAATATCATAATCTCATGACCTATGCCGGTCGTCTCTGTAACTTGTTCTGATATGTTAGACAAAGCCACGCTCTCATAAAGTAGTAGCTATTGCTTTAAAAAGTTGTATCATTTCTCACGATTTCAATAAAAGTTTCTATGTTTGTGAAACCTTCGTATGGTGAATCCAACGAACTACATTTTCAAATAATTCCTTCCCAAAACAACAGTAATTTTTTTTAAGAAATGGTGAAACTACGCCTTAGGAGTGGTATCTAAAACGCAAGTTATCAAAATAATATTTTCAAATTCATTACTCTTGTGAAAATAATTTAATTTGTATAGCATAAGAAGCATGCAACTAGGATTCTGCAATAATTATTGCACACCTTGTGCCAAGAAGTATTTAACAATTTTCATATACTAATAAATATAAATATTACAGCAGAATTCAAAACAGACAGCAACTGTAAATAAATTAACATTACCTGATAAAACCTAAGGTAAACTAAGATGCAGTTATAACTGCATTATGCAAACAGAAGATAACCATAGAAAACATTTTAGTTGTGAATACTTTCAGCATAAATTGCACTACTGTTGAGCACACTGTACCCGAGGCATCGATGACTCACCGTCCTCATCGTCATCGTCATCATATGCCTCACTGTATTGTTGCTTCTTTCGACTCATCTCCTCCGCAATATTGACATCATGCAAGGTGGTCTCCTCACAATTATCTAGCTCTTTTTGCGACAATTTCTTGCTGGTCTTTTGAGGTAATATCTTTTCTAATGCCTGGCTTTGGCTAGGGGGAAGAAAACCTGAGTCTGGGAAATCAACACTAAACTTTATGTAAAGACGTCCCCTCATGAAAGGCCTATTGTGTTGTGGCATCCCCTCATCATTTATAGCTTTATGTTGACCTACACAGTAACATTAATATTCATAAATTCGAGATTTAAATACAATGATTGAATTGAATTCCATTGTAACGTAGTACTCTTAAAAAAATAGTACCTGGCTTGATGACTTCCCCAGGGTTTGATTTGACCAATAGTTGCCTCCCATCAAGATGTGTGACAGTAAACTGGAAGCCACATAGAGCCTCAGTTAAGCTCAGATTGTGATCAATATAGAGGTCATCATGCTCCCTCCTGAACTTCGGATGCCCTTTTACTTGTAAGACAAAAACTATGTCTCCTGTGATTGTGTCAGGCTGCAACATGTACAATTAAATATCAACTTACGAAACACCAGTGAAGAATAAAACAAGCACCCATCTTTACTAAGTATTGACATAGTTAATAGTATACTAAATTATAAACAACAATGCCAAGCACAAAAAAGTAATAATTTCTACTTACAGCTTCATCAGCTTGTCCTTCAAATACAATCTTTTGACCCTGCTGCATACCCTTCTCCACATGCACCTCAAGCACCTTCTTTTCTTGGGTAATCTTGTTTCCCTTGCATTGAGGGCATCTATCTCTCTCACTAATGACCTCACCTGCGTCAACGATGGATGAGCTATGGGACAAAACAACACAGAAGCAACCTAACAAATATGAAAAAATGAAATTTCCATTACCAGTTCCTTTGCATTCAGGACAGACGTGTTGCATTTGCTGAATCATGCCCAGTCCAATTTGCCTTCTGGTAATCTTCATACCTGTGCCCTGGCATCCAAAACACCTTCCAGCTGTTCCACTTTTCGAACCCTTCCTGATAAATAAAAATTGGCAAGCAAACTATTCTTATTAATGACTAGTGGTCAAATTTTGACATTAATCCTATAAAGCTATATGTTTACTAAATCTAAATAATAAACTATGCAATACATGAAATAACCAAACAGTTAAAAAAGACTGCAGGATGCTTCACCGCAAGCCACTGGTAGTAGACCACCCATAATTTCACATTTCACCAATTATTGACCATTGGAGGACATAAAAAAAATTAAAGCAAGAGGACTTGAACACCATTGATTTGAGTTCAACATAAGACCTTTTTACATAGATAGGACAAACAATAGAAGCTCAATCATGGACTGAACAAATATATCTTAGGAGAAATCTACATCAATAACAAAAGGAAAAGTGATGCACAAATTAATCAATAAACCAAGTTAAATAAAAACATAGTACATTAGTTCTAATGAGCAATAAACACTATAATTTTAGCCATCTCGTAATAACCATATGCAGTCCATCGCATATACTGGTTAGGTAAGCGCGTTCACATTACGATTTTTTGTGTAACCACGTCCTTAACATCAGTCCAGACTTCTAATTGGGATTTCACACACCATTACAGCAAAATGAATATTGAATGTGGTTAATTCAAGTAAAATAAAAACATCAAAATGATACAAAGCTTTCTTCGAGAAGCAAAGTGAGAAAATATATTAACCAAGCAGCAAAATCCGAACATGCATATCCTAAAATTAAACTTGAAACAGAACAAGGCACAATACATTCCAAAGCAGTATGTGGATTGGATGTTAAAATGTAAGAGCATATAAATATGGAAGTAAGTTCATACCCTTTACATTTTGGGCACAGCACATTTCTAGAAAGAGATAGTTTCTTTGTAGTGCCATTGTAAACATCCTCCAAGGAAACCTTCAAAGAATGCACCACATCTTCTCCTTGCTTCTGTCTTCTTCCCCGTGAAGGACCGCCACCTAATAGATATTAGTAGCAATAGTGCAATGGTCAATAATGCAAGAATTAAATATGATTCACAAGTGAAAATTATAAATATAAAAATAAGAGTCTCACCACCAAAGCCTGCTCCACCAAAGAATGATTCAAATATATCAAATGGATTATGAAATGAACTTCCTCCTCCCATTCCTTCTTTAAGGGCATCTTCACCATATTGATCATACATTTCTTTCTTTTCAGGATCACTTAACACTTCATATGCTTGACCCAACTCCTTGAACTGATATAGAAATGAGATATTTAGATAGAAAGGTCATCAACAAAAGGCACATTTTACAGTATTTCAACCACAGAAGTTTGCATAAGAACCTCAATTTAATAACATATATTTCATATAAACGAAAAGTCGCAAACAAACACATATTTCATATAATTGAAAAGTCGCAAACAAACGCATATATTACATAAATGAAAAGTCACAAACAAACGCATATATTTAATATAAACAAAAAGTCACAAACAAACACATAGCACGCTCAAGTCATCAGCATGCAACAGTAATACTAATTTTCATTGCACACGGAGTCCACCATGCAGCACAATCGCATCCGCTACAGCCACAAATGACTAAATATAATTATCTTCATAATTTACACTACATTCTAACTTTATTGATAGAGCTAACTGCAAAGTAACAAATATAAAATGTGTATAATCAAATTATATAGACCAATCAAGGACCTTAATAGCAGAGCAGGGTTTCCGTATGGCATGGTATAATGAAAATGCAACAAAGTAGTAGTAACCATGAGGCTTACCTTCTCAGGATCCCCACCCTTGTCCGGATGGTTCTTCATTGCTGCCTTTCTATAGGCTTTCTTGATTTCATCTTCACTGGCATTTTTTGCAACACCGAGAATATCATAATATTTAGTGTTATCACTCTTCCTTGGTCCACGCCCAAACATGACTGATGCACCTTAAAAAACACAAGACAAAAAAAGGAAATTATAAATTATCAAATAAAACACGATAAAATAAGGAATCACAAATTTTCAAATATATGAAAATCTATATATTGGGAATCTATGTGCAGCAAGCACAGAACATCTCATTTACTTCCCTTAGAATGGACACCCCAAACCCATAAACTTCTTAGCATCCATCACAACAACTAAGTTACAGTCTAGACAAGCAAAATAATGCACAGCATACTACATGGTTAACAATTTTCATACAACAAAATCTACCAACGTTAAATTCATGACCATCATCACAGCCTCTCCTTATCATCTACAGTTGCATATGTTAATTCAATCCACAAAAAACTTTTAACACATAAACTGAACACCATGTCACAAACCTAAACAAAATTTTGATACTAAAAGTACAAAAATTAAAACCAAAAGAAAAAATCGATCGTAAACCCAGCGCCCCAACTGAAGAGAAAACAGACATTAGAAATTAGCAAAAAGTAAAATAAAAAATCAATGATAAATTTAGGATCGAAGAAACTCGAAGATTGAAAACCCCAATCCAATTGAAAAAAACAGAGGGAACAGATCTGAACACTATAAATCGAAATCAAAGAGAAAGTATTATGTAAGAGAGTAAGAGCATACCCTTTTGTTGACGGTGGTGTTGTTGTTGTTGTTTCTTCTTCTTCTTCAAGGGAGAAAGCGAAACCCTCGAAGAAAGAAAAAGAAATGAAAGAAGAGAAAGTTGAAGTGAGAATGAATTAATTTTGTAGGTAGCGAAATTGCTATTTCCACTCCCCTATTTGTTTTAATACCAAACAGTGATAAGTTTCCTTAGTAGAGAAGGACTTGTTTGGGATTCGCAGTTAGCGTTACTGTAGTAATTAAGGATTGCGCTTTCATTCATTCTAGGGATGTGTACTGTTTGGTGACGCTTAGTGCTTACCAAACAACGTATTTACGTTTGGCGGCGTTCCTTCAAATTTTCTGTTCCTATTTTTTATTTTATTTTAAGCAGATTAGTCTGTAAAATATATTTTTTAAATAATATTTAAAAAAATTATGATTATATTAATCTGAAAATAAAATATTGAAGGGTACCGAGAGTAACTCAAATTGTATCACATATATAGGAAAAATGAAGTCAATCCTTGTAATTTGAAAGGAAAAATAATATATATACGGTTAAATTACATTCGCAGTCTTTTAATTTAATTTTAGTTAACGTTTTTATCTTTTATTTTTTATTTTTTATTTAGTTATTTATTTTAATTTTAAGTGAAAATTTGATATTTTATATTTTAAAATATCAACAATGTTATCTTTTTTTTTACAAAAATTCGAAAAAAATCATCAAAATTTTTAAACAAAACTCATAAAATTAATAATCAACTTCAATATAATACAAATTTCATTAAATACATCACTCAAATATTCAAATAAATTCATATTTTTATCTCCAACAACATCAAATAAATAATACAAATATGAGTTTTTTAAAAGATTTAAATTATAAATTTGCATTTTTATTAAATATGATAATGAATATTATGGGTTTTGTTTGATGATTTTTTTGAATTTTTGTAAAAAAAAAATACAACATTGTTGATATTTTAAAACATAAAATATCAAATTGTCACTTAAAATTAAAATAAATGACCAACTCAGACAAAAAAAATAAATAAAATAAAATAAAAAATAAAGGACTAAATCGTTAATTGAAATTAAGTTAAGGGATCGCAAGTGTAATTTAGCTTATAAAATAAAAAATTTAGTTAAAATTTTTACAAAATATAAATATTTTTGTTTTAATTATTAATATATATCTTGTTATTTTTTTTAACCGAACGATAAAAATAACTTCAAGTTTACATATACAATTATTTTTTATAAATTGAATGAAATTTGTAAAGACTAAATTTGAATTTCTTACATTTTACATATACTAATTATATATGTAAGTTAAGATGCATTATTTACTATTATGTTAAAAAAAAACAATAAACTAAAACTAAAACTACTAAACATTAAAAATTAAAAATTAAAACAAAAATGTTAACATTTTACGAGGACAAAAACTAATGATGTATTTTTATAGAGACTAAAATTATATATTTTTTTCTTTTGCATATATTAATTGCATATTTAAGTCTTTTAAAGGAATAATAACTTCTAATTTGACTATTTTCGTATTTTATATATATATATATGACATTGTTTAGTAATGTTAATAAGCTAATTTATAGTTTATATATAAACAAGTATTTGAACTTATAACTTATATTTTCTTTAATTTATAACTTTATTATTTTATTTTTAGGTTTAAATATATTTTTTATCTTTACAAATATTTGTTTTTTTAATTAAAAAATGCTAATGTAGCTCATTTTTACTAACATGGCACTGTAAATAGAAAATGACATGGCTTATTTTATGGTGACTCATTATTTGTCATTGATAAAAATAACGAACTAATTAATTAAAATATAAAACATATATTTTAATAAAGCGTAATAAATTGGCTTATTTCGGGCAATTTCCAATTTTCGACACAAGGCTTACCAATGAACTACCAAATGTAGGCCTTTCTCATTTCTATACAAACACTTTTTCATCTGTTTTACCCAAACCTCAAAATATTTTTCATGATTATGAACATCATTCAATTCCTCTATTCCATCTCCACTGCTCCAATTCTCTCATCGATACAAAAGGCAACTTCTCCCATCGTGCGCGGTTCCATTCAAGTGAACTCCTTTGAGTTTACCATTTCTTTAGAGCGTTCTTAGGAGCATCATATTTGTTCCGTTCTTTAGTCAAATTTTAATGAACAAAATCGATTTAGGAGAGTAATGTGGAATCATCTTCTTCATAATAACCACCAAGGACTTTTTTTTGGATCATCATTTTTCTTTTTGCATCAAAATATCCACTCTCAATTTTATATATCAGATTGTCCTATTTTTGAGTTCAATAAAAAGTTGCTGGTCCAGGGTGCGACTAGCTGAAGACAACTCTAAAATGAACCTAGTTGGAGGTCACTAACCCAGGGAGCGACCTCTTAGTAGGATTTAATTTTATTTTTTTAATCATTTTATGCATTATTATATTAATTTAATATATTAATAAATAACTATAATAAAATAATACATTAATAAATAGTAATAATAATAATAAATAATAATAATAATACATTAATAAATAACAATAATAATAAATAATAATAATATTAAAAATAATTATAATTAAAAATAGTAAATTATATTATAAATTTAAAAGAAAATACATTAAAAATACTAATTGAATGATTGTTTATTTAATAAATTAAAACTAATTATAATATTTAAAAAATACTAATAAATAATAATAATAATAATAATAATAATAATAATAATAATAATTTTCTACTTACCAAATTGTATAATTTGTGATTAATTAATTTGCTACTTACCAAATTGTACAATTACCAAATTGTACAATTTGTGATTAATTAATTTAGTAAAATTAATTTGATACTTACTAAATTTGCTACTTACTAAATTGAATAATTTGCGATTAATCAATTTGTTACCAAATTGTACAATTGATTAATTTTTTTCATTAGTTTTCTGATTTAATGGTAAAATTAAAGATTAATCACAAATTGCTAAAATTAATTTTCTCATTAAATATGATTTTGTACAATTTATAATTATTTCACTAATTTACAAATTAATTTAATATAAAAAAAAATTGATTTATTAATGTATGATTTAATAAAAATAATTTATTAATTTTTTTGATATTAAAGTAATTTTAGCATTAATTTGTGATTAATCATTAATTTTACCATTAAATGAGAAAATTAATGAAAAAATTAATCAATTATACAATTTTTGGTAACAAATTGATTAATTGCAAATTGTTCAATTTGGTAAGTAGCAAATTTGATAATTATCAAATTCATTTTAGCAAATTAATTAATCACAAATTGTACAATTTAGTAAATAGCAAATTTGGTAAGTAGCAAATTAATTTTAGAAATTTAATTAATCACAAATTGTACAATTTGGTAAGTAACAAAATATTATTATTATTATTATTATTATTATTATTATTATTATTTGTATTTACTTTTTTAAATATTATAATTAGTTTTAATTTATTAAATAAATAATCGTCCAATTAGTATTTTTAATGTATTTTCTTTTAAATTTATAATATAATTTACTATAATTTTAATTATTTTTAATTATAATTATTTTTAATACTAATAATAATATTATAATTATTATTGATTATTATTATTATTTATTATAATTATTTATTAATTTTTTGTTTATTATAATTATTTATTAATGTTTTGTTTATTATAATTATTTATTAATTTAATTTTTTATTAATATATCAAATTAATATAATAATGCATAAAACGAACAAAAAATATTTTTAATCCTAGTAAGAGGTCGCCCCCTAGGCTAGTGACCTCCAACTAGGTCCATTTTAGAGTAGTCATCAGATGGTTGCATCATGGACCAGCAACATTCTATTGGGCCCAAAAAGTAAGGCAAATATGATATATAAATATGAGAGTGAAGTATTTTGGTGTTAAAAAAAAAAAAGATATTCCAAAAAAAAAAATCCACCACCATCATCATAATTGGTTTTTTTCATATTCAAAATTTGGAGAATTAGAGTTAGAATTATTTTTTTTAATTTATTTTCAAATATCAAGATCTAATTTGTGAAACATCAATGTAACTATTTTAAAATTATTAATGCGATATTTTGTTGTTGATACTATCAAAATGTGTTGTGTTTTATTTTACTATATGATTTTTATTGTTTTTTTTGTATTTTTAATGTGTAAATTAGTTTTAAATGAACACACACAAAAGGAGTTTGAGGTTTTGGTGTGGTGATTGTTGTTGTTGTGTTAGAAGTTTTGGCGTTTGTTGGGATGATGAAGAAAAATATAGTTATTTTGTGGATGAAAATCTGGTCTTTTGTTGAAGGTGTGTTTTGAGACAATGGGTGAAGATACATTTTTTGATTTTTAGTTGAAGATGGTTTATGTTTGTTATTTGTAATTAAAATAATTATTTTATTAGATGTTTAATATTTTTAATAATGATAAATAACGAGTCAACATAAAATATAGCATATCATCATTTATTTATAGTGCCACATAAGCAAAAATTAGACATGTCCCAGTTTTTTAATTAAAAAAAATACAATAAGGATTTTTTCTAAAAAAATTGAAAATTGCAAGGGTATAAATAAAATAAAAAAATTTATGATGATTAAAATCAAAATCAGATATATTTGTAGGGTCTATAAACATATTTAAACTTTATTTTTATTTTATTATTTTTGTATCCTAATGTAATATAAAATAACTATCTCACTCACTCACAATTCTTTCGTTCCCCAGTTCACAGTTTCACATCTATACATTATAATAAAGCAAACATGATAATTTGGCAAGTATGACACGTGTCAGCTAAATAGAGTTTTAAGAAAATATTAAGTTTCTATAAATAGAAATAATATTTCATTGTGCAGATTTATTTATTTTTTTTTTCAATAAAATTAAAGTTCCATTACATCACGATGCGTCGGTTTAGAAGCAAACTTCACCGTTGAGAATTTAGTGGCCAATTAAAAAATAAAAATAAAATACAATACACCACGACTTGACAGCGTTTAGAAGTTAATGGCCAATTAAAAAAATAAGAAGAATGAATTCAAAATAAAATAAAATACATCACACGACTTAAAATTTCACAGTTGAGAATTTAGTGGCCAATTAAAAAATAAAAATAAAATACAATACACCACGACTTGACAGTTTATTTTTTTTATGTGAAAGGTAATTGTTTTTTAAACACTACTTTATCAATCAAAAATTTATTTTATTTTACTAATTCTTTTAGTGTCTCCAGATTTCCTTCTTAATTCGACGTCCTCAGTTAATAGTCTTTTTCAGTGTTCTCTCATTTTTTCCTCAATAATCTCTCATTTTTTGTGCCTCCCTAATAGATATCATTCATATTATCTCATCTATACACAATTCCCTTTTAATTTTTTCTATTCCAAAGATTCGTTATTTAATTTTGTGTTTATCGTTCTTCGATGTCTGGAAAAATATCAGATTTTGTTTTCAATTTCTCCAAAAAAGGAGTTATGGAATTTGGTTATTAGAGTTGTGTTGATCATAAATATTCAAAGTTTTAAATTATACAAAAACTTATTTGTTATGATATTAATTACACAAATTTGTGTTTCGTATTGTTATGGTCATAAAATTCAAGCAACGATACAAAAAGCTCTTATTTCTCGACTTGAGACTACTATTCGTGAGAGAGTTGTGTACAACTTTCGTTCTCTTGGTGTTGCATCTAACTCTGGAGCATCTGCAAATTGGTCACAACCTCTCCCGTACGATTTCATTCCTAGACGTTCGAAAGGTTGACAGTTTTTTAAGGTAATTATTTTTTAAATACTACTTTAGCAACCGCTTTAAATAATTTAATTAAAATTTTATTTTATTTTTACGAATTCGTTTAGTGCATCAGACTTTCCTTTTTAATTCGTCGTTCGATAATCTCTTGGTTGTTAAAGTTGTTCGAGTGTGGTTTAAACATAGATTTTATGCGATGGAAATTTATACATTATAATAAAGCAAACATGATAATGTGGCAAGTTTGACACGTGTCAGCTAAATAGAGTTTTAGAAAAATATTAAGTTTCTATAAATAGAAATAATATTTCATTGTGCAGATTTATTTTATTTTTTTACAATAAAATTAAAGTTTCATTACATCACGACTCTATATGATGGATCCGTTTAGAAGTTAATGGCCAATTAAAAAAAATAAGAAGAATGAATTCAAAATAAAATACAATACACCACACGACTTGAAATTTCACCGTTGAGAATTCAATTAAAAAATAAAAATAAAATACAATACACCACGACTTGACAATTTTTTTTGTGTGGAAGGTAATTGTTTTTTAAACATTACTTTAATAATCAAAAATTTATTTTATTTTACTAATTCTTTTAGTGTCTCCAGATTTCCTTCTTAATTCGCCGTCCTCAATTAATCATATTCTCTCATTTTTTTCCTCAATAATCTCTCATTTTTCTATTCCAAATATTAGTTATTTAATTTATGTCTGGAAAAATATCTGTTTTCAATTTCTCCAAAAAAGGAGTTATGGAATTTGGTTTAGAGTTGTGCTTATAAATTCAAAATTTTAAATTATACAAAAACTTATGTGTTATGATATTAATTTAACAAATTTGTGTTTCATATTGTTAGGGTCATAAAATTCAAGCAATGATAAAAAAGCTCTTATTTCTCGACTTGAGACTACTATTCGTGAGAGAGTTGTGTACAACTTTCGTTCTCTGTTTCGTCTAGAGCATTTGCAAAACAGTACATTGGTCTGATAATTAGAAACCAGATTGGTCTCTGCCTCCAGTATATGGAACAATGGGATACCACTTTATATTGAAT
>NC_021166.2:62113811-62189005 GCF_000331145.2 Cicer arietinum | reverse complement strand
TATATATATATATATATATATATATATATAAATTAATATAATAATTTATTTATTAAGATCGTATGTTGTTTCCGTGCGACACGCACGGGTTATACACTAGTATATCTTATTTGAATAGAGGTACTCAGTTTCTTTAATTCATTACGAAAATAACTCAAAAAATAAATAAATTTTCATTTTATTCATCCTATAAGAAATTGATTAATGTATGTATTGTCACATTTATTATTATTTATTCATCTTATAATTTATAATTCTGATCAAATGAAATTCATTTTTTTATGCCAAATTGTAAAGTAAATGAATTGCATTGATTTTGATTTTACGATTATTATTTATGCATATGAAACTTACTAAACTTTTAAAGAACTATTCAAAATTATACTTGTATTGTAATAAAAAAAAAAGTAAATGATTTAACAAAAACAAAGTAAATAAAATAATTATGTCTTTTTATTTCACATTTTTTTTATTAAATAACTATGTCTTTTTATATTATTTTATATTATTAAAATTTAAATAAATACTTTAATTTTAATTAGTTAATTTTTCAACTATAAATCATTACTTGTCAACTATCAATTAACTTATAGTTTAATGTTATCAAACTGACACATAATTTATTCTTAAAAAAGAAAAATATTATTCATAGTTGGTATCAATTTTAAGCACCAATTTTCTTCCAAAACAATGTGAATGTAGTCAACAATTTATATTATAAAAAAACAAAAAACTTGTATTTTGAGTATTTTTTGTATGGTTTAAATCTATTTTCCATTCTTGTAAATATAAGTGTTTCGATTTTTGTCCCTCTAATTTTTATTTTCTTATTATACTCTACAATTTAGAAAAAAAATTAAAAAGTTGCTCAATATGATTTTTTAATAAAAGATACGTTGAGTAGACCAATTTTTAATATGTCACATGTAGTGATTGCATACGTGTTGCTGACTTGACGAAAATTTATTATTATAATATTAATTGTATATAATTAATTCTTTTAATGAGTTAATTAACTTAATTAATCCATCTTAAACCCCAACATCACCTTTCAAACTCACCAATTTCCCAATCCCAAATTCCCCTTAAACTTAAACCACAAACATCGCCTCTCAACAAAATGAATATGGCTGCATAGCCTCAAACCAACAACAACTTCACCAACCATCACACCCTTTCTATATGCTTTCTCTTTCTTTTTTCCACATCTCTCAATGTCTCTATTTTCCTCTATCTTATTTCTCCTATTGTCTCTCTCTCTCTCTCTTTTTTTTTTTTACATTCTTCCAATTTATTGAATTTTTCACAATTTTTTTCGGTTATTGTTGTTTTTAAGTTTTGAAAACTGCTTAAAAATTATTTTTAGTAAGTGATTTTATTATTATGTTGAGTCACAAATTACGTTGCTCTATATAAAACATTTTATGACACTATCCAAAATTGTGAAAAACATACTATCAACTGCGAAATCTTCAAGCTCATACAAAACTGTATCGGAGTTTTACTGCACTGTAGAAAACCGATATAGAATTACACCATTTAAATATGGCGGTTAAAACCACTCGTAATATGGTGTACTATGACCACTTGAAAAAAATAAATTAAGATGAAGCAGAAAGGAGAGAAAGAAAAAAAAAACTCGTATTTTCAAAGTATTTTTTATGATTTTAAACTGAGCAAAGTCCTAGAAGAATTATATAACTGACGAGAGAGAAATAAATAATGTCCAATTGATCGAATTCACAAAAAATATCGTGTCAATACTTAAATGGGTTGATGAACCTTTTTGAAACTGGTTAAATGAGTATTTAAAACTTTTTGAAAATTGCAAGAGTATAAATAAATAAATAAATTACAAAGACTAAAATCAAAATAATATATATTTGCAGAAATCAGAAATATATTTAAGATTTATTATATGTAAGTATTTTATTTTATTTATATTTTATATATAAAAGTTAATACCAATCTTAAACTACATTATTCTTTCAAAAACATTATTGGCTTAGTCATTAGGTTTTAAAATTCCATGAAGGAATAACTAGTGATTGCACTATTGTTTTAACAAACAAAATCATATCTTGAACATGAAAATTGTAACACAACAAAAAAATAAAACCAGACAAAATAAACTTACAAAAAATCAATTTGAACTATATATAGTCATTCAAAGTTAAATTAAAAAATATATAATTATTGTTTCAACAAATTTATTTCATACAAAAAAAATTATTAATTTGGTCTCTAAACTACTGCTGTCTATCGAGATTAATACTTAAATTATTAAAATTTACTAAAAGGTTCCTAAACTATTATTCAATATATATATATACATATATATATATATATATATTTTGTTATTGAGTTTCCTCTTCTTTTACAATTTCAAACAATATGACTTTTTTAAATCTTCAATTTTTACCAAATCTAACACATTAAATACATTAATATAGCATCTAAAGTATCATAAAAAAACAATTTAATTCTTCAACGAAACAAATAAATTAATAAGCACATGTAAGCTGGTAAACCATTTAAGCCAATACACCAACAACTATTCTTTAATATCCACATGTGATTAAAGCTACTTAAATCTTGCTTAAACGAGTAAACCATAATGAAAAACGAAAAAAAACAAGTTATTATGTAAACTAGTAAATTAAAAGAGTTCATTAAACTAGTAAACCAAAATTAATTATGTGTAGGTTGAAAACATAAAGAAGAATTCAAATAGATACGTGAATGAGATGTCCAGATAGATATTGATCTCAACAAAAATATCCAAAAGAGTAGTTGGTTTATTGATTTTTATATGTTTAATTTATCAGTTTAGTTCATAAAATAAATTATTTGTTAGACTAAAATATATTTTTAATTATTTATCTTTTACTAATTTTTTTAATATCTTTACGATAATAAACAAATTAATCTTTTTGTTAAACAAGAGTCAAGTTGATTGTTAAAAATACTATGTGACACCTATGATATGTCAAAATGTTTGTGATGCGGTAATCTTCTTCCCCAAAATCCCTAATTTAAGTTAGGTTCTTTTTTCCCCTTAAAATATTCATTAAATTTGTGAAAAAAATGAAGAAAAAAAATCCATTGAACCCCAAATCCTAAAATTAAAATCGATAGGATGAAGTAGAATCAAAATCAACAATTGTTAGTGAATCCCAAACTCAAACTTCATAAATAAAAGAATCCAAATCCCATGCGTGATGGATAGGTTTCCAAAGTTAGTGGATTTGATATTTAGAGAGCAAATGCATAATTAGTGAAATCTAGATGGATACGAAGACATCGACATATGGAATCTAATGAGCAATTAAAAAGAAATTAAATTGAATATGAAAATAAAATTATAGAACAAAATAAAGGAAACAAGTCAAATGTTCACAATTATAAATTACCCTTTAGCTTCCTTCCCTTACCTACCTTACGCTTCTATTCTTAGTCCATACACACATACATACAATCATACACAAAAAGGCCTAAGCATAAGCTTATTCTCTTTTTCCTTATTTCCTGTTGATATATTTTATTTTATTTAACATTTTTTCTTTCTTAAAGAACAAAACACAATATGAATTGAAGAGAATAACTTAGTGCATTTGATGGAAAATTTAGGATTGAAGGGAGTGCAGGGAGCATTTTGTGTCTTTTTCATAATTTAATTCGTGTCTTGTTCAATGATTTTATTAGTTTTTTCTAGAAATTTAGGGAATGATGAACCCTAAGTCAAATTAAGGATTTTAGGAAGTAGACATTTTAGTAGTGTTTTGACATGTCACAACCACCCATAATAATGTTAATAGTCAACTTAGCTCTTGTTTAATCAAAAGATGAATTTGTGAAACATTGCAAACATAAAAAATCAAAACGAATCTTTTAAAAGATAAATAATCAAATTGAATTTTGAGCAAAGGATAAAAAACTAAAAATAAATTAAAATAAATTTTAGCGTATTTGTTATGATATCTTATGAATTATATTGATTTATTTTCATAGTTTAAGGCAAAGTTTTAAATTACATAGTGCACCATGATACAACAAACTCATATTCAATGATAGGTTAGAATATTGAGGCTCCCACATGATTACATTGACATAAAAAAAATATTATTTTCTATCGCTAGAGGATTTGGAGTTCTAATCATCGTTGATGAATCTACAAGTAATCATTATTTTGGTCACTTTGCTCGTGCTCTTGCATAGATTGATTAATATCAACAATTACATAATCACTTTTGGTGGAAAGATGGAGATATTTTTTTTTTTTTTTTGAAATTTAAAAACTTGTCTTCTTTTTATTCTTTTGCCAATGTATTAGTCACACTAAGTAGTACCTCAATTTTATCTCGATTAAATAAAAGTAATTCAAAAAACTAAGTAATAATATATTTAATAAACAGATAATTAAGAATGTACACAAATCAAAAGTTCAGCCACCATTTTCTTTTTTTATCTCTCTAAAATTTTATAATTTCTGCAAAAATAATAAGAAAAATCAAACCTCAATTTATCTCATGCATACAAAGATTTATCATTGTAGTTTATAAATTGAGAGGAAAAAAATCAAACAGGAAGAGATTTTCTCTATTTCTTCTAGAAAAATCATAACATCGAAAATGAGTAATTTTTTTTTATAAAATAAAAAAGAGAACTTTTTTTTTTTCCTGAGAAAAAAAAAGAAGAAAAAAAAAGGAGTAAAGAGAGAACATTTAACAACACAACTTACAAAAATTAAATAAATAAAAATCTGAATTTAAGGGTGAAAAGAACTGTGAACTTATGCGTTTCCAGTATGCCGCACCAGTAGCCTTTGTTGATATCAAGAAAGGCATGTATTTCTTCCTCTTTTCCTTTTTACTTTGTTTCACTGAAAGATGATGCATACTTTGTATGTCATTTGTTTTCTATCGAAAACTTATTTTAACATTTGGATTGTGTTATTTAATATTGAAATGAGTTTTATTTCTATTATTTAATTAAAATGTGTTTTAAAAGAAGTTCTGACTCTTATCTAATTAAAATGTAACTTGTATTTAGTATTTTTGTTTTTGTTTTATTATCTAATTAAAATGTGATTTATTTACTTAACAGATCGGACTACAGACTCATATATTTGTTTTGTCTTTATGGTTGGTTTTATTTTATATGATCGTCTAAACTTGTTTAATATTTAGCATCAAATTTTAATTTTTAAAAAGAAAACAAAGATAAAGATATAATCAACTATTTAAGAGTTAATTAGATGTGACACTTTTTTAATATTTGAGTTGTTCGAAACATAAGTTATGACCGTTTGATCGTTCTAAAATTCATCTTCATAAATAAATTAATCAATAAAATATTATTTTTAAATTATTAATTAGATGTAACATCTTTTTAGTCTTTGAGTTTTTTTTTTATGACACAAGTTGTGCAACTTGATGGTTTTAAAACTCCTTCTTATAACAAAAATAATAAAACAATTCTTAAATAAATTAACTAGATGTGACATCTTTTTAGTCATTAAGTTTTTAAGACAAAAGTTGTACGACTTAATAGTCTTAAAACTCGTATTTTAAAATAATTATTTCAATCAAACAACTCGATTTTCTATCGTCAAAACAACCCTTTACCAACAACAAAACAAATTTTCTTTTAGAAACAAACACATCTGCATTTTCTACCTAAGAACTACATAACTTTGATTTATTCATTGCACTTGGAGATACGTAGAAGCAAAATCGCACTCTAATCAAATACAATAATAAAATTTCTTTTTTCTCTATAGATAATCGTTTTTAACAAATGTCGCATGAGCTCGCTATTACATTCCCTGCGCATTAACGACCGCTGAAACAGACTCAACGAGATCTCAATTGTTTTCAATTAGATATATGTTCCAAAATATAAAGATTGTAACTTCTACTTGTGATCAAGGCACAATCATTTTGAAACAGACTTGTTTGAAGGAAGCATAACGGTTTATTAAGTTGAAACAAGTTAGTGAGAAACAAGAGCCAATGTTGTTGACATCATAGTGACAGTCATTGAGAAACCACTATCACTATCAAATATCTAGCGAACTATAATGCACACAAAGTTTATGTAATACCCGTTAAGGATTGGATCTCATAATGCTCTTTAATATTGCTTTTGTTATTTTTTATTTATTGTATTAAGTCATTTGAATCTACTTTGAACTAATAGAAAAGAATAATTAATTGCACATTATACCATACAAAATCTTTCACCCATAGAATACTCGTAATAATTAGAATTGAAAATACATATCCCCTTACTAATTATCTTAATTGTTAAGTGTCCAATATAAGGAAGAATCATAATTCTCATTAGGTATAAATGAACGTGTACATCAACATATAAATCATGAGATGTAATATGTCTAATATTTAATATTCGAAGTAAAAATGTGATGTCTAAATCACATCTTCACTTTTAGACTCTCTTTTTCACTCAAAAACCTCTCCCATGTAATAATAACCAAGAAGCAATACAAACTCAAATAAGTGACAACCTCGTAGGTTGCAATTTACAAAAGAAACACAAAATCTCATGTTAATATTTAATAAAATATTTATCCAATAGAACAACCTTAGTTGGTAACGCTCCAATATCAAACTTCTAAAGAAAGGAAAAATCTTGAAAGAGACTTCAACTTAAATTGTTTAAATAGAACCTCTCTAAATATCATCTTATGATATTATTCTCAGAAAATTGAAAGAATTGAAAATTAGTAATTTTTTTTATGTGCACTTCATAATTGGTGTAAACCTATTTCACACCATAATAAAATATTTATTAAATAAAAATAATTTTATTTATTATCTCAAATTTATATTTTCATACTATCAACTACCACCGATTGATAGAGAGTCAAATGGGTGTACTCCATATATGGATGTATACCTATTACAAATATTGGAAAATTCCATTACTCTTTAAAAGAAAGATCTACCAAGCCAAACATGGTGCCAAATCTAGTATAAGACCCGCTATAAACCAATAATAATATCACTATAGGTCAAGTGGTTCCAACTAGGTGGACATCAAAAAACCTTACAATCATTTACATAATTGCATAAGAATATATTTCTTCCGATTTCAAATAATGAAGAAAATGAATCAATAAAAATAAATATAGTTAATTCAAATTTTAAATCAATTATGTTAATATTCTTTTATCTTATAATCAAGAGTAGAGATCAGGAAAAATAAATACAAAAAAGTGGAGGTGAAACCAAGCCCGTTACAAAGGAAAAAAAACTAACGAAAGCGAAAACGGTTATGGATGAATTATTCCTTTATGCAATGTGGTAGAAGAACGAAACCTCATACTACGAATTGCATTAAAAAACAATTAAATAACGCATATGATAATAATATTATAATGTCAAAATATCAATATTGGATGGCCCTTCTTTGGGATAATTTCTTACTCTTTGTAATGGCATATTGAAATATACAAAAGGTTATTACTTCCTATACACTTCAAAATTACCGTTGTTTATTGTTTTTTTAGCCAGTTTAATGTTTTTTTATAAAGTTAATTGTAATTTTAATTCGTTTAATTTTTCTAGTTCATTAAATTGGTCTTTTTATTTTAATAGTAGATAGTTTTGATTTCTCCATCAAATTTAAAAAAAAAAATTGATAAATTAATTTTAAATGATGTGACATACAATATCATGATATAAAAAATTAATTATTTATATAGTATTAATTAAATTAAAAAAATAATTTTTTGAAAGTTTAAAATTAATTTTTTAGAGAGTTTTATTTCGATTTCATGGTGTTAATCATTCTACATCATTGTATCATATACCATATTATTTAAAATATATCACGTCATCATTTTTTAATTAAAAAATTAGAATAGGACACTAAAACTGTCAAATTTTAAAATAGAACGATCGATTTCGTGAATTGATAAAAATAAGAATAAAAAGTGAAATTAAGCATTTGTATAAGAGATAACGTATGGTCAAATTTACATTTAATTTTAAAGAAGTATAATTTAATTATATAAATATTATTTTATTTCTAATTTATTATCAGTGTTGACTTTTTACAGCTGCTTAATATTTTATTATAAAATAAATATATTATTGTAATTCTTATCAAGTACAATTAATATTTAATAATTGTAAATAATATAATGGATTTGAATTTTTAACAATAGAACATTCTGTTAAAAAAAACATATTAATTATTAAATTTGGTCTAGCACTCAAAGTTTTTTTTTTTTTTTTTTTATCATTATTAATACAATTTATTGATCGAGATAAATGTGTCATAAAATTCTTAAGGCAACAACATAATTGAGATGTCTAGTTAGACATTGTATATAATGCTTTTGCCTCCCAATATTTGAATAAAAAAAAATTAAAGTCATAAATATTCATGTAAATAATTTTAAATTGAAGTAAAAATATATTTGATGTGCTAGCTTAGTGTTAACTTATACTTATAACTATATAATATATTATATATCTTCAATGAGTATATAGTATATTGTTTCAAAATTATTATTATAATTGGATATTTTTCTTTATTATTATTATTATAGGATGTATTTTTCTTTATTACATTTATTGTTTTTGTTGTTATTATAAATTTTTGGTTTCCCATAAAATATTTCACACAAGTATTTTTATTTGAGATATGTTGAACACAAAATTTGAATCTCTCTTTAAATGGATGTTCAATTTCGAGTTCACCATATTACGAGAGTCTAGTATTTTTTGCTAGACTCAATATTAGCGAGTCATTTATAATAATAATAATAATAATAATTATAATAATAATAATAATAATTATTATTATTATTATTATTTATTACTTTGTATTTGGTTCATTGTTTCTTTTATTAAATTTATTTCACATATTAAAAAAATCATTATTGTCATCTATAAAATAACCCCCACTCCCAGTGGAGCTCCAAGTTATCTCTTAACTCCAAAAACTCTCCCTAACTCACTCTAATCACAATGGATTCTTCTAAGCCAAACGGTGAAGCCAATGATTCAACTTCTCCTCCAACAAAAATTGTTCCAAAATCCAAACTAAATCCAAATGCAGCTGAGTGGAGATTGGCAGATAATCGAGTAAGCGAAAAAGAAAGATGTCTCTACATAACATTTTCGATATGGAACCCATCTTCAATCAGTGCAGATGAGATTGCTAAATATTTTAACAAGTATGATTTCTTTTATTTCTTTTCAATCTACAATAATTCTATATATCTTGCTTCCTTAAATTTTACTACTACGTTTTACCAATTGGGCACATTGAACTCAACTCCATGCAAAGTAACTAGCTAGCTTATATTTAACAAAACATTTAATTCACAATTTATCTAAATTTTCCTCTTTTTTTCTTTCAATTCATATATATGATCTTTTAATTTCAACCATTTTCTAATGATGTTTCGATGATTTATTTTTTTGTCAGTGAATATAGACACAATATATATGGACAAAGGTGTGTGCAATCAGTTGTGTTTTATCCGAGAAATGATGGTCAAGATCAACCACTAAGTGCTAAAGTTATTTTTAATTCTTCAATTGCACCTTTGACTATTTTGGAAGGACAAAAGGAAGCCTATTTATTAATCAATTCCAAATTCATGTGTTGCAAAAAATACCAACCAAAGAAAAAACAACGCAAGGATCGGAAAGTACGTGGAATAAACATATAGGTTGGATCTATCTATTGCAAAATTAAACTTGGATTTTAGATTCTGTCAACAACAAAAAAAACTTGAGTTTTAGACTCAATGGATTGGAGAGACCTGACATGTGTGAATTAAGCTTGAAAGAATAGTTGTCATGTGTCATGTATTGAAAAAATGGTATGTTTAAATATCTTTAAAATAAATATTTAGTAGTGAACTTTTTATTTAATTAGAATACATGAATTTATTATTTTATTTATTTTTGCAATACAAAAAAAAAAGAAAGTGAAAAAACCTTCTAAATTATGTAAAGTAAAATTAAACATATAATATAACTTTATGTAAAGATTAGATTTTATACCCCATTAATATAAAATATTTTATAATGTCAATTAATTATAATCATTCGACAACTCGTATATATGATTTTAAAAGTAATTATAATTAAATTTAAACACTTATCAATCGTATCTATGAAACTTAGATCAATCGACAAATATCAATTGTGTATGATTTTTTTTTATTATTTTATTTACAAAAACAAAAAATATCAAACGTTTTTAATAATATAGTGATAATCGTTTAGGGATTTAGTCTAACCCCAATTTGTTTTCTTTTTCTTAATTTTTAATATTAGTTTTTGAAGTACCACGTATAGTTTGAGGTGATACACATATTTAACACCTCTTCACCTAATTAACTTTATAAAAAATTGACTTACATTGTTAAAAATAATTAATTGTATATATAAATTAAATAGTAAATATCCATTTTATTTTATGAAAAAAATCGTGAAACTATATTTAATCCTTAAAAAAATAAAAGTAAATTTTAGTTTTTAAAGAAAAAATTGGGACAACTTAGTCTTTAACTAAATGTCGTTAAAGGGACAATTAATTCATCAACAATAAACAAATAAAAAGATTATTTAATCCTAAAAAAATTAATACAAGATAGATTAATCTCTACAAAACAAAAAGTCTCTAAATAATTTATTCTTCAATAAATCATTCATTTTTGTTGTTTTTTTTCTTCTTAATTAACATTCAAACAAAGTCATTCAATAATATTTGATAATTCTAACAAAAATTAATAACATATATTAAAAAAGAATCCACCATTTTAACTTTAACATTAGAAATTTTAAAAAGATATATGACACTTTTATTATAAAAAAGATCCGCTACTTGTCTATTCTAAAATAGATCCATAGCATTTCCAAAAAGTTGTACTAACAATGTATCAAAAATAAAACACATCTTACTTAGTTCATAAGTTCATATTGACAATGATACATCAGTAAAAAAAGAAAAACAATGATATATGTATAGATGATGGTTACTTGAATGTTAGAAATGAAACATAATAACAACAAACAAAAAAAAGTTGATATATATTAAAGAAAAAATTATACTAAATCACATTTGTGTATCTTAACTTAATTTCAGTTAACGTTTTAGTCTTGTTTTTTTTTATTTAATTTTTTATTTTAATTTTAAGTGACAATTTAATATTTTATGTTTTAAAATGTCAATAATGTTATTATTTTTTAGAAAAATTCAAAAAAAATCATCAAAATTTTCAAACAAAACTCATAAAATTAATAATCGTCTTCAACATAATACAAATTTCATCAAATGCATAACTCAAATATTCAAATAAACTCATATTTTTATCGCCAACAACGTCAAATAAAGAAAATAGTATATTATTAAATTCATTTATGTATTAATAAAAAAATATACTTTATTTGTTAGAAAAAACATAAACTTTATGTCTCTCTCTGTTTTTTTATAGGAGACTTTTTATATTTCTCTGATTATATTATTAATATCTTTTAGAAAACAGTGTGTAAAACATAAATACCACTATATGTTAATAAATACTAACAATACCAAATAAAACTGGGTACATATGTTTTATTAACTATTAACTTTTTAAAAATAAAACAAAAATATGTTTCTTCATTTAATGAAAACATTAAAATATAAATAAATATTAATGTATTTTCTATTTTATTACAATAAAATTAACTTCATTTTTATTTTATCACATTTTGATAGTTGCAAATTTAAAGAATATAGAGCAAAACTATTTTAATAGCAATAGTAAATGTTATATTTTGTTTAATAAGGAGACTAAATATTTATTTAAAAAATATATCTATACATTAAAATTTACTCAATATATTTAAGAGGAACTAATGATAATATTAGTTTATATTTTTAAAAATAAAAATACCAGTATTTAAAATGTATGCACATAACTAAAGTAATGGGTATTAAATAGAAGACTTAATTTCAGTTTTAGTCTCCCTATTTTAGCTGAATCACGAAAATAGTTCCCCCATTTTATTTCTCCTTGAGTGTATAATATATCATGAATTTTTTGTGAGAGTAAAAAATAAATATAATATATCGATGATGTAATAGAAAAATAAAGATTTAATTGTAATTTTAGTCTTTTTATTATTATCAATTTATGAAAATGATCTCCTATTTTAAAAGGAGACAGGTTTGATACATCATTTAAATTTTTGAATTAAAAAATATGAATTTAATATATTTTTAATGACGTAATATACAATTATATTATATAAAACCATCTAGATGCATTAATTATTCATATGTTGTTAATTAAATTAAAAATATGAAATTTTTTTGAAGTTGAAAGTTAAGTTTTTACTATGTTTTACTCAAATTTCATGACTGTTAATCATTTTATATTATCGTATAATATGTCACGTTATTTAAAACATTTTACGTCATTATTTTTTAGTTCAAAAATTAAAAAGAAAGACCAAAATTATTAATTTTTAAAATAGAAGAATCACTTTCGTAAATCAGTAAAAACAGATAGACTAAAATAAATCAGTAAAAACAGATAGACTAAAATTATGATTAAATAAAAAATAAATAAAATAAATAAAGTGTTAAATGAATATTAAATATTATGAGGTGGCTTCTAGGTAATGTCACGTAAGTCTTGCTCATCTATCGAATCTCTCACCAGTGATGAAGCTGATTTTTCCATTATATATGTTATTATTAAAAAACTTAAAAATTGCTGATATTTCCTTTACATGATAATATTAATAAACTTGCTATAAAATTCCCTTAAAATATGTTTGCAATAACACTTCTTAAAAGAAATTAAAAATAGAAATTTTATTTTAGAAAGAACAAATTTTATATTTTTATTGAATTGAAAACACAACTTAAAAAAAACGACAATTTGTGTATTTTAATATTTTTGTTAACAAATGCCAAAGATCACTTGTTAGTTGTTAGTATTTATCTATTAATAATCCTCTTGCATTGAAAATTACACTACAATTTTGTTTGTCTTTCGGCATTATTCTATAAGATGTAGAAGGTTCTTGCTAACATGTATTTTTCTCGTCTCATAATAAATATCACTTTAATAAAAAGTTATTTTAAAATAAATGTTATTTTTAATTTTTAATAAAATTTTAGTTATGTGTTTTCTATAAATTCCATCAGTGATTATTTATACACAACTTTTAAAATATTATTATTATTTAAATTAATAATAGTAAAAAACAAATTTATAATTAATAAGAATAATTTAATAATTATTTTTAATTATTGTATTTTTTATATATACAAAAACTTTAAACAATATTAATTGTGAATAAAGAAAATATATTTATGATACTTGTTGTTAATGAATTAAAAATTAGAAACATTGCATTGGAAACAGTAAAATCTATATTAAAGAAATTCAAACACACAATTTCCAACATATTTTTAAATTGTTAACAAAGTGTCGTTAGAAAATTTATTATTATTTGATAATATAGAAACTAAATTGGATCACATGGCTTTATAGGTAACTTTAAAAATAATAAGTAGGTCCATAAAAAAAAATTATAAATAAAGAGAAGAGAACAGAGATGAAAAAAAGTGGAGGTGATTTTTTTATATATAAAGGTAAGTAATCATTTTAATTATTTAAATTTTTTATATTTTTGTGGATGAATTTTTAATAATATTTTAAATATATTAACAAAAAATTATTCAAAGTTTTTAAATTTAAATAATAGTTAAACATATTTTATAACAATAAAGACTAAAACTATTTAATGAATAATAATCTAGAGATTAAATATTGTATTTTTTATTTATTTTGTAAAGCTTTTATCAACGGATTTACCATTGAAAAATTTGAGAGAGTATTTACATACCTCTTTTGCCTTGAATCAGACTCTCACAACTTTAGCAATTTCCTCCCTTTTCACTACCTCATTACCAACAAATATTAAATTAATTAACTTAATTATCAATTAAAAAAGTTATATTACACAAAATCAATTAAATTAATTTAATAAATAATATTTTTATTCCAAAGTATCTAAACAATAGTTTTTCATAAAAAAATTAGTGATTTTATTAAAATACTATATTATAAGCTTTAAAAAACTTCATATTTAAATCCATTATAAATCTTCTTATGTCTTGGGTAGGCTTTGATTACTTACCTCCATTCTTAAATTTTAAA
This sequence comes from Cicer arietinum, assembly GCF_000331145.2. Lineage (NCBI taxonomy): Eukaryota > Viridiplantae > Streptophyta > Magnoliopsida > Fabales > Fabaceae > Cicer > Cicer arietinum. The sequence continues at coordinate 62,174,796 of NC_021166.2, read as the reverse complement.
ACTTTGTTCACTAAATTTTAAGAGAAATGATTAATATATTTTAAGTCTTATGTTGTTTATTTGAGTTAAAAAAGACAAACATAGAAAAATAAACGGAACACAGTGGAAAAATATAAAAATATAATACGAAAATTATATAAATGAAGAAAAAACTGTTTTTTTGTCTAATGATAATTAGAAAATAATGTTACGTGACATTTTGTACAACATATAAATTTATGTCAAAAGATTATAAATTATATATTTAACTTCATCTTAAATTAGAAATTTCTCAACGAGAGTCGGAAAAATCTATTGATAGTATTGACGAGTGATGTCGTTTTAAGACCAACCATGTTTTGAAGAAGCAAAAATTTCATTGAAAGATGTGGATATCAATAAAAGCACAGGTGTTCAATTCACCTTCATATAAGTTAAAATTTATTTACAAATTTTCAAAACAGGACAGCTCATCAAACATTGTTTTAGCTACAACATGATAGCCACAACTCATAAGGAGCTCCTGCCACACTTTAACAATATGAAGGTACTAATAATAATAATTAGGGAAACCAATAATACATTGTAACATTTATGAACTATGACAATAAATTGTATTTTTTAGAAATGTTTATAATAGTAAGATATATTTTTATTTATTCTATTAAAATACATTTTTATAAATATAAAATGAGTTATGAATACAATATTTTTTGGTCATCTTTTTATTTATTCTTTTGCAGAAACCAACATAATTCAAAACTAAATAACACATCTTATTGTTTTTGTTCCTATTATTTTCAAATATCTCAAGTAGAATGAATTCATTATAAAAATAATTTTGATTTTATAGTTTTTTTTTATGTTGATGGAATCCCGCAAAGGTATGTGAAAATAGGGACGAGATAAAAACTTTTTTTTGTGATGGACAACAAGGATGGATAACATCTTGAAGGGAAGAGAGAGGAGAAGCACTCCTAGCTATGTCCCATTAACATCCCTACATTCAATTGTGGTGCATTTTTCAATGACCATCTTGACAATTTTATTAGAAGATTTACAACTAATTTAGGAGTTATGCATGCTCTTAATGTAGAATTAATTTTACCCAATGTTTGCAATTAAAATTGTTTTTCATTGTGGTTGGACTTCCTTATGGCTTTAATGTGATTCTAGCACAACTCTACAAGCATTCACTAATACTAAATATAAGGTACAACTACAAAAAAGGAAATTAAAATTAACTTCAAAACTAAAAGTAATATTTTATAGATAAATTATTTTTTATGGAAAAATATTTTATAAATTATTTTATAAATTAATTGAAAAATATATAAGAGCAAAGTTAGTAAAAATTAAAAATCATACACACATACACATAATTTAGAATAAAATTAGTCTATTGACCAAAACTTATTTGGACCACATATTGGCCACGCATTAATTTTCTATGGGCCTTCCCAAGCCCATCCATTTGAGTGCCAACATAGATAACGTCTTCATGGATGACCCATCTTCCATCATAGCACAATTAGCAAACTTTTGTAGTTTTTTCACTCTTCTTCTAATTTCTTCACTCTCCAAACCCTCCATCACACCCTTTATGAGATTAGCAACTTCCTCCTTTTCTACTATGCCTTTGCTATTACATTTTGCTCTCAAAGCAATTTTGAGGCTATTAGTTACCAATGCAGCATTGCTTCTTTGTTCAGCAAATAATGGCCAAGCTATCATTGACACTCCATGCATAATACTCTCCAAAATTGAATTCCAACCACAATGAGTTAAAAATGCACCAACTGCATTGTGCTTAAGGACTTCAACTTGTGGGGCCCAATCACACATAACAAGACCTTGTCCTCTTGTTCTTTGTAAAAAGCCCAAAGGTAAAAAATGTAATGGGTCCACTTCTTCATTACTTAGGTAAGTAGCAGTGGCTTTATTATTTGGTGGTTTCACATTAACCCATAAAAATTTATAGTTACTAAATTCCAATCCCAAAGCAAGTTCATTTATTTGGTCTTGTGAAAGTGTGCCACCACTTCCAAATGAAATGAAGAGAACTGAGTTAGGTGGTTGGTTATCTAACCATAGTAAACATTTGGACTTGTTTTTTTGAATTGTGGTCCTTGTTTGTATGATGGGCCCAATTGGATACACATTAGGGGTGGTACCATATAGTATACCATTTTGGGATATTGCTTTTAATGCTTTTGATTCCATTTCAAGGAAGGTATTGATAATGATGCCATCAGCTAGACGAAGTTGTTTGGAGCGGTGAAGAAATAATTTGTAAGCTACATTGGTTCTCTCTTGAACACTGTCTGGGAGATCTGTGCCATTGACAGATATGCAACCTAGAAAGCAAGTAAATTTCAAAGTCATTTAATGTTATGATTTTGAAATGTCATAGTTAATGAGTGACAAAGACATGCCATGTCTCATTAAAAATTGCAAATTTTTTAAAAAGAGAAAAGTTTATCGAATAAAAATGAGCAACTGTACTTTTAACAAATTAATCTTATTTAACGCATTTTATTTTAAATTAATGAAATTAAAATGAATATAAATATGACCCTAATATTAAATTTTTTACATCAACTTTAATAAAAATAAACAAATTAATTAATGCATAAAAGAAATTTAACGAGATGATATTTAGATCTAATACTTGTTCAAAAGCAAAGAGCTAAATTTTTCAATTCAAATTGAAAAACTTATAACAAATTTGAGTTTTTTTTAAAAAGTGAAGTGAATGTACTTTCATCTGTTTTTTTAGCCATTAGAGTTTAGACCCTTCATATTTAGTAGCTTGAGTCTTAGACTGACCCAATTTTCAAGCCAAGAAATTTGAATCTTTCTTTTATTAGGTTCAAAAATTGATATGCTAGCTAGGATTCAACTCAATTCTAACAAACCACTAAAAATATCTAACAATAATAATACGCAAGTGATAAAAGTGCAAACACACAATACAATGGATTTGTGCTTGAACACATATTATTGTTATTTTTTCAATGGATTATATATATATATATATATGAGGTAAATTATACTCGAAGAATTACACTAAACACATACTCATTTAATAACATCATGTTAGATGAATATTTTTAAAATTAATGTTAAATTAAAAGTTACTACTATTATATAAATTATTTCTATAAATTTTGATATTAACCTATAATTATTTCTTATTTCATAAAAATGTGTCAAAATTAATATTATAAATCTTTACAATGTAGACATAAATCTTTAATATAAGATTACATGGAAAATGATGGGTTAATTTGACATACCTGGAATCTCTATTGGTTGGGGATGATCTTTGTACTCACAAGTAATTGTTTCATCCAACTTTGAGGAGTATAGGCACATTGATAATACCATTGCCGAACATGGAAAATATGTGTAGGATAAGATGTTCAATTCCTTAGCAAATTCATGTGCTTCATGTGCAAATGCATCAACAATTAGAGCAACCATATTATTTGAGCTAGTACTAATTATTGACCTTAAGGTTTCACGCACTAAAGGCATAGATCTAGTAACCGATATTTGAACTTGAGATTCAAGCACAACCTCATTCCTTATTATATCCTCAAAGTTAGTTGGAGGAAGGTAAATGCATTGTATGTTAGAAGGGAGGGTATCAAAGAAGGGTTTGGAAGATATGGAAAGAGAATTACTAATTGTGGGAATGATGCATGTGACATGGAAAATGTTTTTGTAAAGATTAACTAATGTTTTAGCAAACTCGAGAATTGAAACTTGATGGCTAATGACAGGGATAGTGACTAGGGCTATGTGAGTTCTTGCTTCCATGAGAACCAAACAAGTAGTATAGCATTACCAACCTCACAATAGATACACTTATCTATTTTTATACTCCGACTCGTATACAAGAAAAACATGTCATTTTTATGTTAAGCCTTTCCTAAAATTGTAATTTAATTATTGTTTTCATATGAAACAAATTTCTAAGAGAAAACTAAATATTTAGAGATAGGGTATATAGTTTGAGAAATTAAATTATAGTTTTTCATTATATGGGGAAAAACAATATTTCAACATCAATTTAGACACTAATCTAGTTGTTTTTCTTAGAACTTTTATATGAGACGTTGCAGATCTCTTCTAACTTAATTAAGGTCCTATATTTGAATTTAAACTTGAACATTCAATATCGTCAAAGATTTTAGAGAGTGGTTACCGTTCATTTGAATCTTACGAAATTCGAGGAATTAGTTTCCTAACTTATAAGTGAAAAATACCGGTTTTAAAAAAAATACAGTTTTTCCATTTTGTAAAAAATGAAGAAAATAATCTAGTTGGTTCCAGTTTCTAAAAATGAAATTCTAATGTTGATATAATTATAACCATTTATAGAAAGAACAAAATTGGTAGTTCAAGGATGATTAATGCATTTGGGCATATATTTCTAGTTTCGTACTATGACATTTTGAAAGGTTTTTTCAATCTAAGATTAGTTTTTTAGTGTGTTTATGAACTTTGAGTTATAATTAGAGTTTCTAAACTTTGAGTTTTATTGTAATTATTTGCGTATTGATTCTTGCTCGCTCTATAGACTATAACTTGAGCTTTGGATATCATATTGATTCATGAAAGCAAGTGTTGAAAAATTAAGAGTTAGAGTTACAACTTTTATGCTGGTGCAAAATCTCAAGTCAGAACTTTACTTGGTTAAAACTGTTGATCACATGACCTAAGCTTTACTAGTAATAACATTTAGTATCGAGCCACTTGTTTTTTTATTTTTGTTACAGAGAGACATAGAGATACTTAGATACTTAGAGAGTTAATTTTCCATAATATTCTATTTTTGTATTTTTGAATGGAAGACTAATTTGTAGGATTAATCAACTGTTTCGGAATTTTATCAAGACCTTGAGGTTTATTTTAAAATGTTAATTTCGCGTTGATGATTCTATTCATTTTCCTTCGATTACATTTTTATTATGATTGCTTAATTCAAAGCTCAATAAGATTGATAAATTTGGTTTGACATAATTCAGTTTCTAAACTAATTAATTGTAGTTTTTCAACGTTTGATTGTTAACTATAATTCATCAACCACTGTGATACTTAATTCAGTCAAAGAAATAAGATTCACGTAGGGTTGACTGCGCTTATTTAATCAATTCTATAGTCAAACAAGAATAGAGTCACAACTTCAAAATTGAGTCTGTTGATAGAATTTATGATAGGTCTACAATTTTCGAACTAGTGGATTAACCATTCCGAACCTAAATTCAAAACCCCATATTTACTTTTTATTTTTATTATTTTTTTTTTATTATTATTGATTGTGAATTCAGTTAATATTGTTAGAAGTTCTTGTGAGACAACTCGACTTATTGTCCTACGCTATGTTTTTGTTACTCGTATTTGACCCATGTGCAATAACAAATCAAAGGACAATTATAACCTCTATCTATTTTTATAAAAATTCTACTGCTTTAAAATAAAATAAAAATAATAATTAAAAAATTGATATATCTAATTTTATGTTATATATATATATATCAATTTTTTAACTATAATTTTTGTTTATTTAATTCTTGAATGAATACGAAGTATTAACTTTAATGATTAATTTGAGAGGTAGCGATGATGCATTTGATTTGCACAAAAATAAGTTATGAACTTGACAACAAAATTTCAATTATAATCTGTTTGACTTAAAAATTAGTATGGAACTTTGATAAAATTGAAAGAAAATGACGAACAAAATTTTTAATTCTCGTCTCATATTAGATTACTTGTAACCATATATATATATATTTTTAATTTGGTAATTTTAATCAGTTAAGTTTGTAATTTTAAAAATGGAACCTACTTCCCAACATTTTGATGGTTTTACAAACATGGCAATATGTGCATCGTAGATGACGAGGTCACATCACTTTTTTAAACATCTTTTTGAATTTTAATTTAATATAACCAATACTTAAATATATAATCGGTCTTTTAGTTTTAGTTCATATAATTTATATTTTATTTTATTTTATTTTTTTTAAATATTTTTTATTTGTTTATTCTTTGTTTGTTTAATTCGTGTAAAATTAGTTTTTATCGAAATAAATATGGTAATATATATAATATTTAATTTTAATTCCTTAATTATTAACGATATAAAGAATTGTATGGATTAATTTTAGTAAAAATCAATTTTGTATAGAATAAAACAAAATAACAAAGATAAAAGAAAAAAAACAAAAATATTTACAAAAAACAAAAAAAAAATAGTGACTAAAACTTAAAAAACATATATTTATAAATACCAAAAATATATATTTAAGTATATGATCAATTACTATTAATTGTATTAGTAAAGTAAGAAATGAGAAGGGAGTTGCATCCTCTTTCACAACACTTATATTCAAATATCTTTATTTCTTTCTTACATTTTCTCTCTCTTCTTCTTCTTATAATTTTTTAGGATATTCATGCTTCCATAAGGGATGAGATGATTCAAATACTTGACACATTATATCATTATAAAATATAATGCTTTATATTTTGATCTTTTTTTTCTTCTACAATTTCATTGGTACACAAAAAGAAGATTTTATTGTCTATTTATATTGTTTCTCACTATATTTTTTTAATTTCTGATCTATCTTTTTTTCTTTAAGCTTCTCATATTTTTTTTCCTTCTATATTTTTTATTTTTTTAAAGCAAACTAAATAAACAATGTAACTTGAGGAAAAATGGAAGCTTGTTATAGACAAAATATGAATGTTGTTTGGTTAGAATATATCATGTTGAAGAAGCTCAAGAAAAAACGGTATGTAGTTTGTTAAAAATGATATAAAAAAAAAATGAAGACAAATTAACAAAAAGTAAAATGTGTTTGATCGCTTACTCTTGTTCTTCTCTTACAACTTTCCTGAATATGAGAACAAAATGGAGATTAAAAATCTAGAAGATGAAAAATGTACATATAAAAAAGTGAGAGAAAATATACAAAGAAAAACGTAAATTTGAAATGAGATAAAATATTATAAAAATTAATGTAGAGTAGGAAGAGAAATTTGTATAACGATTGGAAACTAAAATAACTATGTTTGGGTAAATGACAAAAGTTTGGTTGAGTAAAAAAGTGATGATGTTTCAGTAAGATAGAACATGTGGGTAGGTTGATAATTCAATCAACACAAAATCTTTTTATAATATAGGCATAATTATTTACGCGGTCATTAACTTAATTTCATGTGATATTTTAATTTTTTTTAATTTAGTCAATTATTTAATTTTAAATAATAATTTGATATTTCATATCTTAAAATATCAACAATGTTATTTTTTCTTTATAAAAACTTAGAAAATTCATCAAAATCTTAAAACAAAACTCATAAAATTCAATACCAATTTCAAGAAAGTTCATATATTTATCAAATACATAACTCAAATATTCAAATAAGTTTATATTTCTATCTCCAACAACATCAAATTTATCAAATAAAGAATGAAAATTTGAGTTTATTTGAAGATTTGAGTTATGAATTGATAAAATTTGCATTATACTGAAAATTCATCAAAATCTTAAAACAAAACCCATAAAATTTGATGAAATTTTGATGAATTTTTGTAAAAAAATGATAACATTATTGACATTTTAAAACATACAGGATCAAATTGTTATTTAAAATTAAACAAAAGACTAAATCGAAGAAAAAAATATAAAATACTAAAGTGTTACTTAAAATTAAGTTAATGAACCACGATAATAATTATGTTTATATCATATTATAGATTTGATGTAGAGCACGAAGAAAAATATGCATAATACTTTTAAAATAAAGTAACTAAGGTAGATGACAAGAGTTTGGTTGAATAAAATAAGAAATAATGGAATGAAAGAAAAAGTATTTTAAATAATTTATAAATTATTTTTGGTGTCTCCCCCAAATGAAGGGATAATAAAAATAAGTTTGTGAAAGATTTCAGTTGTATTTCGCTTTCTCTATAAATCTAAATCAAACACACATTTAAAAAATATTATTTACCACACACTCCAAACTATTCTAATCAAAGATACTCTACAATCAAAAACAACAAGCTCTTTTAATAAAGAGCTAACAATATCAACTAAAAAAAAGTATTTATGCACACTCATACATATTTGTGTACACCGTAGACTTTGAAGAAAGAAAAAAAATAAAGATTAATATATCAAATGTGATATATCAATGATATAATATGAAGATGTATTAAATGCGTAGAAAAGTATAAGGCTTCGAAATATGAACTAATTCTAAATTAACATTAGGATTTGTGTGAAGTCCACAATTGCCATGAGTTAGGCAGCGAATCACGGGATCTAGATAACAGTTGATTTAATACTACCTTAATATAAATATTATTTCAAATTCTAAATAAATAATTGTTTTACAATCTTGAAATACTAAATTTAACATTCTTAATAATTGTTTTACTCTCTTGAAGTACTAAATTTTATAATTGAAAGACTTATTAAAAAATCAATTAGTAGTCATTAACTTTTTATATTATCATATGTACAACATTAGATCTAGCAGTTTACATGTTTCCTTATAAATTAACTAATCAATTAACAATATGACTAACACAGAAAGTTAATTAACCTAAAGTAATTAAGTTTCCATGGATAGAAAAACACACATTGCAGTAGTTACAGTTCCCATTGTAAGCCATCAAATATCAATCTCAGAGTTCTGCAAGAAACTCCTTAATCTCAATCCTAACATTCACATCACCTTAATCATTCCAGTATTAGATTCACTCTCCAATGCTTCCAAATCCATCATTGCTTCTCTTTCATCTCTCAAAATAAATACCATTGTTCTTCCTTCAATAAACTTGCCCCCACAAACTGCCCCTACTCTCAAACTCCCTCTTGCAATGTCTCTAACTATGCCATCTATCATTGAAACATTGAACTCAATAACATCAAAAGTAGTTGCTATAGTTGCTGATTATTTTGCCTATGAAGTTTTCCCATTAGCAAAAAAACACAACATTTTATCATACACATTTTTTCCTTCATCAGCCACAGTTCTATCACTTTGTTTCAATTCAACATTTCTAAATGAAACAATTACTTGTGAGTTCAGAGATTTAAAACAACCAATCCAAATCCCAGGTTGTGCTGTTCCTATTCAAGGGACTGATCTTCCATCTTCATTTCAAGACAGGACTAGTGAATCTTACAAACATTTTCTTCGGCGTTCCGAAGGGATAAACCTTTGTGATGGAATATTGGTAAATAGTTTTGTTGAATTTGAATCAAAAGCAGTGAAAACCATGATGGAAAAAAGCATCAATGGTGATAAACCTCATGTTTACATGGTTGGACCTATTGTGCAAAAAAATTGTGACAATACTCAAAATGGGAAAGAATGTTTATCATGGTTAGATGAACAATCACAAAGTTCTGTTGTGTTTGTTTCATTTGGTAGTGGAGGAACAATTTCTCAAAAACAAATGAATGAGTTAGCATATGGATTAGAATTGAGTAGCCAAAAGTTTCTTTGGGTTTTGAGAGAACCAAAAGATATAGCTAGTGCTAATTATTTTGGTGTTTCTTCTATACAAGAAGATCCTTTAAGTTTTTTACCAAAAGGGTTCTTAGAAAGAACAAAAAAGCAAGGGTTTTTGGTTTCAAATTGGGCACCACAAGTTAATATTCTTAGTCACAAAGCTATTGGTGGATTTCTAACACATTGTGGTTGGTTTTCTACACTAGAGTGTGTTGTGAATGGTTTGCCAATAATAGCTTGGCCACTTTTTGCTGAGCAAAGAATGATTGCAACAATTCTAGCTGATGAACTTAAAGTTGCTATTAGGCCAAAGGTTGATCATGAGAGTGGCATTGTGGAAAAAGGTGAAATTTCCAATGTGTTGAAGAGGTTAATGGTAGAGGATGAAGGAATAAAGATTTGTGAGAGGATGAAATTTTTGCAATATGCTGCTGCTGGTGCAATAGAAGTAGATGGATCTTCCACTACAACCTTGTCTCAATTGGTCACAAAATGGACCAATTTAGAAGGCTGCAATGAAAGTTAGTTTTATAACTTCTCTACATTTATGCATATCTCTGTTTTTCTTAGCTTGTTTCAGCTTTTTTGTATGAATAAACAAATAAATTCTACTTTCTCATGGTTCATTTTATTATGCATTTTTATCATCATTTTGAGTCTTTTATTTTTTGGATATTACTAATTACCACTTGGAGAAGGTGAGATATGTTTACAACCAACAACTCAAGTATCCTCTTATAGGCTGGATGAGATTATTTCTATTTCTCAAAAGGTATGATGAACTCTACTACTATACTAGTTTCGTGTGTTTATCGACGTAGATTTTTAGAACATGTAACATAAATTAAATATTTATTAAAATTCTATTGTTTTAGAATGGAGAGGATGTCAAGTCTTTAATGACGCAGATCCGTTTGGAACAAAATTTACTTAATAATCAAAGTCATTGCAAAGGGGTAGGTGATATATAAAATATAGTTTTAAAAATCAGATCTAATTAATAGATTCAATTAATGGAATTGAAAATCCATCGATTTGTTGGTTGGTTAATCTTGTTTAAACCATAGTTCGAACAAGTTGGAACTTTGATTAATTAGCAAGTTTTCAAGTTAAAAATAGGTTTGCTAAATCTCCTTTATTTATTTGCAAATTCATTGGGAAATAATGCTATGGAGTAAACCCTTTATTAAACTTATGCAACTTTTAATTGTATGTAATAATAATAATTTTTTACTCAATGTAATAATAATGTAAACTCTAATCACTTAAACAACAGTTTTAGTTCTCCAATGTGACCCCTAAACTTTTCCATTTTAATGCCAATTGTGTAAGTGTCCTTGTTGAAGATCCATTTTCCTTCAAAGCATCAATAGCACCACCTTTCAACTTTTCCATTCTTTGTCTAATTTCCTTTCCTTCTTCACCTACCATTAAATTATTTACAACCTTATCAATCTCTCTCCTTTCCACTATACCTTTCTCATTAAGTTTAGGCCTAATTGCCACTTTCAAACCATCAGTTACCAAAGCAGCATTCATCTTTTGTTCAGCAAAAAGTGGCCATGCAATTAATGGAATTCCATTTACAACACTCTCTAGTGTTGAATTCCAACCACAATGTGATAAAAACCCACCAATTGAACTATGACCAAGAATTTCAATTTGAGGTGCCCAATATGGAACTACAAAACCTTTCCCTTTTGTTCTTTCCAAGAAACCATTTGGTAAAAATTGAAAAACATCTTCTTCATTTTCATCACTACCAATGTCATCAATAACACCAAATTTATTTGGTGGCCTTAAAACCCACAAAAAATTTTGACCACTCAATTCTAATCCATATGCAAGCTCAATTATTTGATCATTACAAAGTGTTCCACCACTTCCAAATGAAACATATAAAATGGATTTTTCTTCATGCTTATCCAACCATCTAAAATATTCACTATCACTAATTCCCTTATTATCACATGAAACATTATTTTGTATAAAAGGTCCAATTGGATATATAGAAGGAATTCCTTCACCCTCTTTTTGTTGCAAAGCTTTTATGGTAATTTCTTCAAGCTCAAGAAAGCTATTAATCATTATACCATCAGCTAAATAAAATCTATCATTAGCTTCCAAAAAAACCTTGTACGCTTCGCCCGATCGATCTTGCATAGGGTCAGGAAGATCGCTACCATTAATCGGTATGCAACCCGGAATTTCTAAAGGTTCTAATAGTTCTTTGTACTCGGAACAAATTTTTTTGTCTAGCTTGGAAGAATATAAACAAAGTGATAGTAACATAGTAGTGGATGGAAAATATGAATAGGCCAAAATATTGAGTTTTTTAGCTAATGGTAACGCTTCGGTTATTAAACCGTCAGCAACAATAGCAACAAGTTTTGAACTAGAATGTAATGTGTTTAATGCATCATAAATTATAGGAATGGAACGATATATAGTGGCTTGAACTTTGAGGGCAGGGTGAATATCTTTTGGTAAGTCTTCTAAATTTATTGATGGAAGAAAAATGTAGTTAATGGTTGATGGAAGAGTTTCAAATAGAGATTTGACATTGTTGAATGGTGAACCAAATATTGGGTTGATGCATGTGACATGAATGTTTTTGTCTAGATTAATCAATTTCTTGGCGAATTCAAGAATTGAACGTAGATGACTATAAACAGGAACTGTAACTATGGCTATGTGAGTTTTGGTCTCCATGCGATTATTTATTATTGACATCGTTGTTGAAATATGGATAAATTTATAAGAATTGAAGAGTTATGTTTAATATTAATAACTCTCTTTTAGTTTGAAACCTCTTTTACTTGAATTAATCATAGAATTGATGTTCATTTTTTAACTTACATACAAAATTGAAATGCTTCAATATTAATAGAAATGAAACCTCTCTCTTGATTTGAAACCTTTAAAATTAGAAACCGAAGGTTTGTGAGATTGTACAAAAAAAACCGCCATAATAATTGAGAGTTAATTTATTGTTTGGAATATAAAGGCTTAATTAGGTTAACTAAAAAAATATCGGTATTATTAAACTTGACATCGTGTATAATTTTTTTAAATATAAATGAATTAAGTTACATTTTTTAATTTTTTTTTTGTTGTGTCAAACTTTTCTTTTGAGATTTATATTATAAATTAATTATTTATGGATATTAGAACCATTAGAATTTAAAATAAGGGGAGGAGGCACTATAAATATAGAAAATTTAAATGCAAAAGTTCCTTATAAAATTTAAATGTTTAAATATGTTTTTGGTCCTTACAATTATAATCTTCTTTTATTTTGGTCATGTAAATTTTTTGTTTGGTTAGCATCCCTGCAAATATAATTTCATTTTAAAATAGTCATTTCATTCAATTTATGTCACAAAAATTGTAATACCGTTAAAATAAAATCATTTGTTAACAAAAAAAAAAAAACCAAATATACTTCAATTATAAACTTTTTTAATCTAGAATTAATTCCAAATGTTTCAGTCTTCTTCCCTAAAAATCACTAAATAAAAATTCATCATTACCATAATATTTTTCTTATGGTACTTGTTGGACAATGGTGGGCTCTAGAATTGACTCTGAATCATAGTTTTCTTCTTGGCATGGATATTAAGAGATATTAGGGGAGTATATGGAAAAGTGCAAAAGTGGGAGTATAATTTGGTTGTAGAGGGAGGAGAGGCAGAGAAGAAAGTCCAAGTACTCGTCTTAGACCTAGTAATGGTAAAGGGTGATGAAGTAATTTGCCATGGTGACATGGTTGAACTTTTAATCAATTTCATTATGATTTTTCAGATTTTATTTTATTTTATGAATTGTGACACAATGTGAGGAGTTCTACAATGGGAATATGACTGAAACGATGAAAAAGAAGGTGCAATTTAGATTTTTTTTAGGGAGGAAGACTGAAACATTTAGGGTTGATTTTAGGTTAAAAAATGTTATAATTTAATTATATTTATTTTTTTTTATGTTAGAAAAATTGTTATGTTTTAACGATGTTACAATTTTTGTAACAAAAATTAGATATAAGAACTATTTTAAAATGAAACTATATTTACAGGGATGTTAATAAAACAAAAAAAACTTACGAGGAATAAAATAAATGAAAAGTTATAATTGCAAGGAGTAAAGACATATTTAAACAAAATTTAAATGTAATTTTATTACTAACTATTAAAAAAAAAATTGAGGATTTCAACGGAGTAGCAAGAGACTTGTATGCATGTGAGCAGTGTCGTAGATGAGATAATCGTCTTTTTCATTGAGATGTTTGCTTTCTGAATATGAGGAGGGGAATGCGTTATACCATGATTACTTGGTGGAATATTATACTTGTTTGTAACCATCAAATTGAATGAACAAAAAAGTAATATTACATATTCTGTTTTCGAATTTAATTTAATATTAATTGACATTTACCTTGCAATCATGGATTATTAGAGAATCAACTTTTTACTCTGATCAGTTGCATCGAGTATATAAAATCTAACAGGAATATGATGTTGGTTCCAATCAACTCATGTTATTTTGTATCTTATGGCAAACTTTCTCCTAATTTTTTCAATTTGCACTCTATATCATCCTTGCAACAAAATAATACTCCTTTATAATTTGGAGAAAATGGTTTGTCATCAACACCAAATGTATCATTATAAAAATTCTTTAACAAACTAATAAAATGGTTACACCTACACTCCGAACAACTTTTTTATTTTTTTTTTTATTTTTTTTTTATCTATTGCACCACATGTATCAATTACCATGCGATTAATGAGCCACTTTTCTTGAAATCCAATTGGAAAATTTTTAGAATCACCAAGTTCAACAACATATGGATTTGGAAGTTTTGAAATCACCTTCCATACAATCACGAGGAATTGGTGAAGTAGTATTCCATACTTTTTATTGGTATTTAATTGCAAATCAATGGTGTAGGAATGCTTCATTTAATGGTACAAAATTTCTTTCTTCATCAACTATTTCATTATCAAAGTTTTTTTACTCCAATATGACCCTTTGGAAATTCTATATCTAAAAAAGTTTTCGGTGCAATTGTTTTGAGCTCCACTTCAAATTTTTGAAAAATAAAAGTAGTTGTCTTTAGGTTGTTATTAATTTCAAAATCAGCCCCCGAATAAATTCCACTTGTTGTAGTTGATAGCAATACCCTAAATAAAATATTAACGCTTTACATATATCAAACCCCATGGTAAGTATTTTTCTTTGCCCTGGTAATGAAATTTTGTACATATTGATGTTGATTTTGATGTTATTTATATAGAAAGACTCAACAATATAGTGAAACCGACGTTGATTGTGTGACTATGTGCTAATTAAAGAACGACGTTGACTGACTATTTATATTAAGTGTGTAAGGTGTATTCAGTTCTATAAGTTGTTTTAGTAATTTTTGTTGTTATTGTTAACGTTGTTGAGTTGTTCAAATAATGTGTTTTTGTATATATATTTTTTTAATTTACAAATACATAATTATGTTTGTCAATTATATAGCGCATATTTTTGTTTTTAGGTACATGTATTGTTAAATATATTATATTGTTGTAAATCTTACCGGTGTTTCAGTATATCTATTAAAATGTTGATTAGTTAAAGTCCTTCTCAGCAATGAGAAAATTAACTCAATTTTTAAGAGCAATGAGAGAGTTAACTCAATTTTTAAGAGACGACTAAATTATAAAGAGTAAATATACTTTTAAATTTAAGGTATTCAACCAATAAATATAATATTTACATTAAACTTTAGTTTACAAAATATAGGTATTTGTCTTCCATACAAACTTAAATACAGGGTTATTCTTTTTACTCATATTCTTCTTAATCTTTATCATTAATTTCTCTCAAATCATGAACCATAAAAAAAATAAAAAAAATAAAAAAAATAAAACTTTTAATTTTCATTTTCTTCCGTTATTTTTTTTCTTCTTCATATTCTTGTCCAAATTTTAGTCCTCCCTAATAAATTGTTTAGAGTACATTTGCATAAAATCATTTTTTATAATTGATATTTTGTTTACAAAAATATATTTTCATTAAAGAAGACAAACACAAAACGACCTTCGTTTTTTATTTATTTTAAATATATCAGAAATAACCCTTAGATTATTGAATACCAAAATCACTTTTTTATAATCCATAGCAAACTGATCATAAATTATATGTTTTAGAGACTTTTATGACATTAAATTATATTTTTCTAAAACCATTCTAATTATAATCATCCATGCATTATTTAAAAGTATATTTAAAAAAAAAACATGATTTGTATATCTTTTAAAATAATATTTTTTGACAGAAAAATAATATTTTTTCCGTCAAGAATCCATGTGAGTATTTTAGATGTATAAGAAAGAAAAGATACTCCTATAATATACTTCAGTCACCCTCAAAGAAATCAAGCAAGCTCTACCTCTACTAATTCTTAAACACCCTCAAAGAAATCAAGGTCGCTCTACCTCTACTAAATCGTAGACACTTATCTACAAAGTTAGCAACTTCAATGTCATCTAAATACCTAAATACTTTTCCAGGTATTTATTATCCGAATATTCAAAACATGTCATATATATTAAATTCAAAGGTTTGCATGTGGTATTCCGTAAATATGTAAAAAAAATTAATTTGGTATCTATATTGTATATTAATGAAATATTTGGTTTTGTTTTGACATTATTCCTTCCAATTGTACCTTTCATTTAATCTAATTAATTATAATTTTATCTTATTTTTATATTATACATGAAATAATTGATTTTTTTCTATATCTATATCATTAATTAAAAGAAACTAAATTTTGATCGCTTTAGATATTATTGTCTAGGTTTTAGTGTTATTGTCATGATATTGCCTGGTAGGGTGACTTTCCCTCTTAAAGTTAGGAGATCTTAATACATAAATACTCTTATTGGTATTTGTTTTCCACATATTCAAAACATACCAAATTACTAAATATCAAAATAATAAATTCACAAACACTTCGAAAAGATTAAATTCATAGGTTTGCAAGTGACATTCCATAAATATGTAAAAAAGTTAATATGGTATCTATATTGTATACTAATGAAATATTTAGTTTGGGTTTGACGTTATTCCTTCCAATTGTACCTTTCATTTAATCTAATTGATTATAATTTTATCTTTTATTTTTATTTTTTTTTTAAAATAATTGATTTTTTTTCTATATCTATACCATTAAATAAAATATACTAAATTTTGATTGCTTTAGATAATATTGTCTAGGTTTCAGTGTTATTGTCATGATATTGTCGAGTAAGATGACTTTCCCTCGTTAAAGTTAGGGGATCTTTGTCCATAAACGATTTGGATTACACAAATAAAGATATCACAATTGTACATAAAGTAACAATTGGTTAAGTACTACATCAATCAAACAAATTCGTACAAAACAAATAAAATCTAATTTCTATTATTCAAAAGTATATGTGATTGAGAGATACAAATAGTTTCATGCTCTCTCAAGTCAAAAGTATTTGTGATTAGAGAGTGGGAATCAACAAACCCAAAAAAAAAGTGGAGGTGTCATGAAAAGAACTTTTCAATTAATAAAATTTTTATGTGTAGTAATTTCATTTTTTTCATTTCAATATTATAAAAAATTGATCACATACAATATTATAGAAATTTTACACTTGAGTTGGTCTATATATATTTTCAGGCAATCTATCCGCCAAATAGATATACATATGTCCCATAGCTCCAGTGCGATAACCACTTTTATATCTAGATTCCATGGTCACAATTTCACCATCTTTAATCTTGATTGAACCTGGTTCTGGATAACACGTAGACATTCCCACCACGTAACCTTTCTCATTACCAGGTTCCTCTCCCTTTCCATATGTTGGGTTTGAAGTACACAAAACCCTCCCATCCTATATTTATGAAAATATTATCATTAGAAGTGGGGATGCTTTAAAGTATAGACTTCTTACAATAATATAGAAAAGTAAAATTTATCACTTAAGGAACATGGCAATCACACTACAGTTATTCTTTATATAAAATACAAGCACACAAATAATTTAATAAGACATGCATATTGATAGAATTATAAAGATTATGAATGTATATAAGACAATAGCACTTTTAACATGTTAGTACCCGTCTGCACAATAATATAGTATAACGAACATTACCTGTCCATATATAGTTCCGTTAATGGCACCTGTATGCATATGAGCAGTGCCGTAGATGAGATAACCGCCTTTTTCCATTGGAATGTTTGCTTTCTGAATATGAGGAGGGGAGTGCTTTATACCATGATTACTTGGTGGAATAGTATACTCTGCCTGTAACCATCAAATTGAAGGAACAAAAAAAATAATATTACATATTATGTTTTGGAATTTAATTTAATATTAATTGAAATTTGAAGCCAATTGAAATTTACCTGGCAATCATGGATGACTAGAGAACCAATTTTTTTTACTCGATCAGTTGCATCAAGTATATAAAATCTAACAGGAATTTGACGTTGGTCCCAATCAACCCATGTTATTTTGTATCTTATGGCAAGCTTTCTCCTAGGTGCTTCAAAACCTTTTTTCAATTTGCACTGTAATTCATCCTTGCAACAAAATAATCCTCCTTTATAATTTGGGGATAATGGTTTGCCATCGACGCCAAATGTGTCATTATAAAAATTCTTTGGCAAATTAATAAAATGGTTACACCTACACTCCGAGCAACTTTTCTTATCTTTTGCACCACGTGTATCAATTACCATTAAATTGAGGAGCCACTTTTCTTGAAATCCAATTGGAATATTTTTAGGATCACCAAGTTCTACAGCATAAGGATTTGGAAGTTTTGAAATCGTTCCTCGTGATTCACCTCCCAAGCCCCAATAAGCTGGAAGAATATAACTATTACATGTTCCTTGATTTCTAATGTAAATAGCACCTTCCATAGGATCATGAGGAATTGGTGAAGTAGTATTCCATACTTTTGATTGGTATTTAATTGCAAACCAATGATGTAGGTATGCTTCATGTAATGGTACAGAATTTCCTTCTTCGTCAACTATTTCACTATCAAAGCTTTTTACTCCAATATGACCCTTTGGAAATTCTATATCTAAAAAAGTTTTCGCTGCAACTGTTCCGGGTCCCACTTCAAATTTTTGAGAAATAAAAGTAGCAGTCTTTAGGTTGTTATTAATTTCAAATTCAGCCCCCGAATAAATTGCACTTGTTGTGGTTGATAGCAATACCATCATTGATGATAAAAATATTAACGCTTTACATATAACAAACCCCATTGTGAAGATGTTGTCTTTGCTCTGGTAATGATATTTTGTGCATATGGATATTGATTTTGGCGCTTTTTTATATAGAAAGGTTCATCAATAAAGTAAACTGGCGTGACTAGATGTCAATGACAGAATGACGTTGGCTGTTTATTTATATTGGGTGGTTAAGGTGTATTCAGTTTATAAGTTGTTTTAGTAATTTTTGTTGTTATTATTGTTGAGTTGTTTTGATAAAAAAAAAATCGAAAAAGAGTTGTTACAATAATTAGTTAGTTAAAAATGATATCTTATTTTAACATCAAAATACCGACATCATATGTGTTTATCTCTATTTTTATGTGTTTTTATTGTCTACAAAAGACACCATATTTGACATCAAAATTTTGATTTCAAAATATTATGTCTTTAAACAAAAAAGTGGTTTCGCAAATTATATAACTATATTTATACAAAAATTACTTCATTTTTTTTGACAAAAATGATTCTAACATTATCATACCTTTAAATAATGGTTTTTTGTATATATACATTTTTAATTTACAAATATATAATTATGCATGAATATTTATAATGATATTTTACTTCAACCTCTAGACTAAACCTCTTCGATGTTCTGTCCAAATCCCTATTCATTGTATTTTTTCAATTATATGTGTTGATATGGGGTGCGTTTGTTTCAGATTTTTTCAAATAAAAAATCATTTTTATTGATTGAAGGGTCTTTGTTTTATATTTTTGAAAAATCATTTTGTTTTAAAAAATATTTTTTGACTAAAAATGAAAAGATAAAAATAGTAGCGTGTGACATTTGTCTCTGGTGATAGATAAGAGAGAAATATACCATAAATTTTAAAAAAATGAGACTTAACTCACTAACGAAAAGAAAAAATGATGTAATTACCTTATCCTTTTTGAAAAATTTGAAATTATCTTCCATCAATTTTTACTAAGATTTTCTGCATCAATCATTAATTTAGTTTTTCTCTTTCATGGACTCGTCCGTTTTTTTCTTTCTATGCGACTTTGATATAGGTTTTCATAAGATAAGTTTTCTTCCTCTTTTTTATTTCTCTCATAGTTTTTTTTGTTGTTTCTATTTCTTTTATTTGAATAATCTTATATTTACTTTATTGATGTGTTGATATGAATTTATTTTTGCTTGTGTGGGTTTATTTATTATGGAAGATAGATTAATCAATTTTAAAATGAGTGCATTAAACTAATAAATTTTGAAGTTTTCCATTTGAAATATCTCAATAATTTTGTTTAATATTCTATCAAGTACTAAATACTCTTTATAATAATTTTATAATTTAAAAATTACTTTTATAAAATTATATATAAATAAATAAAAAATTATTTTTATGACAGTAAATAAATAAAAATAATTATTAAACAAATTTTTTAAAAATAATTTCTAAATTTTCTAAACTAAAAATATTTTTATTTAAATTCAAACAAAAGCACCGTGTTTGCTAGACTTTTTACCATTTAGGTGATTTGTCAATTTTATCTCCTCTTACAAATACCATATCAACATCCCGAGGTCTATATCCCATTTTACACACTGTTACGTTGCTTTTGACTACTTATTTTATTTTTAATTCTTATAAATATAAATATTTTTTATTTTTGTAATTGTAAAAATTCATTTCCATTCTATTTATGAGTCTAAAATAATTTTTTTTTATATATTACATAAATCAAATATAATATAATTAAATTTTATAAAAGTTAAAAACAAAATCTAAAAAATTGAAAAAAAATTTATATTTATATTGACATATATAATAAATTTATGTTCATATATAATGGTATTTATTAGCTGTTCAATATTTAGAGAAAATAAATACACCAAGAATATATAGTAATTTTATATTAATAATAAATAATAAGTATTAATTTGATGAACTCGGTGTGTAGTTATAATTTTGATGGTGAAATAAGTATTGACGAAGGAGCAATTATGTTTGTTTATGTAATAAAAAAAAAACGTGATGATGTATCTATATTTGAAGATCTATTTGGTTGAAACTGCGAATTCTCTCTCAAAAAAGGAAAAAATATGGATTCAACAACTGGTGAGTATTATCAGAACGTCGTCGTAATGAGACACGGCGATCGCATCGATAACTTGGATCCTTTATGGATATCCAATGCGACCCAACCATGGGACCCACCTCTAATCCAAGAAGGTCGCGTCAGGGCTTTCTGTACGGGTCGTAAGTTTCGTAACATTTTCGGTTTTCCTCTCCATCGTGTTTTCGTTTCGCCCTTCCTCCGCTGCATTCACACCGCTTCCGAAGTCATCGTCGCCCTCTCCTCCGTCGATGAAAACCCCGATGCCCTCACCGGTCACTCCCTTACCATCGATCCTTCCAAACTCAAGGTCTATCTAATTTTTATATTTTATGATTAGTTAGGATTATTTAACATGTATAAATTCAAGGTCTTGTTATATGAATTTAATTTGTATGCACAATAAGTATTAGTTTACAATTGCAGGCCTCTGTTGAATATGGTTTATGTGAAATGATGAACAAGATTGCAATTAGGGTTGATGTGGCTCCTAAAGATGGAAATTGGGGTTTTGATTTATCAGAGCGTGAGGCCATGCTTCCATCAGGGACAGTGGATAACAATGTAGAAAGGGTCTATAAAAAGGTATAATTTAATATAATACACTCTTCTTCATTTTTGAATTGCAATTATATATATTTCATCATTTGAGGAACTTAATACTTATCACTTTAGTTGCCTGAGTGGGAGGAGTCGGTTTCGCAAACTAGGGCTAGATATGAGCAAATCATTAAAGACCTTGCTGATAAACATCCTTCTGAAAACTTGCTGCTTGTCACACATGGTATGTATCATATTCTATTTTCTGTTTTATTACACTTGAAAGCCACCTTTTTTGTTAATGCAAGTTGAATTCTAATTACATTGCACCTTTTTGCAGGGGAAGGAGTTGGTGTGGCTCTTTCTTCATTCAAGAAGGGTTCTGAAGTACTTGAAGTTGATTATTGTGGATATGTTGAACTCAGACGCCCGATTTTTATGAAAGATCACTCATATACTGCAGGAGAATTTGAAGCTCTTACTAATACTGGCCAAACTGGAGTTAAATATATCATCTAAAGTCATTTTGAGCAATGACATCAGTTAAAATTCACAATGGCTTTCCACATGCCAGATTTTCAATTGTTTATCACTCTGCTTAATTTTACATTGGAGTCTTTCCAATGTCCAAATGACTTTTTCATTGTGCATTGCTTGATTGAGTAGGAGAGTTTTAGCTGCATATTTATTGAATAGTAAAGATAGGAGGAAAATAAATAGTTGGTTGTATAATAATGAATAATGTGGCTATGAACCAAAGTGAGATAATCTTATTTGAGCTTTTATTATGTTGTCTTTCTTTTCTCATCAAGCAAACAAGCTTTAGCATGAAATACAAAAAAGAAAGATCTTATACTGCAGGAGGATTTGTAAAATTTACCAATTAATTGATAGTATGTGATTGTTGTGACACTTTTTCAATGTATTTTTTTTGACATTATTTATCAAAATTGATGTGTGATGTCTATAAAAGACATATTTTGTCCACAAGTAGTAGCTTAAGTGGTTGGATTGAGATGTCTAAAAAGAAGTATGTGCAAAATAGATGACCCTTTGGCTGTTTAATCACATTTTTTTATCCACAACGATTGAACTCAATTTTGCTTAAGAAATTCAAATTAAATTCTACTTGGACTAACTTAATTTTGGTGACTACATAAATCAGTCTTAATTTATTTATTCCAAAACTACTTATATTGTCACTATCAGACAACTTTTTTAATACATGTAATCTAGATTTTGAACTTAATTCATCTCCACAAAAACGTGTTAATTAAGAATTCCCAAGACTTCATAAACTCTATTGAGATAGTAATCTAGTTATCTAGTTTAAATAGCATGTGGATATCATTGCATAAATATCAAATATCCCAAGACATCAACTACTATTTCCCAAAAGAGCCAAGATAATGCAAAAGCCCCAAACTTTAACAAGTTGACCAACAAAAAGACCAACATTGTGGACATTTGCAGTGTCTCTTTCTAGCCGTCCTAAAAATGACATCAATGACCCAAATTACAATGACTAGCCAAATTTTTAAGTATTACAAATACTTATCGGCCTAAAATTGCAAACACAGCTACACACAGAAGAAATAACAAAATGGCAAAACAAATTCAGAGCTTAGATGGACTTGAAGGTGGCTGATCTATGTCATCAAACATGTACTGAGGGAAATCATCAAAGAAACTATCAATGTTTCTGTTGCTATCAATTCTACAACTCTCTGATGGATCAAAGAAAGGGAATTTAAGAGGATGTTGTGGAACCATTCCAAATTCAGATGAATCCAAGGGACCAAACACATCAAATAAATTTTGATCATCAACTCTTCCGAATAGGTCTTGTTGGCTTTCCATTGGAAAAGTTAGATCAGTTTGGAGTTCTGAAATTTGAGGAAATGCAATGTGTTCATTGCTCGCAAAAGGATTAAACTCTTGTTCGACGTAGCTTGTGTCAAAAATCGGTTGCTCGGTTTTTATAAGATCTGCTAATGGCACCATTTGAATAACTTGTTCAGAATTCTCAATGCAAGGTAATGAGCATGATTGAGGCCTTGTTGATGATTCTCCCTCTGATGAAGAACTGAACTTAGGAGCCTGCAAGTCAACAACAACTTTATGTTACTCATTTTTCAAAGTCTTCTATTGTGTTCTCTTAGAAAGCAAGGAAATTGTAACCAATGGTAGAAATTACATGTAGAGAAGTTTCTGAGATGTGTCGAAACATTAGAAAAAAATTGGGAAACTTGCCAAAGATATCTGGCTAGTGCCATAGGGTGTCGGACAGTAACATGTGTCTGACACGGAGACACGCCTAGTTCTAAGAGTGTCGATGTTTCATATGAAGCACAAACACAAACATCGACAAATATGATAGTGTGTTGATCCCGGTTATTAACGTAACTCATTCTTATATTAACGATTTGTTGGATTTAGATTTTTTTTCCAATACACCTCCAGTATCCAACACAATTGGACTTTGTGCGTGGATATACACTAAATCCTACAAAAATGGAAGGGAGAGAAAAGACTTTAAAAAAAAGGAACTTTTGTGTTGTTTACCTTTGAAGTTGGAACAGAGGCAGAAACTTTAGTTTTATTTTTGTGTGACTTTAAGGTTGTTGTTGATGATGATGATGTTTTGAGAAGCCTAGCCAACCTCTTTTGCCTACTGCTCCAGAAATTTTTGACATCATTGTCTGTTCTTCCAGGCAAAGAGGATGCAATCTTAGCCCACCTGTTCCCAAATTCTCTCTGCAAGTCTATCACAATCCTTTCTTCCTCTACACTAAACTTGCACCCACTTTGATAGAGAAAGAGACACCCCCCCAAAAACAAAAAATAAAATTAAAAGTGAATGAAATGAACATGCATATGCATGCAATAGAATGAAAAGACATATATAAGAGTGAATGAGGAGATCGAAAAGATACTTTTTGAGGTTTGGTCGGAGCTTATTGACCCAACGAAGACGACAAGACTTGCCAGTTCTAAGAAGAAGACCTTTGGATCGAATGGAGCTCCAATCTCGAGGACCATATTTTTTGACATGTTGAACAAGTACCTCATCTTCTTCTGATTTCCATGGACCTTTCCTTATATTATCATCTTGCTCTTTTTTACCACGATGCATTTTCATTATATTATTTCTTACCTATCACACGACAAACAACTACTTTTCATTCATATATTAATTTCTTTTCTTCCCCCTAAATCTTTGCTTTACACGTACTCACACTATTCCATCTTCTCTTCACTTTTGCGGTTATGGCGGTTACTGCATCTTCCCACTAAACACGCCCACGTCCTCCATTACCATCTATATATCTTTTTTTTTTTTTTTTAATTATTAACTTTTGCTTCGTGTTAATATAAAATGTTTTTTTTTACTTATAAGCACTAGTATATTATATCTTGCAGTTTGAACCAATATTCACAAAACTAATCCATAATGTTTGGATTCGTATGTCTCTTAACACTAACTTAAGAATATTTCTCCTTATGATGTTAATTATTAACAATGTGAGAATTGCAAATATATATATATATATATACAAAACACCCCCACGCCCCCCTTTCCCATCTATTTTTTTTTTTTTTTTTTTTTTAATTATTAACTTTTGCTTCGTGTTAATATAAAATGTTTTTTTTTACTTATAAGCACTAGTATATTATATCTTGCAGTTTGAACCAATATTCACAAAACTAATCCATAATGTTTGGATTCGTATGTCTCTTAACACTAACTTAAGAATATTTCTCCTTATGATGTTAATTATTAACAATGTGAGAATTGCAAATATATATATATATATATACAATGAACACCGCTTACTTTTTTTTAAATAAAAATTTAGAAGAGTTAGAGTTCCGAAAACGGAACATTAGTCGTGTGTCTATCTACGTATTTTATAATTTTCTTCTTACGGATATAATTCTTTTTCTTCTTGAATATACATTTTTTTATATGATCGCCTCTTTTAACATATGCAAATAATATTTGTATAGTTACCTTAAAAATACTCATTCCATCCTATAAGAGACATTTTCATCTTTACTATAATATAAGAAACATACTAGTATACTTTTAGAGATTAATGATTATTTACTATATATGATTATTTATAGTGCAGTGTGCTCCTATTTTTTCATACTTTTAAGTGATTTAATATTATAAATTTATACCCCTAAATTTATCAAGTTTAAGTTTTTTTTTAAGGCCCTACATTTTAAAGACATGTTTTAAAGACTTTTAAAAATATAAAGTTGAAAAAAAAAATCTACATTTTTATTGGACTTTTTCAGGCTGCGCTGGTCTATTTGGGCTGCCCCGCCCCACTTTTTCTGCTTGTCGTGTCCACCTCATTGTAGTAATTATTATTCTTATTTGATTTAAGGTGAGATTTCTAATCTCAATGCTTCGCATAATGAAGGTTTAGGTATAAGAACATCTGCAATGGTGGATTCACTATTTAAGTACTTAAATAGATTCTACAATTACACATATTTTATCTATAGTTTTTAATTTAATATTAATACTTAATAATAATACTTATTGAATATATGATCCCTTACAAAATTACATCATCAATTAAAAGTTAATATTTGACTAGAGAGTTAAGTCATACGAATTTAAAGTATTTTATTTTTCTAGTAAAAGAAATATTTAAATTTAATTTGATATGAAAAAAAGGAAATTAGTAACAGAAAATTGTCACAATTAATATCTAAAGTCCTATCCTTTTGCCTCCTTATTCGGTTATAAAATTTTAGTTTCTTGGAATCAAAGCATCTCTCTAAACCAACTTTTCTTTTGAGGTTTTAAGTGGGTTCAACTTGTATGTATCACTCGTTTTTATTTCTGTTACTCAAAGTACTAATAAACAAACATATTATCCCTCAAATCTATCTCTAAAAAAAACTACAACGCCTAATCTTTTATTTTTTTATTTTACAAAATATACTCCAACACAGAGATAGCTCAATGGTAGACAATCTTACATTGCAAATCTAATGAGTTTCAATTAATTAGAGCGAAATCAATTAGAAGTAATAAAGTTTGATTTTTCCTTAAATATATTTTTAGAGTTTCAATTTTACTTACATTTTTATTAAATTCTAGATTATCAAAATATATTTATCTTAAAAATTAGAGATTAAAACACAAAAGTTAATATTATACTCCCTTCGTTCAAAAATGATTAAATTATTTTATTATTTTACATATATTAAGAAAAATGTATAATTGAAAGAGAAAAAATATTATCTTTACTAAATTATCTATGTTAGGTATTGATGTATTATCAATGTCATAAATAGATAACGAAGATATTGCATTGAAAATTATGCAAGTAATATTAATTAAAAGACACAATTTAAAATAAGTGCATTGAAAATAATGTAGTTCATCAAAAAAGTGTACTAATTTTAATGGATTAAGATTTTAGAATATTTTTTGCTTTAATAGGTTTATTTTAATCTTTTTTTATTCTTAGCCAATTTAGTTCGTCCAATAAATACATAAGTCTTAATGGTTTAATAATTTAGGTCATTTTGGTATTTTATAAGTTTTTTCTAATCCATTTTGATTCTTATGCAATGTAGTTCGTCTATTAAGTGTGTAAGTCTCAATAGATTAAGATTTTAGGTCATTTTGGTCTTTAACCATTTTGATTATTAGTCAATGTAGTTCATCAAATAATTGCACTAGTACTAGTTTCAATTAATTAAGATTTGAAGTTATTTTTGTCTTTAATAGATTTATTCTAAACTGTTTTGATTCTTATAGAATGTAGTTCGTCCACTAAGTATATAATCTAAGATTTTATGTCATTTTAGTATTTAATAAATTTATTCTAATCTATGTTTATTTTTAAACAATGTAGTTCGCCAATTATTATAAAACGAATAGAGTATTTTTTATTTATAAAAATATCATAAAATGTCCTTTTGAATAAAATTCATTTACATAAAAAGAGAATATAGATATTTAAAAAAAATTGAAATTCACAATAAATTACTTCCATCTTACAATAATGGATTAATTTATAAAACATATTTGTCTCAAAATAAATTATTATTTCACTTTTCAATGCATTTTTTCCTAATTCCCAAAATAAATTAATATCACTGCACTTTTATGATATTGATAGTATACAAGGTGTTGATAGTATACAAGGTGTCAAATAATTTGATTTATTTTTCTTTCGTTTATATATTTTTCTTAATATGTATGGAATAATCTTAAATATTTAATATACTTAAAAAATATTTAATATACTTTAAGTAATATTTTTCTTAATTTCAATATTTAATATACTTAAAAAATGTTTTGTTTAAAAATATTTTATTTTTGTTGACAAAAATAAAATAAAATCTTATATTAAGAAGAAAAAAAACCTATTTATCATTTATAAATAAGCTTTGGACAGAGTAAGTAATCCCATAAGCATAGTATTTAAAATTCAACTAACATATAGTTATCCTTTTTTTAAAAATAAAAAATATAAACAAACCCACAGTTTAAAAATAAAAAAGTAATAACAATTTAAAAATAAAAATTGAAAATGAAGGGCGTGAAGAGGGTAAGCTATTCCAGCAGACCAATGAAACATACCCACAGTTTTAATTCCCAAAACCTTTACACTAATCCTTATTCCTATGAGCCCAGCTAAACCAATTCCACCCTATAACAGATTCCCAATACTAATCTTTATACATTTCTAACAGATTCCCTTTCTGCTGCTTCCCACACTCACACAAGTAAGTAACAATATTATAATAATAATAATAATAATAATGCACTTTATAGATCTCTATTATTATTAGATCTGTGTTTTCTTCCATCAACATATTCATTTCTCATTGGAATTATCAAAAATACAACTTCATCAAAATGGACGTTTTTGATGGAAATAAGTTCCTCAACACTGTTCTCCTTCTTGTTACAACCATTATCGTTGCTAAACTCATCTCAGCTTTCATAATCCCCAAATCCAAAAAACGTTTACCCCCAATTGTTAAAGGATGGCCCATTATTGGAGGACTTTACCGTTTCCTTAAAGGTCCAATCTTTATGCTCCGTCAAGAATACCCTAAGCTTGGTGGTGTTTTTACATTGAAAATCTTTCACAAAAACATTACCTTTTTGATTGGTCCTGAGGTTTCAGCACATTTCTTTAAGGCTCCAGAATCTGATCTCAGTCAACAAGAGGTTTATCAGTTCAATGTTCCAACTTTTGGTCCTGGTGTTGTGTTTGATGTTGATTACTCTGTCAGACAGGAACAGTTTAGGTTCTTCACTGAGGCTCTTAGAGTTAATAAACTCAAGAGTTATGTTAATCAGATGGTTACTGAAGCTGAGGTAAAGTTTTATTAAATCCTTTATATATTGGATTGTTGATGATTTATGCATAATTGTTATTTTTTCATTTGTGTGGATTGTCTGTTTAAATGTTAGAATTTGACAATTTGTTTATTTTCTTGTTTAATTTTAGTATTTGCTTCTTTAAAGTTTGTGATTCACTTTAGAGGGTGAAATAAGTATTATTACAATTTATGAATAAATCAGTGGTTGATGTTAAGTGTACATGCATAGCAAATAATGAATGTATTGGAATATCAATTTTAGTATCATATTATATAATATAAATACATTACAATGAATAAAGGCACAGTTGGTCACACCCTTGTGTTTTGTTAGAAACTGAACAGTAGGCACTAGGGATAGATCCATTTTTTTATTGTTGTTGTGTACTTTAGTTGACCTTTTTTTTTTATTACATGAAAGACCACATGTTTGTGCATTCAATGCTTCATTCATTCTGTTTGGTGGTCTGGGAATACTGCAGGCTGGGTCTGTGTCTGGTAAACTTATTGCAGTTTTAATTGAATGATTTGGATTTATGACCTTAGGTGAGGTCAGTTATATATGCAGTTACTTTTAGCTTTGTAATCAGAAGTGATGAATTTTAACTATTGAGTGGAAAATTAAGAGAGTATACTCCCTCTTAAGTTTCATTTTAAGCAATGCATGCTTCTTAACAAAATGATCAGTTTATTGATTTTTAGACTAAAATAATATGAAAAAGTTACAATGCAACTTTAGGCCGATTTTCTAAGGTAATTGAAAATCAAATTTTACTGCAACTTGAATTCATTCCCATATTTTGATAAGCTGGAGAAACTCTTAAGTTCTATTTGGACCTGACTTGATTGTTTGTTTCTTTATGTTGATGATAGTAAATTCCTCTCTTGTAACTTCCTTTGGCTGTGTTGTGCTGTTTCCCAAACCTGAAATAAATTTGCAGGACTATTTCTCAAAGTGGGGATCAAGTGGCGAGGTTGATTTGAAATATGAGCTTGAGCATCTGATCATCTTGACAGCCAGTAGATGTCTGTTGGGGCGTGAAGTCCGGGACAAGCTCTTCGATGATGTCTCTGCATTGTTCCATGACCTCGACAATGGAATGCTTCCAATCAGTGTTCTCTTCCCATACCTGCCAATCCCGGCTCATAAGCGCCGCGATGAAGCACGCAAGAAGCTTGCTTCAATCTTTGCAAGCATCATATCTTCACGAAAAAGCGCTGACAATTCAGAGGATGACATGCTGCAGTGCTTCATTGACTCAAAATACAAAGATGGCCGTCCCACAACAGAAGCTGAAGTCACTGGACTCCTCATTGCCGCACTTTTCGCGGGGCAGCACACCAGTTCAATCACCTCCACTTGGACCGGAGCATATCTCATGTGTAACAAACAGTACCTTTCTGCTGTGGTGGAGGAGCAGAAGAACTTGATGGAGAAGCACGGCGATAGAGTTGATCACGATGTTTTGGCTGAGATGGATGTCTTGTACAGGTGCATTAAAGAAGCTTTGAGACTCCACCCTCCATTGATTATGCTTCTGAGAAGCTCACACAGTGATTTTAGTGTCACAACAAGAGAAGGGAAAGAGTATGACATTCCCAAGGGTCATATAGTTGCTACATCCCCTGCATTTGCAAACAGGTTACCTCACATTTTCAATGACCCTGATAGGTATGATCCTGATAGGTATGCTGTCGGTAGGGAAGAAGACAAGGCAGCAGGGGCATTCTCGTACATTTCCTTTGGAGGAGGTAGACACGGATGCCTTGGTGAGCCCTTTGCATATCTGCAGATTAAAGCTATTTGGACTCATTTGCTGAGGAACTTTGAACTTGAGCTTCTGTCACCTTTCCCTGAGATTGATTGGAATGCCATGGTTGTCGGAGTGAAAGGAAAAGTTATGGTCCGATACAAGCGGAGGCAGCTTTCTGTTGATCAATAGGACCATAATATGTTTGTGTATTGCTTGGATTTATTTTTTAAGCATTTCTTGTTAGTATCATTGGTTCTGCTTCAGTCCATGTTGACTGTTTATTTGACAGTGGATATCTAGACTCTTCATTTTGACTTCTTTTTTGAGTAATTTTGGTAAGTGATTTTAACTTCTTTATGTTTTAGACTTTTAGTTGATGAGAGTTAAGTAAAACATGACAAAAAAGTGTTCTGGCTAAGACATGAACTCGGGTTTTTCCGAACAATTTGTCCTTAATAGAAACTTATTATCCACTTGAGTCTAATGAGTTGGTTCTTGTATCACACACTCTTAAACAGATGGTGCTTTTGCTCGGATCAATACTTGCTCTTTGCACAACCGATTTACATCATTCTATAGCTTATCATCATCACTTCCCAGTTCATATACAATGGCTTCTATCTCAAAAAGCAACTCTGCATCATTTTTGGTTTGAATAAGAGAATCAAAGAAACATAATTGCAAATGTAAAGGTTCTTGAGGATAGTGACATGCTAAAAAACTATTAGGTTCTTAAGAACACATTATGTTGTGTGGTCTAATTTTAACTGTGGTAAATGAAATCTAGCTTTGAAACATATGCAGCATGAGAAGCAAATAAGCCAGCTGAACCAAAGCTTCTTAAAACCTTATGTCATGTAAGCATATACTATGATGAACCTTCTAAAAAATTTATACCAACCTAATTTATCTGTGTTCCCATTTTTAGATTAAATGATTGTGAAAATAAAGCCAAACCATTATTATTAGTCAAACTTCATTTCCTTAGGGAAAAGCAAGTATATCCCAATCCGTAATAGGGACACGACATGAGGACACCGTTCTTTCCACAAAATTATTTCCTAAAGCTTATTGCTACTTTTTTGCTTCACCTTTTTATAAAGTGATGTTGATAGGAACCACATCCATATCAATGGGATCCCACAACAACTTTTTTCAATATACTTTTTTTTTTAAAATTAATTAAAAAATTGACCACTTAGCTAAAAATGGTGGTTTTAACAAGAATTTGATTGATCATGTTTGTTTGCCTCCACAAAAACTCTGTTAATAATATAGAGAATTCAATAATGATTAGGTTAAGGCAAGTTCAATAGCTTGTAAATAGTGACACAATTACAATTCAGAATTTAATACTTAATTTTGAGAATAGATTACATAAGATGAGACACTACTAATTTATTCATTGATTCCTACATGCAATAAGTTACAAAAGACACACATATGAAATGCATATTATTTTCTAATTGAATAGAAATTTGGCAAGACGAACAAAGTTGAAAGCAGTATAAACAAGAAAAGCAATCCCAACCAAAGTTGAACTAGCTCTCCAAGCATCTCTGAAATACACCAACCACAATGCAGCCATAGTACGGTTCCAAATATTCTGATAATGTTTATTAAGCTCATTAATAATCTCATAATAACATGTTGAATTCACCACAACATGTTTACAAAGTCCATTCACCAGAACCGCTACTTCCTTATCACTCCCCATTTCATGCACAATCACTTCCTTCTCAACCAACATATCAACATCAACTTGTGTATGAATCAATGAATCAATAAGTGAAACATAGTTACATATATAAGGTTGTTCTTGATACTCACATTGTTCCAATGCAATAAGGTTCCTTAAAACACATTCTGTTGTGTAATCAACTTTCAATTGTGGTATCCTTAAACGTGCTTTGAAATGATTCAAACATGAAAAAGATGGTAAACAACCTAAACATAGAAAAGAACTTAGAAACTTTTTCTTATCAAATTTTATGTCAAGTAATCTTTTTTCCACAACTTTCTCAAAAGTCACACCAGATTCCATTAACTTTGTCACTGTTCTTGGAAAAGTATGAGAACAACCACTTTTTCCTAAGTCAGAAGGAAGGTAAAAAAACCTTATTAAATCAGTGAAATGTTTTGGACCTTGAATAAACCTTTCTTTGTGATGAGTACTATTTTTCAAAGATTTTTTCTTTTTGGAATTACCAACATCACCAAGTAAACCACTTACATAAAAATATTTCTTAGTTTGATTCTTATCCAAAACAAGCTTAGTTTCTTGTGAAGAAGATTTCTGAGTATCGTAGAAAGCAAAATACTCAAGTGCAAGATCAAGAAAACTTTCATGTTCTGTTTTTTTGTTGTCAATAGGGACAACAGTATCATAAAGCTTCATTAAAACAAAAAAAGGTAACTGATTTTCCAATAATATCAAATCCCTTGTTATGCTTTTGCTTAACCAAGCTTGTGTTAAAATATAATCATCACTGTGTTTAAATCTAAATGACTTGCTCGCCACGTAATCATGTTCATGTTTTGTTCCATCTGATTTAAATGAACGGTTTCTTAACAAAAGTTCCATGATGAAAACAGAATCCAGCAACACATTTTCTATGAACTTTTCTTTGCTTATGTTTGGAAATTTCTCTGCATAACATTTTCTGATTTCTTGTTCTTTGTTTTCAAGGTAGAGTTTGTAATTCTTCATGGTTTCTTGATTGGATACACGTTCATAGAAGAAATGGAAGTACCTTTTTTTGTGTTGTTGCATCGGTTCAAGTTCTTTTTTTTCAAGGTGAATTGGACCAATTGAGATTAAATGAGGAGTGTAAGCTTTTGGTTCCACTTCTCTAAGATTGTGAGGAACTTTGTAGATGCTACAATCAGATAAATTTAACTCTTCTAAGACTTCAATGTCGATGATGTTTTTCACCAACTCATATTCACTTTCAGATAAAGCTGCAACAGATGAATTTGTAGGTCCCATCTTGTTTTAATTCCCTGTAAAATGTGAATAACAAATATTTTGACCATACATTTATTTTTTCTGTTGTATAATCATAATGAACTTTGTCTTGTAATGTTATGTTGGATGTTTGTGTCATTATACATACTATATATATATATATATATATATATATATATAATTTTTTTTTGTATATATATATATATATATATATATATATATTATATATATATATATATAGATGATGAACAAATTGATTATATTTTGATGGATTTTAGATCGATTAGAAATGGAATAAATAAATAATACACAATAAGAGAAGTGATAAATATATTTAATGTTGTAATATTTTTAGAGGAGTTATAATATGAAAGTCTCACAATGATTATTCTCTTTAAGACGTGATTTAATATGTCACTCTCCAATACAATTTTAATAAATTATAGCTCAAAGAAGGTTAAGATTTGGAGGATTTGAGTTTTAATTCAGGTGAAAAAAATATAACAACAAATTATTAATTTTGGTGGTTTAAAAAAATATTATTTTATAATTCTTTTTTGCAAACCATAACAAAAAATTATAAATAAATAAATAAATAACTATTTTAATACCTAACTAAAGACAACACTATAAAATACAACTCTACGATCTACATATTACTAGGCATTCGAATCAATTTAATCCGCATTTTGAACCAACTTATTTAAATTTTGAGTCTAATCCGAATCAATTTAGTGAAACCCAATTATGTTCTGTTTGAATAACAAATTTAATTTTTGAACCCACGATGCAAATTCAACTTATTGACGTGACATAAATATTTTTATTTATTTATTTATTAATTGATGTACAATTGAAATTTAGTTGTTAGATTATGTTTGAAAATTTGCTACTAATTTAATTAATTTAAATATTTTATTGTGTTTGTAAATTTATTTTAAGTATTAAATGATATGTTATGATATAGTTTTATTAATTTGTAGATGTTCAAATATTTAAATATAATTACATTTTTAAAAAAAAAAAAATCTTTATTACCCGTCAAACCAATCCAACCAAATCAACTCATAATCAAATTAGTTTAGTTTGAATTTAATGGAAAAATCATGGGTTGAGAGTTCAACCCCAACTCAAAATAAAATCAATCTCTTCCGAGATCAATTTAGTAAAAAACGACTCAACTTATATACACTATACATATTAGTTAATTATACATAGATGAGATGTAAAATTGGGTGAGTTTGTATTTATGAGGACTAAGAAAAGATAAGAGGGGTCTTCAGATTCTGTTAGAATTCAAGCGAGATTAAATAGTTGTAAATTATTGAGTATATTTTTGGTTTAAAGAGTCTGCTTTTGTGAACTATAATTCTCCTAGTAGTTGAACGTTTTCAGAAATAAATCATTTCAGAGTAATTTTTGTGTAATCACATCCATAAATTCAAATCATTTAAGGACACAAAACATACATTATTTAACTTTTTCAATAATAAAAAAAATATTATTTTCACTTAAATAATTTAGATATGTGGTTATGAATTTATATTCACACAATCATCATCCATCACTTGGTAAGAAACCATTTCTGAAACAAGGATGAGTACTTTCCAAATGGCCTAAAATGATCACTTGCATCTCCACAACTTACTAAGCAAAAATAAATATATAAGAAAAAAATATTAAAAACTCATTAATGAGTTAATTCAGTAAGTGTATGTTTGATCTTGTATTAAAAAAAAGATGAAAAAGTCATTAATAGGACTACAAGTATACAAGTTTGTTTGATTTTGTATTAAAATCTTCAGATCATATGTAATTTAAGACTTTCTAAACGCAAAATCAATCACGCATGTATGCACATATATGTATTGCTGAGAAAAACTTGCAAAATACAAAGCATATATAAAAAGAATTGAAAAACAAGATGATAATATGGACACAAATAATGAACCTGTTTGAGTGTAGAAATTCTTGAACACAATAGTTGCCACCTATGCTTGGTGTGTGCATGATACATGTGTGTGAGTCTCTATTTATGGTTGTTAAAAGACACTATGATGAGTGTTGACTGAAGTGATCAAGTCTTCATGCCTTTAATCATGAATACCCGCTGCTTAATTATTGAACAAAGTTAATGATTAATTGCATCTCTAATTAAAACTTACTAAGCAATGTAAATTTATTGTAACTATTAATTGGATAGTAGTAGATATAGTGAAAAGTAAATTATTAAATGTGTTACTGTTTCACATAAAGTTGGTACATAAAGTTGGTACATAAGGTAGATGTTATTATTAAATGTGTTACTGTTTCACATGAAATACCATTAAAAGAATGTTACACTAGTATTGACATTGACATTAAAAAAAATTACACAAATTTCTTGATATGTGATTAATGTCAAAATGTTTTCACCAACTTTTTATTGTTCTATAGAAGAAAGAAAGTGATTAACAGATACGTGGAGAAAAATTAGGAATTTTGGGTTTGAAGATTGAAGAATAAATAAAAAGGGAAAGACATAATTTTTTTCTTTTTATTTATACGTAAAAATTATAATTATTTAATTTAAAAATTATCAATAATTCTATTTCAATATTTTATAAAAAAATTATAATTCAAATGTCACATCATCATTAATGTCCATATCATCATTTTTAAATGGCTAAATGTCATGAAAAATAAAAAATTCTAAAATATATTTTATAATGACTAATAAAATAAAATTCTAAAAATTTATATACAACAATATCATAAACCTTTTTTATAGAAATATCCAATCAAATCACTTCAAGTAGATTTAATTGAAGATATTTTAAAAAATTAATCTAAAAAAATGTTACTATAATACATGTAATCTCAATAATTAATGTCTTATGTCATGCTAAGACTATAACGATGCGTCACCTTAGATATTTTTTTATTATCACACTGTCATAAATTTTAGACACCATATAGATATTTTAAGTTTATATTAACAAGTATTTTAAAAAATCAAAGATGGAATTTTGTGTGAGAAAAAACAAAGTTTAAACTTTAAAAAAATTAAATACGTAAGTTTCTATATAATTTCAATAATAAATTTATATAATAAATTTATATATTTGAATCAGAAATAAGTACCTTTAAGGCACTTGTTAATATTTACTATATTTTAATTTAAGTATTACTACTATAGCACCATAAATAAAAATGAAATTTTCTTTTACAATAACAAAAAGGATAAATCATAAAATATAAGTTTCCATATAATTTCAATAATAAATTTATATATTTAAATCACTAATAAATACCTTTGGAACACTTACTAACATTTACCATATTTTAATTTAAATGCTATAGCACCATAAATAAAAATGAAAATTTATTTTATATTAAAAAAGGATAAATCATAAAATATTAAAATTATAAAATAGAAGTTCAAGAAATGTCAGATTAGTAAAAATAAATTATATAACATAATTTTTCCTTTGAATAAGCAAAAATTTATTGATCATATTAACCCTACCCAAGAAATATTTAGAATAGACTTAAATTATTCGCATCGTATTCATATGACCACATTTTCCAATCAAATGAACTCCTTAAATATATATATTTTATTAAAATAATATTTTTCCAGATCTTAAAAAATTATTATGAATCGAATTTGGTTGTGACCACTTAACTCACCATCATATTATCACTTGGCGAGAAATTTAATAAGTATATGCTTTTTTAGGAAAAATTTAATAGGTATATACTTTTAATAAAATGATTAGTATTACTAGTAAAAAAATATTGTTTTAAAGAAAGTGAGACATTTAAAGAAATAATTTTTAAAGTATAGCCGTTAAGAAATTTTCTTTTAAAATGGGATATATATATACAAAATCCAAGCTACAGTAGTTTTATAAAAATTTACTTTATACATACTAATTATTTAATTGTTAGTGATATATAATTTTTATTAAAATTATCTTTATAAATAATAATAATGATATGTAATGTAAAACTTTTTACATGTATAATAATTAAATCCATTTTACAAGCACAAACTAGAAACCACGCATCCCCAGAGGGCCATTATTTGCAGATCATTTGGATAGATTTTCATAAACACTCACCATTTCTCTCTCTCTTTTTTTTTTTTTTTGTTCTTTTTGTTGTTACGTTCCATCAATCGGCAATAATTCAATTTAATTAGCTTTTCCTTTCTATTATTATCTGCCCTTGTACTTTTTAAGTAAAGTTTTAGTTCCGTGTCTAAATGTCTATAGATATTTCTCCTAAAAAAAGTCAGGATACTTTTTTTTTTTATATAAGCAAAGGATTAAAACGTGGATATTTAAAAAATAGAAATGGAAAATTATAATTAATAATTATGTTATTAATAATCGTTTTATAACTATTTTTATGAATTTGATTCTGGTATTTGAAATTATAAAGTTAAACTTGTAGCACATAACTGACTTCTCGTAAATATGTTGACACAGTATTAAAAAATAAAGATTTCATATTTAGTTCCTATAATTTTTTTTAACAGTGCTCACTCAAATGTTTTTGGTCGAAAAGCATATCTAAAGCTTACTAAAAGTATATCTATTAAGTGGTTTATCTATTGTTTTTTTAAGTACCATTACATATTAACTTCTCCAATTGGAAGCTATACAAGTTTTCTCTATCTCCTTACTTTAATCGGATTGTATTTAATAAATTATATTAAAATAAATAAGTATTTTTTAAATATAATAATAAAAATTTATTGGTAAGACCTATTTAGTGAATTTGTTTTTGAGGTGTTGGATGGAGAAATCGAATGAATATTAGGTGTTAATATTAAAAAATTATAATGTTCCAAAAGAACTATTAAAAAATTATAAATAAATGATAAGTATATGTAACACTAACTTAAACACTTAAATAAGAATATCAAAAATATCACATTTGTGGATGTAAAACGTGAGATTAACTTAAACACTTAAATAAATAATAATTTGATATATTTTAAATGACATGACATATGATGATGTAAATTGATTAACACCTATAAAATTGCAATAAATATATCTTAAAACTCAGTTTTAACTTCAAAAATTATTAAATTTTATAATTTAATTAATACCACATGAATAACTAATGTATATGGTTCCATACTATGAGATTGTATGTCATGTTTTTATAATATGTCTAATCATCTTTTTTTTTTTATTCAAAAATATGAACGATTGATCATAATTGTCGGGTTTTAAAATAAAGAGATTAATTTTGGGAATTAGTAAAAATAGCCCATATACATTTTTTGAAATTTCGCTTTTAGTCTTTGTAAAAAAACAAAATTATTTTACAAGTTGTTATAGTCTTAGTAGATCGAAAGATCTTTTAACTTTTAAATTTTTGAATGATATTTTATAAATATATTTAGAACATCATTAAAAGTTCATTCACACAAATTTATAATTTCTTAACTTGAGATAAATTAAATATACATTTTTTAATATATTCAAAATAAAAGTTTTTAAAATATGGCCCTATAAATTGAGTATGGAGCTTATTTTTTGTGGATTTTTTTTATAATGTTGTGAATATATACAAAAAAAAGTTATATATATATATATATATATATATATATATATATATATAATATATCTCTTTTTTTATAAAAACACACTATTATACTCACATTGAAAAATATATATCAAAATATCCTACTTGTTTTTACCTTTAAAATATCGTATCTCTAGGATGCGATCACATGAAAGATCATTTATTACAATGCAGTAATAGATCGCATTACAAGTATCTCTGATATGCGATCATTTATAAACTTTAATTTTTTTAATAGAAGGTCGCATCCCCACGATGCAACCTTCTATTATAAGAAAAAACAATCATTGAGGTGATCGCATCACGGAGATGCGACCTCTTGGAAGGACAAAAAAGAAAGACATTTTAATATATAAATTTCAATATAAATTATATTAATTAATTTTTAAAAAAATAGGATATTATAATAAAAAAACCACACAAAAAAAATCATTTACAATTTTATGTTGATATTTTAATTGAGATTAAAATAATTGCATATTATAGAAAAACTTTGTTAAAAAAACAAAAAAAAAAACAAAAGTTTATAGTGATTACAAATTTATCTAACCTTTAATAATCTATAGTATATACAGTTAAAAAATATTAAATAATATTAAAAATATTTAATATGTTAACTTAAATTTTAATTCAACTTATAAATTTAAATATTATTACGTTAATGGTCGTATCTTGAATTCGAACTAATAAGTTTCGAATTGCATAGATTAGTAGAGTAATATTTACTATTTTTTTAAAATAAGAAAAGAATGTTTGGTACACAGGTAAATTTGGCTGTATTGTAAATAATGAATTGTTTGAAAAGAAATGTTAGTACACTAATAAAGTTAACTATAAATTTAACTATGCCAAATGTATAGTAAATAATTAATTGCTTTTTTAATACCCAGAGACGTCAACCAATCGGTGCTGAGACTATAAAGATGCGTCACCATAGATATTAATCTTATTCGATAATAAATATTTGTTATGTATATTTATATATTAATAAAAAATATTTATTTTATATTTTTATATAATTATCACTAGATATATTTGTCTCATGGTATTGTATATATCAATAAAAAATATTTATCATATTATTTTTAATATTTGTTTGTGTTAAATATTTATCATGAAAAAG
This sequence comes from Cicer arietinum, assembly GCF_000331145.2. NCBI lineage: Eukaryota > Viridiplantae > Streptophyta > Magnoliopsida > Fabales > Fabaceae > Cicer > Cicer arietinum. Next base: position 62,134,549 of record NC_021166.2, on the reverse strand, counting down.
TTTATTATATAATTTTATATATTTCAATTAAAAATGTTTATCTCGTACTTTTTATGCATTATTTATAAATATTTACTCGGTGTGTTTGTAATATAATATTTATAAATGATAAATATTTGTTTTATTTTCTTTTTATGTATTAATTATAAATATTTATTTTATATTTTTTTATGTATTAGTGATAATGTGATTTTTTATATTCATTTATCTAAAAAATGTTTGTCATATATTTTTTATGCAACATTTATAAATAGACAAAAAAGACTATGCACTGACTTTTTAAGTGTCGGTTAATATGAGTAATTGATTATATAATTATCCCGCACGATTGTTTACGCCATAAATGTATACAAATTACTATCTCAAATATTCTTTTTACAAATATGATATTTGTATTTTTTAAAAAAGAAATGGTTGTTTCTCGATATTTAACTTCTAAAAATTATTTTAGTTTCTCAAATTTATAAAAACTATACATCTTTTTCCTTAAAAGAAAAACACAATTTTTTTGTAAAAAGAAATCACTTTATGAAATCATCATTTTTATCATTCATATTCTTACAATAGTTATAATCGAGAACAATAATATTGATTTTTTTCTATTATTATGTTGTATTTTTATTTTTACAAATATGTCATTTGCATTTTTTTTTAAAAGAAGTTGATGTTTCTCAATTCTAATAGCATATAATGATAAAATGACTACAAATATTTTGACATAGTGAAAGAAATCGGAATACTATGTCCCCAGATCTGTAGTATTGACAACTAAGTCATTAACTGAATATATAATGAATCAAACTGATATACTAATTTACATGAACCACAAACATTATACAAAGGAAAAATAAAAAATATCTCACCAAAATGATAAATAAACAATGTCCCACATTGCCACCGGTTTCACAAAAACTTCGAGAAAAAACTAAAACTATATGAAAACCACTTATTTAAAGAAAAAGACGAAGAAGAAAAAATTAAGAGACAAATTATAGAAAAGAAATAAGATATTGTAGAGTGATGTAGAACTTTTGTTGTAGAATTCAAATTTAATTGTTTCCATTCATTTATCCATTTAATTGGTTTTAGAATTTAGAAGAGATTCTTACTTGCTTGAATGAATCATGTAGGTGGTTCATGCCATTAAACATTCTTCTAAGATATATTATTGGGCAACTCTTTTATGGTTTCTTAATAAAATAACTAGAGTTCCTCGTCATCTTCTTGGCCTTGTGATGACGTGTTGTGCTGCAGCCCAGGTTTATTTACATTTTTTCTTCTTATTTTTTTCAACCAATTCAATTATATATTAGTAAGTATCAATAGATTTGAATAAAAAACAATTAATCATTTTTTTAAAGATCATTGTATTTAAGAAATCAATTTTTTAAATAATCACTTTTAAAAATAATCATAATTCAAAAATATCTAAAACGTGTTATAATCAATCCAACTACTTGAAATAAATACCTAATAATAAATGCCTAAAATTAATATATATATTTTGTTTTGATCAGATGTCAATGTAAAATCAATTTATATTGATAAGTTTATGCAGTATATTATTTTTTCTCATATTTAAAAAAATATTTATTTATAATAAAATTTAAGATGAAATGATGATTTTTAACAACTATTTTAAAAGTGATATACAAACTTTTATTTATTTGGTGATATAGTTTTACCAAAATAGTTTCGGTCAAATAAAGATGGCCTACCTTTTGAAAGTTTAATATAAAAGAGTCAACTATATAGTTTGATGAAATGATTCTATTTTGAATAATGATGTATAGTCTTTTCTTCTATATGAATGTAATGCGTGAACATGTTCTATTAATCAAGTTTTCACATGCATGAAAGGCTATTCAACAAATAAAATCAACAACCGTAAATAAAGTATATTACTAATGTTTGGGATCACTGCTTTGTATGGACAAACTAACAACAAGTAAACCAATAAGTTAGTCCATGTGTCTATAGTGTCTACAAGATCACCTGACTTCATGGAGTTTGTGTTCAATAACATCATTCCTCAACAACAACAAAATCATTCCTCAGTCAAATTGCATTTGATGGTATCTTCTGATTTCTGCTTCTTCTAGTGGCATCTTCTGATTTTTTTCTTTGATTTTGATTTTGTCTCTGGAATTTTATATTTTGAAAATTTCGAATTGTTCAAAAAATTTGAAAATTCTTTCGAAAGTTCTAAAATGTTCTTATTCGAAAATTTTAAAATCTTCGAAAGTTTTCAAAATCTGAAAAACTAGAATTTCAAAATTTTCGAACAATGGTAAAGTTTCGAAAGTTTGAAAAATCTGAAAAAAATTTATTTCAATAATTTCTCAAAAATTTTCATTTCGAAAATTTCAAATTGTTCGAATGTTTCAACAATCTGAAAAATTTTCATTTCGAACATTTCAAAATGATTGAATGTTTCAACAATTTATGGAAAAATTTCATTTCGAATGTTTCAACAATTTCTGGGAAATTTTCATTTTGAACATTTCAAAACTTCGAAAAATACTTATTTTTTTATTTCGAAGATTTGGATACCTTCGAATGTAAGGGAAATTTTTTTTAGGGTTTTATAGATAGTAAAAATGAACAAAAATATATAAAAATGTATTTACAAATATGTCTTTTGCATTTTTTATGGATCTTTCTTAATTCTTAACTTTTACAAACTATTTTATTTTCTCAACTTCTAAATAGGTGTTTCTCAATTCTTAACTTTTATAATCTCCTTTATTGAAACTCAAAGCAAAAACATTCAACTTAATAATATCTCTATTTGAATTAAGACTTATTTGATACATCATATAAATATTTGAATTTTAAGTATTGTGTTACTAATAGAGCACCATAATTACAAGAGAGAGTAAATGAAAATTTTCAATTTGTGAGAGTTTTTGAAAACCTCTACTGAATAATCTATGCAATTTAGCTTATTTTTTTGTAGTGTTGGTTTCTTCTCTTAATTTGTTCATGCACCTTTTAACGGGTTAATATTGAACTTCTGATGTATTTTTGAAAGTCAAAGCTTTAAAAACAGTAATTACAATTATTTCATATGAACTTTGCCAAGTGCCTATTTTTGTTGGTATTCAGCACTTAATTGAATTTACAAAGAAATGTATGTATTCATGGCATAATTATATATGTTAACTTGTTTAGATGACATGAAATATATTTCAAAAAACTAATACTAAAATTAATAAATAACAAAGAGATGTTGTAAATTCAAACAAAATCAACTAGAAGAATCTATTTGATTGTGACACCAAGAACTTTAAGAAAATTGACAACAGCAAACATGAAAAAAGCAGCTCCAACAACAGTTGAACTGAATCTCCAAGGATCACGGAAATACACTGCCTTTAACCTACCCATATAATGTTTCCAAGAATTATTATAATGTTCATTGAGTTCCATAATGATTTTTCCATAATAATTTGATGTGAACACAACATATTTGCATAAATCATTAACCAAAGTTGCTAATTCAGCATGACTCCCAAGTTCATGTCCAATTGTTTCAGTGTCAACCAAAAACTCAACATCTTGATCAGTATGAATCAAAGAATCAATTAATGAAACATAGTTGCATATAAAAGGTTGTTCTGAATAGTGACACTGTTCTAATGCAATAAGGTTCCTAAGAACACTTCCTGTTACTTGGTTTACTTTCAAATAAGGAATTTCCAAACGAGTTTGGAAACATTTAAATAATGGTAAACAACCTAAGCACAAAAACCAGCTAAAAATTGGTGTCCTTTTAAACTTAATGTCCAAATAGCTTCTACCTTGAACTTTCTCAAAAGTAATACCTGCTTCATACAACTTTGTTGCTGTCCTTGGTATATATTCTGATGAAAATGTTGTGAAATTTTTTGATGGATTCACACCATTTACTTGAATTTTTCTTGGAAGGTAAGTATATCTAATCAAATCAGTGAAGTGTTTGCAAGATTTACAATTTTGTGTCATATTCCATTTTTTGCTTAACTTTTGAGGATAATAATCTTCAAAGTAATTAAAAGCAAGCTCAATAAAACTAACACATCTTTCATTTTCATTGTCGCTGCCATAATCTAATAACACCCTTTTGTGTAATTCCTCTAATACAAACATAGGAATTTGATTTTCAAGCAGCAATAAATCCCTTTGTGTGATTATGTAGATCCATGATGTAGTAAACATGTAATCATTTTTCTGTTCAGATTGATTAGATTTTCTCAAAAATAGCTCCATGATGAAAACTGAATCTAACAAAATCATTTCCAAAAACTTGTCAAACTTGCAAGCTTCTGGCTTGGAATAACAGTTCACAATATTTTCTTGGTTTTCTTCAAGAAAAACCTTAAATTGTGCAAAAGACAAAGCTTGTTTGAGTGATAAACGTTTCCAAAATGCATTAAAGTACCTTTGTTTCTGCTTCTCTTGATTTAGTTCTGAATTTTGACAGTGAAATGGACCTATTGAAATAAACTTTGGTGTATAAGCGTTTTCTTCCAACTTCAAAAGATGTTGAGGAACCTTATAAATGCAACATTGATCAGGTACCATAGGTTCAATCACTTCTGGAATGCTAACTATGTGCTGAATCATTGGTTTTCTTTCAGAAGCCATTGAAACACAATTTCCTATACCATTAACATAAAATTAAATCACTAACAATATAGTACCTTATAGCATGATTTTTCAAAGGAAGGAAAAAAAATTAAAAAAATTAGTCTATACTTTGAAGGATGATATATTATATATCTCAATCATATAAAAATAAATAACATGGAAACTCATAATGTAGAGTTATATGCAATCTACAACCTTTGAAAGAAACTGAAAAACAGAGAAGATATCATAATAAAAATAACAACTAAAAAAATTTGTAAGCAGCAACAATTTAGGTTTGAGGGTAACAAGAATTGTTGGAAGTAATAAATAAATTACTTGGAATGGGTAAAATTCACTAATGTGGTTGCAATGGTTAGAAAGGAACTAAACCTACCTCTTTCTTTTAGAATAAAAATAAATAAATGTACTATTATATGTTACCTTGATATATATCTTGAACTTTTTTATGTACTCTCTGTCTTTTTGTGCTAATAATGCATGTGCTTTTAAGAAGATATATATTTGGATTGGAATTACAATTTTGAGAATTAATTTTATTTATAAACGAAATATAGTATTCACGCGAGAATTTATTGGACATTGAAATCTTTTTTAATTTAAACAACACGTCTCTCATAATTGAAAATTCACTCAGATTTATTTCATTCAATTTTGTTTAGTTGTTAAAATTACAGGCTGCACCTATTTTGTTATAAAAAATAGTCTAGTGAGGTGGGTCCTTTTTTTTTTATATTATAATCTGGCCCTTTTTTTATATTTACTATTTAATTTTCTCTATTTTAAACCATATACAATAGAACAATTTATTTTGAATACTTAAAATGAATCTCACATATACACATCATTCATAGACAATTTTTTAATAATGTTAGTATCGAAAAAGTACTGATTTTCTCAATTTCATCACGTCAGATAAAAATTATAAAATATATCGCTCTCTCAACTGGATCAAGATTGTTTGTCCCATTAATATAACACTCCAAACAAGTTACATGTCCAATATTTAAAATTTATTTATTTTGAAACAAAATTTTAAAATATACACGAGTTTTCACTTCTACAAATCTTTTGTAATGTTGGTTCTTCATGCAACCCACCGTGCGTCGTCGTCCCTCACATCTTTATCTACTGTGCACCGTCGCATTCCGTCGTTAATAGTTATTCTACTATTTTGTCATCTTTTTGTAATAAAATGACTTCATTTAAATTTTTCTACTCACTAAGAAATAGTTGGAAGTTGTTATGTTTTATTTTGATTGCATTATCTTATAAAATAATGGAATAAAATGTTATTAGTTATGCTAAGTGATTTTGGTAGAACAATTTTAAATTGAGCAATATATGTGTAGTTATTTTTTTACTTCGAAGTTGTAATAATAGTAAAACAGAACTAACACATTTTTTTTACTAAAAAATAGAGCAACAAGTGGTTCATTCATTATTCCATAGTTTTGCATACATTTAATTCTTTTATTCAATTTTTAAGTCACTTCATTTAGGTAGTTTGATCAAACATATCATCTTCAAATGTTGATTGGAAAGGGTTGGTATCAAATTTGACTATATAGATATGACTTATCAATTTTGACTTACATATAGTGCAAATGTTGGTTTGAAGTTAGAAAACATTATGCGAACAAGAGATAAGCTTCTGTTAGCATCCGCATCCTAGAACGGATTGCAAAGCAAGGAAATCATTTGTAGGCAAAAATGAAAAAAAATTCATCCATGAATTTGTATAGCATCACATAGAAAAATAACTGAAGTCCAAGCATATGAACACACTAGATTAAGGCAAAAGCCAACGTTTCAACTTATGAACACACATACAGACCATGTAACACATATATGTTTCATATCTATTTTGTTTTATGTTGTGTATTCTACATAATTTTGTTATGCTGCATATTTTTGCTTTAATGCTCAATGAATATCATTGTTGCATTAATGTGTTATGTTGCATATCTATTTTACCTTTTATGAATCATTTAATTAAATGAACAAGAAAATTGTAATGAAATAAAGAAACTCAATTCATTATATCAAAAAAGAGTTACAAGCTTGTAACAACAAGAAATTCGTAACTCTACTCTACAAAATTTGTATAATCACTTTTGAATTCTAAGTATCAAATTCTCTTGATACCAAAGATTTGCACAAGAAAGGAAAAAAAAATGCATAAAAATAAGGATTTGTACTAATAAGCAATTGATATATGAAAGAGAAAGTAGTTATAATTTGTGAGTGTCAAGATGTTACCACATAATGTTCTTTTCTTTCTTGCTAAAATTTCTCATAACAATCAATATGGACAAATGTGTAGTTGATTTATTGATTTGTTGTTATTGTCGATTTCTTGAAATTGTGTTATTGTTGAATGTTGATTTCATGATTTCTCCAATGTCTTAGTAGTGATTTCTTGAAATTCTGTTATTTGCATCAAAAAATTAAAAATGTTGAGTAGCAAATTTAATTATTTTATATGATACAAAAATTTCTGATAGTGAAAGAGATGAAAAAATAATAGTTCTATATTTGAACCGGTTAAAGTTTCAAAAATTGAAGAAATGATAACTTCTAGTGATTATTGTAAGTCACTCAACAAACGTGGAAACTTACTTTTAAGTTTTTAATGATCAATTGTATATACTTATTACAACTTAATATTTTCGTATACAATATCATTTAGCTTATATTAATTTTGAAGTCAAGTTTCGCCATTGAATAATAGTGTTTGTTTAGCTTGATGTCGTTAGACTTTATTTACTCTCAAAATCCGAATTAGTGTATCCTGTTTCTTTCCTTCTGTTTAAGGAGGGTAAAAAAACAAAGAAAAAGTGCGATATTTGTCTATATCTGGTCATCCTGAATTTCTTCCACCCTTGCCCCTGCTATCCACAAGGAAAACTCTATTTTAAAGCCTATACAGTATTTGATTTATGAAACAAAGATAAGGACACATGTGAAAGGATAAAATGTGAGAATAAAACGAGATTATTATTTGGTAATTTGTTATAAAAGGAAATCGTGAAAATAAATATTTTTTTTAAATGACATAAATGTTTTTTTATTGAAATAAGATATGCTACATATATATAAAGAGGAGATCTATACAACTATTATATGAAAGTTTGTGATGGAAAATGTCGAAGGGGTCAAATTAAATTAGAGTTTGTTGGTAATTAGTTTATTGATTCTATTTTATTGTACCTAACGAAGTGATTCAAGCTATGAGTTAGTATGTATATAAATACTATAATGAAATAAAATGTGTGCAATTACTTCGGCAATATTTTTTTATTTCTAAAGTTTTTCAATATAATCATTTATTCGTCTTTATCATTGTCTTGTCGGTGTATATTTTTCTTATTTTTAAAGTTTTTCAATATAGTCATTTATTTATCTTCATCATTGTCGGTGTATATGTGAGTGCAAGATCAATTGTGATTTTAATTTAGTTTTTAATAGAAAATTATTTAAATGATACACGATCACTTAAAAAAGTTAGGTGATTTTTTTATTTAAATCTTATCAATTCATAGTTTGATCAAAGAGTAACAATCATGCATCTTATTTTCTTATTGTAAAAGTTATTTAATTAGATAAACAACTTATAGCATATGCTCTTATGTATAAATTATTTTTATAACATAAAGTAAAATAAAGTTAAATTGTTTTTATATAAGTTATAAATTATTTTTATAAACTATTTTAAATTGTTTATGAAAATTAGTTGAAAACAACTTATAGACGTGACATAACCGAATTTCATAAGTTCTTCTAAATAAATTCACATGTGTTTATACTAGTATTATAAACTCAAATAAGTCAATTCAAATAATAAAATTAAATTATTTTCTTATAAACTATAAATTATTTTTATAAGCAGTCGTGGAGCCGGTAATTCATATTCACGGGGACCACAACCAAATCTCTAATATCTATATAAAATTAAAGAGTCTTTTCAGTTTTATAAATGTGTGAAGTGTGGTCTATATAGTTTTAAATGTATCGAAATTAAATACATCACTAAACCACTTTTTTTTCATAATTTTAAATATCAAATTGACTAATGAAATACTTTGAGGACTAAAATAACTAATTAAAGATATATTTAAAGATAAAAATGAATAACAAAATACAAATTTAACTAGATATTTATGTAAACATTGTTTAGTAATTAATTAACTATATGACTATATAATAATTGATTACGTATAATTTAAATAAATTCATAAAACTTGTTCATAAAATATCACGGAAAGCTTATGAAAATTAGTCGAAAATGGCTTATGAACAAATCATAAACTATTTTCAAAAGTTCCTCCAAGCAATTTTACAAGTACTTATGTTAGTAGAAAAATTCAAATAAATCAATTCAGACAAACTCTAAGTGTGTTAAATTAAGGTCGGCCCAACACGTTATGAGACCTAAAGTAAAACTATTAGACGAGGTCTTTTTAAAATTTAATAAATAAATTATTAATATTTTATTTAGTAACTTTAGAAAAAAAAATTAGCAGAATTAATAGCATTTTCAAATCTATTTACTCTATATTTTTCAAAAAAATAAAATACGACATGGTCAACTATTCTACATCAACATCAAGAACTCATGCACAAATTTTTATCTTTTAGGTTGAAGAAGAAAATAGTGTGTATACTGTCACCTCAATAACTCATGTTAGCAATATGTTTACTACTTATCTCATGATTTCTCAGTTTATAACTAATATTTCTCATATGAGCAATGTGTTCACTTTTTGTCTTATAATTTCTCAATTTATAACTAATATTTCTCCTATCGCTATTTAGCAGAAAAAGTATTAACTAAACAAAAACAAAATATTTTATTTAATTTATATAAGATATTATCGATTTTCATTTTTAAATTATTAGAATGTGTGGCATTTTAATTAAATAAAAAAGATTTGAGATCTTTTTATTAAATACAAAATTTATTATTGTATAGAGTACTCAAAATTTGCTTTATTGTCTTATACTTTATACGATTAAACAAATTCTTTATATGATTAAACAAATTTTTTATTTTATTCTTTATACGATTAAACAAATTTTTTATTTCTATAAATATATTGTATTTTATTTTGTATTTCTCTAAAAAATATATAATTTAGTTTTTTTTCTTTTAAATCAATTCATATATATATAATTTGAATTTTTGAATAATTGTAATGATAAAAAATGTTACTTATTTTATTTAATACTAAATTTGATTTTGACAAGAAAATGCACTTGAATTGCACGTACCAAGAGTACTGGGACCCTAAAGAGCATCCAAAACAGAGAGAAAGGTGTTATGACTGTAACTTATCCTCTAAATTTAATGGAGCTCTGTTTAAAATATTATGTATAATTCAGTTTGTTGTGATTCTTGTAGGGCAGAGCTTATGTTTGAGAAATACAAAGCACCTGCATTATTTTTGGCAAAAAATGCTGTAATTGAACAGTCCTTCATTAACCTATATCTCTAACTAAAATAATATACATTATGCAGAGAGTACTCAAAATTTGCTTTATTGTCTTATACTTTATACGATTAAACAAATTCTTTATATGATTAAACAAATTTTTTATTTTATTCTTTATACGATTAAACAAATTTTTTATTTCTATAAATATATTGTATTTTATTTTGTATATATATATATATATATATATATATATATAAATGAAAAATTTAAATACAATAAAAAAATAAAAAATCAGATAAAAATAATGTTTTAGAAAAAAAAATCATTTTCAACTGTCTAATTATATTGTAGATTACGATAAATAAATTACAAGAAAAAAGAATGATAGTTCCACAACATGTGATTGACTGCATAATATTTTTTGGGAGTAGGCATCGTGATTATCGTTATTATTTTTATACAAATTCTTGGTTTAGCGACATGACAATAAGTAAGAAATTGTATCTATCGTAATTTAAAAAAAGAAATTGTACCTGTAGTAATTTGAAAAGAAGAAAAAACTACAAATTTCAATAAATTAGTTGATTTGAGCAAGCAATTTCTCCTCAGTGCTTAATATATTATGTTACTTCAACTATTCGATTTGTTTGGACCAGCTATGGATCAAAAGTGAAAAATTCATAGTTAACGATATTATTTTAATTTTTTAAAAAATAAAAATATTTTCATAATTGAAATAATAACGTAAATGATATCGATTTGAATAAAATAAAATAAAAATATATATATCACATATTAAATCAACATAAAGTAAGTTATAGTTTTGTTTATAAAAATAAAAAGAGTCATTAACTATCACTTCTGAAGATATTATCAATAGTAATTAAAATTTTCAAATATTTTTAATATTGATCTATAATAAAAAATAAAAAAAAACTTATAAAAATGATACACCAAAACACTCCCTTAAATATAAATACTAAAATATCTCTATTTAAATCAAAGGTGAAGGATATGTCATGTAAAAAAATATGTTTGTATCGGTAGAGTTATAAATGTATCAAATTACTACTTTTTACGTGGAAAGGAGAGTTTGAATCTAATCATAGGCCAAAAACTAAATCAAAGCCATGCGACTTTCTAACTTAGAAGTGACCATTATAAACTTTTAACATTGGCCACGCATATATTTTATGGTAAATATTTACTCCACTCAATCTTATCTACAAATAGTCATCTCACTATATACATTCACATGTGTCATGTGTGTGATTATCATCAATGTACATGCATTTTCTCACTAGATTCATTCACACATGTTCCATTCTGGTCAAACCTATTTGCCATATTAGATTTTATAAAGACATAAAAATATACTGTATTAACATTCCAAAATAATTATTATGTAATTTGAATTCAAAATGCACATTCCAAAAAGGCTACGTACCTAAAGCACTTCGGTTTTACGAAGACATATAAACATGATGACATTAAAACAAAACACCCAAATATCTAATGGACGTACTCGAGCAAATTCTATATTTAGTTTCATGCGCCACATTTCACATATCCAAAGAGAAAATTAACTTTAATAAATAAATGTAGATAAACCAAAACTTGTGCAATTATTTAATAAACCAATTGAAAACATAAACAATGTACTTTGTCGAGTACTTAAAATAAAAAACAACTAGACTACAACAACAGTTCAATAATTTATTACGTGACCCGGTCCACAAATGGTAGGCACAAAAACAAGATACATTTTATTTTCTCACCTTCATATTGCATGTTGCTATACGGTACATAATACAATATTCTTCAGATGTTAACATGAAAAACAGTTCCAACGAACACTCTGATCCCTAAGCAAATAGTTGGAAACCCTACATCTGAAACAAACATAACGAACTTTCAGTACAACACCCATTTTATCATAAATAAATAAAATAAGAACGGGGTACTTTCTTTTATTTTTTATTTTTTATTTTTCATTTTTCATTTTTCATTCTCCAAACATACAGAAAACTATACATATATGAAAACAAGATTGAAGAAAAACCTTTAAAGGTGGATCCGGAACTCCGTAAGTTTCTGGTGTTATGTTATTCAAATACAAGCCTGGAAAAATACCCTACAAAAACACAAGTCAAAAACAACACCTCCATTAGAATTAAAAAACAAACATAATCATCCTGATACACTTTGGTGTTAAATATTTTTTAGTCTCTACAAAAATTGACTTTCAAGCTTAGTATCTACAAAAAATATATTCATTTTTTGGGTCACTATTTTAATTTTATAGGAAAAAAATTTAGAAATTAAAAGTATCGATTTTTTACAAAAAGTTTTTAAAATAGAGATCGAAAACAAATAAACTAAATTTAAAAAACTAAAAAATTGATAATCTTTTATATAGACTAAAAATAAAATTTTGTAAAAATTAAAAACTTATTTTAAAAAAAAATCAACAACCAATTCTAACAAATTAAATAGCCAATTACTGGTCAAATAATAACACAATTCGTTAATTCCTAATCAAATTGAAACTACACCAAGCTGTTATTACTCAACCATTGTTCGGAACATCTCAACAACACCTTTAGGACATAGTCTGAAAATGTGATCATCATCATTTAATTAACATGAGAAAAAACAACAAAAACATGTTCAACTCAAAATCCAAATTCGTGAAATACATGTTCAACAGAATACTACAAATTCAATCCATGAAACACACAGTAAAACAACAACTGCAAATTAACATTAATAACATCTTCATAAAATCCACACAAAAACCCAATCATCATCAAAATAAATAGAGCTAAATAAATTTGAAGTGTCTATGAACATTTAAAATTTCGTTTTAAATCTCAGTACACAAATTGTATTTTTTTTAGTGCCTACAAATTTTTACTGGAAACACTTTTTAATCCTGCTAGAAAAAATAATATGTTTAGTTGTCTTTAAATTCTTATATTTTTTAATGAACTTTTGCAATGACTTTTGAAATAATATAAAAAAATTCATAAATATTTAGAATTTTTAACTTAAAATATATATTTATATATATATATATATATATATGAACATTTTTAATGCCATAAACCTAAAATAAAAATAATAAAAATATGAAATTAAAAATCGAATTTTAAATTTATTTTTTATAGATAAATTTTTTACAATGTTATATATATATAAATCTAGTGTACACTGAAAAACTAACATACTATTAAAATTAAATCATCAATAATTTACTAACATGTTATCTATATACTAAAATTCTTAATTTAGTTAATTTTGACATATATTCTTAATTTCAATACACAATCTGTTTTTTACTATGCCCTAAAATTTGTCATTTAAAAATAGATGTGAATATTTAAAAATACTTAGAATAATAATATTGTAAGCAGAAAAGTGATGAAAATAAAGGTAGAGTGAGAGAATATTTACATCAAGCAACTTCTGCACAGGTTTTGGTCTCTTAGTAGGTTTCTTAGAAGGCTTCTCTCCAGTCATTAAGATGAAGTCATTTTCAATTTCTTCCTTTGAAAGAGGAACAATCAACCCTCTCTTCTCTATTGCCTCTGCCTTCTCCACCTTACCCCTTGCTTTTGACTTTGCTGAACGAGGCTTGCTTGCCCTTGCCGGTGCCGAACTTCTCCTTGTTCTTCCTCCTCCTCCTCCTCCACTTCCTTCATTTTCTGCCTTCTTCGCCGCTTTTCTCGGTCTCAAATTCCATGTCTTCCCCGATTTTATAATCGGTTCTTCATCTTCACTCGAACACTCCGTCTCCACTTCCACTTCCACTTCCTCTTCCTCTTCCTCATCCACATTGCCGCCATTCTTAGCCTTCACCGGCAATCGAACGGATACCTTCAATTTTCCCTTCTGATCTAATTGCTTTTCTTTTTTCACAATTGATTCCTGATTTTCAATTTCTCTCACCGGCTCGGGAGTCTGAAATATAGAATCGCTAAACTCATTTTGGTTCTTCTCATTCGTCTCAACCCGGTTCGAACCGGAAGTACTGCCAATTTTCTCAAACCAAGTCGGAAATGGACTGAGACTCAACATAGGACTCTTTTTTTTCTCATCCACGCTCGTAGACGAACCTAATTGCATAATAGGATTGAGTGCATTTTCATCTCGGTTCGGGTCCAAACCTAATCGCAAAATAGAATTAATTCTATTTTCTTCTCGGTTGGGATCCGAAGTGAAACGAAAAATAGGAGCACGGTTTAAATGGGTTTCAGTGAGACTCGAATACGGACCCAAATGGAGAATTGGTCTGGTGGAATTATTGTCTACATGGTTGGAAGATGGACCCCAGTGTGGGACCGCGTTCATACCCGTATAACTAGGTAGAAATGTAGGGTGATTTGTTGTCCACCTAAAAGTATTTGGCATTGGGAAATTGTAATTCGACGATGCTAGATAAAATGTAGATGGCGTCACAATCTGTGGCGGCGGCAGCAGCGGTGATGATGACGGAGGAGGAGGAGGACTAATCGGTGGCGTATCAGTGTTGGACACCGATTTGAACACCATAATTTCGGTTGGTATAATATCAAACAATGAATGAAGAATTGAGTGTGAGAAATATAATCAAATGAAGCATAGATATATAGATAATTAGAGAGAATTTGGCAATGCAATGCAAAGATTTTGAGAAAATGAGTAAAACTAGAAAGTGTGTTTATGGGAGTAATGAAACTAGCATATTTGAAACAAATACAGAAATGGATTTTAGATTTTTTTTTTTTTAAAAAAAATTAATCTTTAGTACGCTGAATCTAATGAGTATTCGTGGTAGAGTATCTCGTATGTATTTATTAGGCTGATATTTTCTTTTTATTCTAAGATTATTATTAATTATGTTTCAAAAGTTGAACCTTAATTTTTGTTTTTTAAATACTCATGTGAATTTAAGGAAGTACTCATTCCATTTTACGATGAATGAATCAATTAATTACTTTATTCAAATTAAAAATAAATAAATTTATAAATAAAACAAGAATAATACTTTTATGAAAATATATAGTTGTCTTTAATTCATAGATCAAGTGATAAATACTAATATTGTTAATTTAGACATCATTTTTTAAATTTGAACTCACAATTATATATGAATTTTTAATAGTATTTATATCATTTCATCTATAAATAAATAAAATAATATAATTTAAAAATAACAATTAATACTACGTTGTAAATAGAAATTATGTAGACAAAATTTTTTAATGGCCGCGTATTATGAGATGCATGCAAGATATATTTTAAAAAGTTAAATCTAAGAATAGTTATAATAAACAAGGGTATTTAATTATTTGTAAAAAACAAAGGTACTTAATTATGTTTTTTTAATACTAAAGTTTGTGCTCAACGCTGCAATATTACATTTATTACGTTCTTTTAAGAGTAATAAATTAAATTTCTTCATATTTTTATTTGAATTAATTATATATCTATATTCTATAGACTAAATTGACTGTGTGAATATTTTTATATTAAGTATTTTAGTTTGAGTAATCATATCTCTATTTTTTTAAAGAAATGAACAACTACATTACTGCGGTTTTGGTGTATTAATATTCAAATAATTAATGTCATACTTTTAGAATGTGTGCCACTATGTGGCTTATATATCCTAAAATTATAATTAATAGATTTTTAAAAAAAGTTTAATTGTCATGCACATAAAGAAAAAGTTTACAAAATTATATTCAAAACCATTTATAGACATGCTTTTAGAAATAATTATGATAAATATAAAATAATATATAACATCTTTAATAATTTAATTATTATGATTGACTGACAAAATAATATATAATATTTTTAATAATTTAATTATTATGATTGACTGAAATTATAAAAATTATGAATATTAACAATATATATGAATTAATTCAAATACATTAATTAATTACTACACTATATTAACAGCATTAATTACGTTCATTTACTTTCATATTTTCGTTTTCTTTATGGAATATACTTTCATATTTTCTTATTATGTTTATTACCGTGAATAAACATTTTCCTTAACTTTAAATATTTTATTTTAATTCTATATGCTAACTTTTATATAAATTTTTTATTATATAAAATTAAAAACAAGTTATAATATTATTTATTTATTTTAGTTGTGCCATTTTTATATTTAAAATTTTATAATTCAACAATTCAATTATCACAATAATATCATACTTTTTCAATAAAAAGTATGTAAAATATAAATGGAGTTAAGATTAGCGAGAGGGTTATCCCACAAGTTAGTGAAATCAAGGTTTGAATTCATACTAAATTAAAAGGTACATAATGTAGTGTAGTGTAGTGTTTGACGCACTTCAAATTAGATTGTTTTCGACCGAAAAAATCTATGAATAACTAAAAAAATAAAATGATGTAATTCTTTTTATAATTTTTATAAATATGTTGATATAATATATTCAATATATAATTAACTTCATTAATTTATTTTGATTATGAACACGCATTATTTTTTAACATATTATTTTTATTTATGTTGTTAAAAATCTATATATTTGAATTATTTATATATTATTATGTCATTAAAAAAATTGAAAGTTCAAATGTGGGTGTAATGTAAATTTATATCATTCAAATCTAAAGTCATATTTGAAATAAAGCAGCAATACTTTTATATTATATGATTAATAACATGAAACTTTCTAACTCATCAAAGTTCCTTTTAATTTAGTTTTTTAGATTTTTTTTTTCCTCCTAGCTATTTCTCCTTCCAAAATTATTTTTTTAATGGAAATTCTCCCTCTAGTTTAAAATTATCAACGTAGTATAGTAATAAGAAAGTCATCCATTAACCCTCTTGAGGAAAAAAGAAAAAGGAGAAAGCCATCCTCCATTAACAACAAGATATGTTTGTTTTCTTAAGTTTTAAGTGCTTGATGAAAAATATGAATAATAGTAACAAATATATATTGAATATTGATTTGTATATCAGATACTTCATTATGTGTTATTTAAGATTTTTCTCTATTTCAAATTATTTATTATTCTTATAATATTAAAATGACATTAATTATTTTTTTACATTAACATACGATTAAAGTAAAATTCTTATGTAAATATTTTGTTTTAGTAAGTCGATTAAACTAAACGTTTGTTAGATAAAGAAAATAACTCCTGAGGTGTGTACTAGAAAAAAAGGGGATGCTAATAGCAAATTGCGTGGGTTTATCGAATTAAGCATCCCGTAAAAAAGCATATACCCTAGTTTACTTTCTTTCTTCAAATCGCGCGCGGTCCTCCCTTCTTCGCCGGTAACTGCCGCAGCGGCGAACTTCTTCATCGGAGTTTCATTTCCTCTCCCCTTCTTCATCCTGAAACTCTACAGGGAGAATTTTCATTAAACCTTAAAATTCACAAATAATTTTCTAAACCCTAATTCTTCTGTCGAGTTTGCAGAGTCCTTACAGCAATGTACGGCGGTGGTGAGTGCCAAAACACAGTTATGTTTTGTTCTTACTCTCTTATTCTTCATCTATTTCTCAATGTTCTTCCCTTTTGTTGAATTCACAGATGAAGTGTCAGCTATAGTTATTGACTTGGGTTCACATACCTGTAAAGCTGGTTATGCCGGTGAAGATGCTCCCAAAGCTGTGTTTCCTTCTGTAAGTGTGTTCATTGTACTTTTATTTTATTTTTTATTTATTTATTTAAAATTTTTGGATTTTTGTTGTTTTTCATGTATCACTGGTATTAGCATAATTCAGTTTTGTTGTTCTTTTTGGTTGTTGTTTATGTTACTGTTGAAGAGGGCACCGACAACTTTCTGTTGTCACAAGCTAGTACTGGTTGGTAGTGTAATTAGGTGCATTTATAATGGAATTAAAGGCAGTGTAAAATAGTTTTACACTGACATCCAATGATAGTTTACTATACTTTTGTATGATTATTATGAAACTAAATAGTGTGAAATGGGAAAATAGTGGCATTTTATTGATATCAGTGTAAAACCGTTTTACATGTATGGCCATCAAACTCATTTGTAATTTATAGTTTGTTAGATCAGAATCTTTAAAAACTATGATGGTGTACTCATTTGAGGATGGATATGGTAATCTGATGACGGGGAGTTGTTTTGGCTCTTGTGAACTTAGGTTGTTGGAGCTATTGATCAAATGGATGTTGATGAATCAGATGATGCTGAAAAGAACTCTGGCTCTGGGGAATCAAGGAACAATAATAGAAATGCTGATGGTGATAAAGCTAAGGGAAAGAGAAAATTGTACGTAGGATCTCAGTCCTTGGGATATCGTAGAGATTTTATGGAGGTAACCGTTTTATAATGGTCTTCTTGATTTATAGTTTTCAGATTTTTATAATTAATAGATGGTTTAGTTATCTTTGTATTCCATGATGTCAGGTGTTGTCTCCATTAAAAGATGGAATTGTTGCTGACTGGGATATTGTTGACAGCATATGGGAACATGCCTTCAGGTTGATACCAATGATACATTCTGTGTTATAAAGATGTTGTTTTCCTTTTTATATTTGTCTTATTTTATGACATATGTGATTGGCATTCTTTGTTATAAAGTTTTTATGTTTTAAAAAGATTTCCCCGACGGTTCTTTTAAAAGCAGTTGTATAAACCGTAGTTGACCTATTACCTGTATCTAAAGTACAAAAAGACATTGGAAATTCAGGTAGTGATGGTGCCTAATTAATATTTGATACTAATGATTTTTTTTTTCCAAACATTGATGAGAAAAAATTCATCGAAGTTTTTCCTTAACATTGGCTTTTGAACCCAAACCCAAACCCAAACCCAAACCCAACCCAACCGATCTCTTTTAAGCAAATGAGTATTGGGTAGACAACATGTCATAGGGAAAATTAGCAAGCACCTACTAGCAATGTTTTGGAGGAAAAAATTGGGGATCACTTCATACCACAAGTTGCACATATTTTTGATTTGTTTACATAATGATGTGGAGATTAAGGCGGATAACACATAAATCAAGCAGATTGGACGAAACAAATAAATATTTCAGGTGTAATTTGTGATCATTAGATTCCTATCACACTCAACAGAAAATATTACTAGATAGATATAACACTGACATAGGTCTATATGGGTTGTGGTTACTGGACAACAACAAAGTGAGAACAATTGCAAAAAATCAGTATAGCAGTGATGGGAGTGTCGTGGGGGAGGAAGGGACATGAAAGGAATGATCAGATCAAGAATATATTCGAGTAGCACATGTTATGGAGTAGATAACCGAACCTCACTTAGGTGGTTTGGTCATGTAAGATGACCAACAGATGCTCCAGTGAGAAAACTGGATCAAATTGAAGTTGAGACTATTATAAACTCCTTGCACTAAATGGATTGATTGAAAGTTTTGTTTCTTATATAGAGCTAAATGTTGTGATCATGTTACTGGCTCTACCTAGTGGAATACTGCTTCTTGTGTTGTTAGTGGTTATTTTCCTAACATGTTTAAGTGGATTATGCAGAGAGAGTGAAAACTACTGAAAATATACTCTTGATTGACATACAGGTTCTGACTTCTTTTGCATCAGGGCGTGCTACGTCATTAGTTGTTGATAGGTAAGAGATCATTAGTTTTTTGTTCACTGGTAATTTTTATCTTTTTTAATTTGGTAATATGATAAGTGATATTTTTTATCATTTTAATATTTCAATTACTGACTTTTTAACATATTATATAAGGAAGATTTAAGACATGGTTGTCTTGTTTCACTATGGCTTAGATGTCTTGCTTTTTATCAGTGGGGTCTTCTATTTATTTCCATGTAGATCATGTAGATTTTGTTGTCTAGTTAATGCTAGGTTTAGAAAATCATGTAAAAGTTGTTCCCTACTCCCCTGCAACTACTTATGCTTCCATTTCTTTCAAGGTCAAGAAGAAGACTCAAAGTTCTGATTTGTGTGGCGGGTGCTTGATGGTGAATTTATAGCAATGTCTGGATAGGAGGCAATATATTGGCTTCTCTTGGTTCCTTTCAACAAATGTGGTTCTCCAGATCCGAGTAATTATCTCACCCAAACATACGCCCCCTTCCCCGTGTCGCACGATTGTCAAATTAAGCTTCCAAGTTTTTCTCATAATTGATAATTTTAAACACTAAATTGTTTTAAATTCACTTTTGATAGGTATGAAGAGCATGGAGCTTCATATATCAGTTTCCTCATGAACCTTGACGTAGGGCTTGAAAACCAATGGATTTATCTTTTGTTGTTAATGGCTGGCTATTCATTCACATGATAAAATTAAATGCATAATTGATAAACTCTTGTTGTGATGCATGCTTTTCCTTGTGCCACAAAACTCTCCACCACAGAGTGATCTATCTACCAAAAAACAAAGGAATACGAAGAAAAACAAAATTATCGATAAGAGTCTGATTTTGTAACTTCAAAATATTGAACTCAAATTTCATATGAAATAATTATATAATGTAGTAATTATTAATGAGTATGTTTATTTAAGATTTTTTTTAGAAAGACTTTTATAGTATTTTATATATTTGATATAATATTCTTATAAAAAAAAATTAAAATTAAGTTTTATATGAAAAAATAGTTTAAATAGGTTATCTTGAAATGTTATTTTAATTATTTTATTTATTTACTACAATTTTTTT
>NC_021166.2:62112231-62113752 GCF_000331145.2 Cicer arietinum | reverse complement strand
AAAAAAGTACTCAGTATATATTTTTAAATAGGTTTCCATTTGTTTTATTTTACTTGTATATTTTTGGGTATATTATTCTAATTTTATAAAGCAAAAAATTTATTCGTGTAGTACAAAATGTCAAGTTGTTGTAGTTTGAATATAACAATAATTAAAATCATATTTTAACTCAATTTATCGTATGTACATTTGTAGTTATTTAATTTTGAGTGGCGTATTTTATATTTTATTTCCAAAAAATAAATTATTTGACTAATGAGCACTTTTTACATCAAACTTTTAAAGATTAGTGCAATTTTGATGATAGATCTTTGTTCAACTCCATATTTATTTATTCCTATGAAAATTCACCCATCTTACACTCTTGTCAGTTTGATTAGATTGTCAAAAACAGTTGTTTGTTTTAAAATAATTAAGAAATAATTATTTTGTTTTTCATTATCTTTAATAAAATTTGTTTTCAAAAAGTATTAATTTGTAGAAATGGATACGCCATTTGGTACTAACGGATACACGCCAAAACGAATCGTTTGTACTGATGGTGGATATGCGAAAACGAAAATGGTACTATTGGAGAATGGATAATTATGTTAGTGAAGAGTGAGTTGTTGGACTTTTCTGTTGTTGGGCTGGACTGCCTTGTGGCTGGTTTTTTTTAATAAATTGGCCTTTTTTTTTTTAATTTTTGGCAAGTGACTTTTTGTGTATTTTAAATTTATATATTAATATATAATATAAAATTAATAATATTAATATATAATTTGTAGAAATAATGTAATAACTATTCGAAAGAGGTAGAAGACTCAAATGTGATAATCGAAATGTTTTATATCCCACCATCAAAAACCAAATATGCAAAAATAAAATAAAGCCCGATGTCCACCACCCCTAGTCGGAAGAACATTAAAACGAAATAACAATAAAAACAAATAACAATAAAAGGAAATAAACCCTGAGAATGCACCAGTTCTCCTCCTCGGTTCTCATTTCCGGCATTGTTCCAGCAGTTTTTCATAAAGTTACCGGAAGAATCTCTCCTCCTCGGTTCTGATTTACGACATTGTTCCAGCAGTTTTTCACAAAGTTGCTTACCCAGGTGAAGCAGTTTCTTAACGGGGTCAAGATGCAGTTTCCCAAACAGCTTGTTACCGGGGTGAAGATGAGATGAAGTCTTGTGTCGTGCGCGAATAGACTGGTAATGTTATGCAAAACCTCCAAAGTTTGGCATAGTATCATTTTCCATTGAAAAATGACAATGATACCAAAAGGTAGAAACCACGTCAAAAACGTAGTCAGAATAAAACGGCACTCGGAACATATCATGCTAAATGCCAATCCAGATACTACAGCGTTGAATAGCATCAGAATAAGGCATTGCAGAATGCATCCGTTAAATTTCTCCAGACACAGAGTACCCATCATCATGATGAAGGACCAGGTAAGGACTTTGAAAATGACATTAAAAAACGCTTTGTTGTGCTGGATGATGTTTGGGTTTGAAAAGAGGATAAAAAGAAAGGA
>NC_021166.2:62102330-62111773 GCF_000331145.2 Cicer arietinum | reverse complement strand
AATTTTGGAAATTTGCTTTTCAAAACAACTATTTGGTAATATTAATTTGAAAACAATCTTAGAGATGAAAACAAAACCTACTTGGTAATCTTTTGGAGAACATATTTTGAAAGCCAACAGAGTCTTGGGCAGTGCTGACGTGAACAAAAATGAGAAGAAAGAGGAAAATAAAACTACTCGAAGCTCTTGTTTTCCTGCACCAAAACAATGTTTGAGAACAAGTAAACTTAAAACATATTGACTATTTATTTTTATACACAACAGCTTCTGATAACTGCAATCAAAAACTTCCTTTATCATTCCAACTTTTAGGATATAAACATTTTTAGGCAGTAATTTAAGACTGATATGAAATTTTATGAATACGGTTATAACAATACCGGGTTGAAGAAGTTTGTTACCAAGTTGAAGCAGTTTCCTAGAAAGCTTGTTACCAGGTTAAAGTAGTTTCCGAGAAAGCTTGTTACCGAGTTGAAGCAGTTTCCGAGAAAGTTTATTACCCGGTTGAAGTAGTTTTCGAGAAAGCTTGTTACCGGGTTGGAGATGAAATTAAGTGGTGCGTCGTCCTCGAACAACAAAGACTTTATCTCTTCGTATAGAGTGGTAATGTTATGAAAAACATCCAAAGTTTGGTATAGTATCATTTTCCATTGAAAAATAACAATGATACCAAAAGCTGGAAACCACGTCAAAAAAAGTAGTCAGAATAAAATTGCATTCCGAGCACACCATGCTAAAGGTCAATCCAGAGACTACAGCGTTAAATAACATCAGAATAACGCATTGCATTATGCATCCACTAATGTTATAGAAACTCGTGCTCAGTAAAATGAACTTTTGGAATCTATCACTATCCTGGTTGTTGGGAGGCCTGACGGTGTGAATAATAAGAAAGGTGATTGTGAGTGAGAATGGAAATAGTGACAGCTATTTAACATATTTTTTGCAGAATATTTTCTGTTAGCCAGATATTTTGGTACTATGGGAGTATGGATACGACAAAACTTTTGGTACGATGGGAGAATGGATATAAACGACAAAGAATATGTTATTTAAAAACATTGACACATAAAATAAATATATTAATTACTCTACTAAATTTTTTAGCAAAAGAAGATCAATTGAATTCTTACAGTGAGTATCCAATGTAGTACTTGATTATGATACAATAACATAAAAAATATTTTATGTTTGTTTAACTTTTCAAGAATTTCAATGTAAGGAAATAATCTTAAAAAATATATAATTTATAATTTAAAATTATAAAAAGTGAAATTTTTTACACAAATTATTTTTTATTTTCTTTTGTGTTTCCTTAACAAAATATTCTTAGTTTAATCTTTAATAAAAAAAAAGTCTTTTTTAATAATAGCCCTTATTAACATAACTCTAAAAAAACATATGCTCATTTTTACTTTCACATTTTTATAGAATGCTTTCATATTTTCTTAATATGTTTATTACCCTTAACTTTAAATATTTTATTTTAATTCTATATGTCAATTTTTATGTGAATTATTTACAAGTATAATGTTATTATTATATGTTTATTGTTGTATGCATGTTGAATATATTTAAAAATATGTTTTAGAAAATAAAAATAAATTAAATTAATAAATTTTAAATTACTAAAACAAATTTAAACATAATCAATTATTATTATACTATAATGATATTTTTTAGTATATTATATGTAATATTTTTCATCATATATATTAATTTACCGCAACTTACTAATATTAGTATTAATAATTTTTGTGTTATTGTAATTAGAATCAATTAAAAATTTATTCAATCAAACTATATTTAATTGGATATATATTTTTTTATAATTGTAATTGAAATCAACTGAAAACTTAGTCGATCTAAACTAAATTTAATTGGATATGATCAAATGGATTCTTTTAACGAATTATTAACTAACTAGAGTTGTTTTGATTTGTGGATTGAATTATTTCTTGTCTCAAAATTGATCATAACTTTACTGCAAATGCAAACATCATGCTCTTTTTCACACCTACACATGTTGCATCTCCAAGATGTCACTATCAATTCATTATTTATTTTATGTTAAAATTAATGGTTGCATTTTGGAGATGTCACCTTCTGCTTAATTTTTTCTTTAATTATTTAAAATTAATTAAATAAATATTAATGAAACAAATATTAAAAATACTAATAAATCATAAATAATGTTGCTTAATTGATTAAAAAGCTTAGAATAATATATAAAAATTACAAAAGTTGAATAGATATTGAAGCTACATTTAGATAATATTTTCAATTATATATAATTCAGTACTCTGCATTTTCTTAATTACAAAAGCTTAGAATAATCTATTATTTCATAATCTACCTTGCTGAAATGGCACTTTTTTTACCAAGTTGGCATTGACGAAATTCTGTATATAATTAACGAGTTATCATAATCTTTATTAATAACGTTAAATTGTAGTTTATGAAGTTTAATGGATGGTTAATAACTTATCCAATTTTAGTATAATCAACCAGCTTTAACATGTCATTAACTGCAATATTGAATCTTATTAACTAAATGTCATAGATGTCAGAATTTTTGAGTTTATCACTAATTTGGGTCAAATTAGCCCCTTCTTGGGAAAGTAGTTGAACTAATTGGAAATTTATTCCATAAAAATAACAGAATTATTAAGAAATAAAATTTAAATTAATTGAAAGATAATTAAAAAAACAAGTAGTTAAAATTTACTTATATTTTAGATCAACAATATAACATTTATGTTATTTATATTCAAGACCAGGGAGGAGGAGAATGTTATAGAATATCTGAAGCAGCGTATGGAATTCAAAATCTAAAAGAAAACAACCTTAAGAATTGCATGTCATGCTTGCTTATTGCAAATTTTCTCTCATTTGATTTTCTTCATATAGCAAATTATAACATAAGTATCTTAGAAAACCATAGACAAAGGTTACACAAGAAAAAGAAAGCAAAAAAAGCATTCATATTAACCAATTTTGCTAAGAACATCATTCAGAGTAGATACAGCTATAGCATAGTACTTCTCTGCTTCTGGAGCACTCTTAACTTTTGCTGCATGATCCAGCTGTGAACAAAAAATTAAACTCTCAATTAGTCCTATTAATCTTTAACAATCCTAAATTGATAGAACTATGAGATTAAGTTTTTTTATTTAGCACACAATATCGTAGTTTTTAATGTTGTTGCAATTACATTGTGACCGCAATTGAAACAACAATAGTTGCATTTAACTCTGATTCTCTACATTATCAAGAATCATGACGATGCCATTACCACAATTAGGACAATTAGGATGACATGAAAAATAGTTCACTAACCGAACTGAGCTGCAAATTCAGTTTGGTTCGTGAACTATCTATCACAGACAACAATTTAAAACATAGATAAACTAATATTGTGAACTTACATTGGTGATATCCTGGAAGAGCTTTCCAGTAAGTTCCTTGAGAGACTTTTTCTGATCCTTAGGCTTTGCAGAGATGACAGTGTTAAGATCATACCTAAGATAGCTAGCCCTTAGACGAAGATCATTCTGAAGATATGGCCAAGCTTTCTGGTCAATGAACTTCTTAACACCAACAATTTCCTTATTTGAGCGAATTGTTTGGGAGAAATCGGAGTTCAAATCCTTGTTTGAACAATCCTTGGCCAGATTGTACATACCTCCTGACCGAACTCCGGAATACCAAGACCCCTTTCCCAAGAGATCTGGAGGGTCAAGACCCAAAAATAGCCTCTCTGCTTCAGTGTTGTCAAATAACGGTGTTATAGCGGTATAGCATAGTGGATTTTGATAAATCCGCTATGAAAACCATGACGCTATCCTAGTTTTTCTATTAGGAGAATAGTGGCCACTATTCCAATTTCTGCTAGCCAAAATAGCGGCAATAGTGAAAAATATAGAATATTAGGTTTTTAAAAATAATAAAATTGAAGATTTTGCATGAGTGCCAAAGATGGCCTATTTTTATAATAGAAAAACTAGAGTTAGTGAGTATTACTCCTATATTCACTGTAATACGAATAACTTTAAATGTATAAGCTATGCTATGGCTCCACTCCCTATTTAATTTGTATGCGACATGCTTTTTTTTATATATTTAATTTAGTTATTTTGATCTCTATGTGGCCTCCACTATTTGACCGGAACGCTATCTGCTATTTACATAGCAGATTTTTGGTATTTCGCTATTTTCTGCAATCCACTATTGTGGATAACACTGCTCCACCTTAGTCAATTCATGCTGACCTCTCCGTGTTCCATACTCCTAACCAAAGTTGTCAATCTCGAGAGTCTTGGTAAACTCGTGTAGCTTCCGTAAACTCAACTCGTAGACTCAACTTGTAAGACTTTACCTAGTGTTAAAATAACATATATATATTTATATAGTTAAAATAGTAATAATTCAACATTTTATCTCCATAATAAATCAAAAATATTTTTAAATAGAAAAACATTTATGATTGAGCAAAAAGAAATGGGGAAATAAAAAAATGAAATGGTAGAAATAACACTAAAAAATAAATTTACTTTTTAAAACCAATAGGTATTGCAACACATACATAATTAAATTGGATATTGGCTAATATTTATCAAAATTTTACATTTTAAGATAATCTAGTGTAGAATTGTAAACTCGTTAAACTCTAGGAAAATCGAAAGGTTGCTAATTTTATTAGAGTTTTCTTAAACTTGTAAGAGTATAAACAATAAAGTTTACATCCAAGTTGACCCGTTATCATAACCTAGAATCGTAAGAGTTTAACCAACATTGCTCCTAAACCAACTCGTTTTCCCACATTCCTCGCCACATATTCAATTTTGTTACAGTCCGAACTCCAAAACCATCTTTTGCCCACGTGGTCTTCAAAGTAGTAGTCATATGGAGCCTAACAAAGAGCATTTGCCACTGCTTTAGTAGGTGGATAAAGAAGGTTTGTGTATGTAACCATAATAAAATGAGCCACCAATGGCACAAAATCAATATATTAATTTGACTACAGTTCTGGAATATAATGTTTTCCATTGATGGTAAAGTGGCTTTTACTTTCTATGTTACAAATATTCTCAAGGAAATGAGTGAACTGTGTACTCCTAGTGGCAGAATAAAAGTATGAAAGTTTCATTGCTATTTATGTGTCAGCATGTCTAAATATTTTCCTTGTCCTGTTTGATGATTTTAAAGTAATCAGTACTATGCTATGCCTTTGGCAGCATAATAGGTGTGGTTGATAATGATGAAAGTTGAACTCATAGAATGAATAATATTAACATATGAAAATTCAATTGAAAACATTGAAATAGGGGGGGGTGGGGGGGTAATCTTCTTACTTTTAAAGGTACATACTTTAGTTTATTTTATGCTACAATATAATGCTGGAAACGTTGCTGATGAGAGGTTTTCTATATTATTCGGTTGCTCTCAGTGGTGGAGGATCAACTACAGTTGCACCGGTACATGATGGTTATGTTCTTCAAAAGGTATTTATTATTAATGCATCAAATATAATTCACTTGTCATGTAATTGAATTGATTCATATTATCATTCAATTAAACTCTATGTTTAGTTTGTAAATAGTAATCGTACGATTACTATTTACACATCTTTTATCATATAGATAGTGGAAAAGGCACACAAGGTTCACTGGAGAGGTTTATAGAAGGCTTTAGAGAAGAAAAGATTTTGAACTTGTATTGCTTATAATTGAGCAATCAAAGATATGTTGTGCACGGGGTTCTGACTAAATGATTCTCTTCAATGTTTGCTTAAATTCCCGGAGTTCTTTTAAATCTTATAAATCCATCATTTCAAATCCTATAAATTCTTATGTGATAAATTCATTGAATTCCAAATTACAAAAGAATATAGAAGTCTTTTAATAAAATGTTATAAGTCATTACAATCTTACAGACTTTTTTTATGCATAAATTGTCTTCTAAAATCTCAATCCCTCCACCAACTCGAGCCCACACACACAAGACAACAAATAATTTCTTATTACTACCGATTTATGCCAAAGGTCAACTTTGAGTCCTTATAATTTTATCTTGTTTCTAGATGTGCTCATCAAACATAACCAAGACAGGGTGTCATGAAACATGTTTTTTTGCATACTATATAGACTGACTTGGAGAGTGTGGGGAGAAGATATAAATGGATAGCTTGAGATAAGGAGACGTGCATTGGAAGCATACTGTTGTATAAGTAGAAGTAACATAGATATATGAAATGCAAGCAGGGCTGACCTAAGAGTGAGTGCCATAAGTTAAATTTGAGAGATACCTTTTTGCTTTAAGTTGAGTCCTTTTGCTTGCAGGATTGACAAACAATACTACCTTCTAAGTGAAAATTGGAGAATATACCATACCATACCATACCACAAGTCTCGTGTTTTAGTGTCTTGGGTCTATAAAAAAACAAGTGATAGAGGCGAATCTCAACCATAGGATTCACTCATTGTGGATGAAATAGAAAAATGCCTTCGGAGTAATTTGTCATGAAATAGAAAAATGCTTTAGTTGTAAGACTAGCAATGTTGTGGGAAAGAAAAGTAGAGGTAGCTTCTATTGTAAAAAATATTGCAGAATATCTTCTTAGGTGGTTTGGACATTTGTGAAGAAGATAATAGAAACATAAATCACCATCACCTGGAGGATAGTCTATTAGTTAGATGAAGATGAAGAACAAAGTCCTACAATTTAGAAAGATTTGGGGTTAGGTTAAATGGTTCATCTTTAGATATGGTTTATGGTAGGATATTATATAGCACTTTTTGATCATTGTAGCTGATCCCACCTAGATGGGAAGCTTTGGTTATTATGATATTGTAAAAAAAAATACAGATGATAATTAAAAATTTATAAAAGAGGGGCCGTGTATATTTGAGACACTGATTTTTGCTCAGGAGTTAACAAACTAATGCTTCTTTATGTGTGCCCTGCTTATTCATTATGTCTTTCATTCTGCTTTACATAATTAAGATTTCAAGATCCCATTCTACCATGGCATTTATAATTGAGATTTGGCCAATACTGACCTTTGTTTCTGATCATATCTTCTACTATTCTTACAACAAAAGGCTGTGGCAAAATTCCGGTTGTTCTCTAATTCATGGCGTTAAACTGACTGTGAAAAACCTTTCAATATGATTTTTCTCGTAATTGCAATTAACTGATGCTAATTTTTTTTATAATTTCTAAATCCAACAGACTGTAGATTTGGATTTTCCAAATACAACTGAAAGCTACAAACTCTACTCCCAGGTCTGTCATTTATCACATTATATCTCATTAATGTTTTGTTTTGAATATCTGGTAACTGTTTGCATGTGACAGAGGGTGATTGCTAGTGATGTCAAGGAATGCGTGTGTCGTGCTCCAGATACTCCATATGATGGTGTGTTCTCATGTCATAGAATGTTTTGAATTTTGTTGGTCCTCTGCTTGTTCTTTTAAAGACATTTTTGTGGAGACTGTCTAATTTTTATGGTGGCATTCTCTTTATTTCTTTTTTCCTCTGTACCTTTTTTTAATGAGATAATTTGATTTGTCGTCTCTTGTGATGTGATTTGCATTTACTCGTCTCTTTGCTTTGTGGTTAGTTACATGTGATTCATTTTCAATGATCTAATTGATGATAAACATATTCATATTTTTCAGTTAAGTCTATAGCTCTAGAAGATGCTTTTACCTTGACTGTAATAGAATTTATCCAAGCAGTTCATATATATGACATCCATTTTTCTTCTTTTATTTGTCAGAGAGTGCATATTCAAACATCCCAATGACCCCATATGAGCTTCCTGATGGCCAGTAAGTTGCAGTTATTCTTTCTCATAGAAATAGTGAGGGGGATGAATTGAATTATGTTTCATCTTGATAACACCTGTTTCTAGTATGTCCTATCATATATATTTCATAACCTAATCATTGCTTCTTGTTTATCCATAATCTATGGTGTGAAGTTGTCATGTCATTTTTTTAATGTTATACCCCAGGACAATTGAAATTGGATCTGACAGATTTAAGATTCCAGATGTTCTTTTCAATCCATCCCTTGCTCAGGTATGTGACCTGCATTGAAAAATGTGATTGGTTTGTCTCCTTGTGCATTTGTTCAGTTCTTTGTTGCAATATTAAGATGCTTTTTGTCTTGTGGCGATGAAATTACAGACAATTCCTTGCATGGAGAGCTTTGCAGAAATAGCTCCATCAGTCCGTGGGCTGCCTCAAATGGTAATGTAATTTATGAATGTGTTTGAGAGGTTTTGGCTGTTGTTGTTTAAGTATCTCAAATGGTAGAGCACAATCCAATTGCTAGGGAGAGGTAGAAGGACCTGATCGAGGAAAATTATAGGCCAGACCATTTAGAAGGACTTGGATTTATATGGTCTGTCGTTAAACATGATTTGTGATATAAACCATTATGACATCATTTGATTCATGTTGCAGATCTCACCTAGTGGGAAAAGCTTTGATTGTAGTGATTTTGTTTTTGTTTATTGTTTTGATTTTCCTGTTGCTAATTGTTTTTACATTCATCTGAATATTTGCAGGTTATAGGAAGAATTAATAAGTGCGACGTAGACATTCGAAGAGAACTATTTAGCAGCATACTGGCAACAAACTTTATTGGTTCCTTCTATCTCTGTTCCATTGTGTAAATATATTCACTCTAGCCAGACCCTATGTAGAGCTTAATTAAATTTAGCATGGACATTTTTGGTGTCTAAAACAAAAATGGATACACGGCTCGTATAACCCATCTCATAACCATTTTAATGGGAGTGTTTGTAGAATTGTAGGAGCCTCATGCTGTGGACCATACTATTAATTGAAAATTTGGATATTTTTTAAGAGGACAGAATAATAAGCAAGATTATATAGTGTTTGACATCACATGCATTGAAACTCTTATCTTGGTGGGAATGTGTTGAGTTGTATTTTTAGTCAAATGACCTATACCCACAAATTCAATCAACATAACGACAAATTTTCATAGGTTTTGCCAAGTTATCTGTTTGATAGGTTTTGCGTTTTTGTTGTACTGAATAGTACGACGGAAGCATATCATACAAAATAATTTATCGGGTGATTTCATTTCAGTTTCAGCTTGCTGGTGGCACAGCTTCAATGCAACAACTGAAGGAACGCCTGGAGAAAGATTTGCTAGAGGTATAATGTAACTAATTATTTGTTGTTTATCTTATTTACTGGGTGGCAATTAGTAGCAATTCAGAGGTTGGTGCTTGGGTTAAATACATATTTTTCAATTTATGTTGGTTTATAGTGGTAAATTCAAAGGTTAACATTCTTTTTTCTTTCAAATGTTTTTTCTCCCTGTCTGAATTATAGCATTATAAGGCTAGGTTTGTAATTGTTGTTGTTTATTGTGTCTCTCTCTCCCTCGTTGTAAGATA
>NC_021166.2:62100141-62102071 GCF_000331145.2 Cicer arietinum | reverse complement strand
TGAAGTATATTATCAGGTGTATGCGATTGTATGTCCTCCCTCCATAAACTGAAAGGTTAGCTGTTGTAAAAATTGACAAAAATTTCATTTCTGATGCAGGAATCCCCTCAGGCTGCTAGAGTAAAAGTATTGGCCAGTGGAAATGCTACTGAAAGGAGGTTTAGGTGCGATCTCTCTCTCTCTCTCTGCCAATGCTATGATTTTGGTGGTTGATGTTAATCTTTTGCAGTTATACTTTTGCCCTTTTGGTTATATCGTGCCATTGACTACTCTGGTTTATTGTAAATTCAGTCATTCAACAAGTTTGTTTCTTTTTTGTACAGTTAACTCTATGGTTTTTTAAAATTGTGCATCAACATATAAGGTGGCTATGGGTATTTTCAGCTGAAAAGCAACATTTATAAGCCTGTTTGAGTGTATTCATGTTTTTTTTTTTTTTTATTGAAGACTATTCTATAAAACAATTTTGGAAATTTGCTTTTCAAAACAACTATTTGGTAATATTAATTTGAAAACAATCTTAGAGATGAAAACAAAACCTACTTGGTAATCTTTTGGAGAACATATTTTGAAAGCCAACAGAGTCTTGGGCAGTGCTGACGTGAACAAAAATGAGAAGAAAGAGGAAAATAAAACTACTCGAAGCTCTTGTTTTCCTGCACCAAAACAATGTTTGAGAACAAGTAAACTTAAAACATATTGACTATTTATTTTTATACACAACAGCTTCTGATAACTGCAATCAAAAACTTCCTTTATCATTCCAACTTTTAGGATATAAACATTTTTAGGCAATAATTTAAGATTGAATGAAATTTTATGAATACGGTTATAACTGATATGATTGATTTTATGTCTCTTATGAATGTATATATTAAAATTGTATATATTAAGATTGTCTTTTAAAATGGTTCAAAACTCAATGTCTAAATAGTTTAATTAGATTGATTATAACTTATATATGATTTTTTAATGAGCAAGCGGTCAACTCAGGCTGCCTGTGCAATTGTTTTAATTTCTATCGCTGGAATCATTCAGTCTTATTATGAGAGAATGCGTCAAAATATGAAATTGCTTATGGAATTACTGCAGAGAATATATGTTGTACCGTGCAAACCTGGTTAGGGGTATGAGTTTCCATGTTGCTTGACCTCTTTCTTGGTTATTTACAATGTTCACAATTTTTGCTACTTAAAACAACTATTTGGTAATATTAATTTGAAAACAATCTTAGAGATGAAAACAAAACCTACTTGGTAATCTTTTGGAGAACATATTTTGAAAGCCAACAGAGTCTTGGGCAGTGCTGACGTGAACAAAAATGAGAAGAAAGAGGAAAATAAAACTACTCGAAGCTCTTGTTTTCCTGCACCAAAACAATGTTTGAGAACAAGTAAACTTAAAACATATTGACTATTTATTTTTATACACAATAGCTTCTGATAACTGCAATCAAACACTTCCTATATCATTCCAACTTTTAGGATATAAACATTTTTAGGCAATAATTTAAGATTGAATGAAATTTTATGAATACGGTTATAACTGATATGATTGATTTTATGTCTCTTATGAATGTATATATTAAAATTGTATATATTAAGATTGTCTTTTAAAATGGTTCAAAACTCAATGTCTAAATAGTTTAATAAGATTGATTATAACTTATATATGATTTTTTAATGAGCAAGCGGTCAACTCAGGCTGCCTGTGCAATTGTTTTAATTTCTATCGCTGGAATCATTCAGTCTTATTATGAGAGAATGCGTCAAAATATGAAATTGCTTATGGAATTACTGCAGAGAATATATGTTGTACCGTGCAAACCTGGTTAGGGGTATGAGTTTCCATGTTGCTTGACCTCTTTCTTGGTTATTTACAATGTTCACAATTTTTGCTACTTCCACTTATGAAGTATAGACTATCTTAA
>NC_021166.2:62082450-62099641 GCF_000331145.2 Cicer arietinum | reverse complement strand
AAATAAATAGTCAATATGTTTTAAGTTTACTTGTTCTCAAACATTGTTTTGGTGCAGGAAAACAAGAGCTTCGAGTAGTTTTATTTTCCTCTTTCTTCTCATTTTTGTTCACGTCAGCACTGCCCAAGACTCTGTTGGCTTTCAAAATATGTTCTCCAAAAGATTACCAAGTAGGTTTTGTTTTCATCTCTAAGATTGTTTTCAAATTAATATTACCAAATAGTTGTTTTGAAAAGCAAATTTCCAAAATTGTTTTATAGAATAGTCTTCAATAAAAAAAAAAACATGAATACACTCAAACAGGCTTATAAATGTTGCTTTTCAGCTGAAAATACCTATAGCCACCTTATATGTTGATGCACAAAATTTTAAAAAACCATAGAGTTAACTGTACAAAAGAGAAACAAACTTGTTGAATGACTGAATTTACAATAAACCAGAGTAGTCAATGGCACGATATAACCAAAAGGGCAAAAGTATAACTGCAAAAGATTAACATCAACCACCAAAATCATAGCATTGGCAGAGAGAGAGAGAGAGATCGCACCTAAACCTCCTTTCAGTAGCATTTCCACTGGCCAATACTTTTACTCTAGCAGCCTGAGGGGATTCCTGCATCAGAAATGAAATTTTTGTCAATTTTTACAACAGCTAACCTTTCAGTTTATGGAGGGAGGACATACAATCGCATACACCTGATAATATACTTCAAAGAGATCCAGTGTTAATATATATATATATATATATATATATATATATATATATATAAACACACTATCTTACAACGAGGGAAAGAGAGACACAATAAACAACAACAATTACAAACCTAGCCTTATAATGCTATAATTCAGACATGGAGAAAAAGCATTTGAAAGAAAAAAGAATGTTAACCTTTGAATTTACCACTATAAACCAACATAAATTGAAAAATATGTATTTAACCCAAGTACCAACCTCTGAATTGCTACTAATTGCCACCCAGTAAATAAGATAAACAACAAATAATTAGTTACATTATACCTCTAGCAAATCTTTCTCCAGGCGTTCCTTCAGTTGTTGCATTGAAGCTGTGCCACCAACAAGCTGAAACTGAAATGAAATCACCCGATAAATTATTCTGTATGATATGCTTCCGTCGTACTATTCAGTACAACAAAAAGGCAAAACCTATCAAACAGATAACTTGGCAAAACCTATGAAAATTTGTCGTTATGTTGATTGAATTTGTGGGTATAGGTTATTTGACCAAAAATACAACTCAACACATTCCCACCAAGATAAGAGTTTCAATGCATGTGATGTCAAACACTATATAATCTTGCTTATTATTCTGTCCTCTTAAAATATATCCAAATTTTCAATTAATAGTATGGTCCACAGCATGAGGCTCCTACAATTCTACAAACACTCTCATTAAAATGGTTATGAGATGGGTTATACGAGCCGTGTATCCATTTTCGTTTTAGACACAAAAAATGTCCATGCTAAATTTAATTAAGCTCTACATAGGGTCTGGCTAGAGTGAATATATTTACACAATGGAACAGAGATAGAAGGAACCAATAAAGTGTGTTACCAGTATGCTGCTAAATAGTTCTCTTCGAATGTCTACGTCGCACTTATTAATGCTTCCTATAACCTGCAAATATTCAGATGAATGTAAAAACAGTTAGCAACAGGAAAATCAAAACCATAAACAAAAACAAAATCACTACAATCAAAGCTTTTCCCACTAGGTGAGATCTGCAACATGAATCAAATGATGTCATAATGGTTTATATCACAAATCATGTTTAACGACAGACCATATAAATCCAAGTCCTTCTAAATGGTCTGGCCTATAATTTTCCTCGATCAGGTCCTTCTACCTCTCCCTAGCAATTGGACTGTGCTCTACCATTTGAGATACTTAAACAACAACAGCCAAAACCTCTCAAACACATTAATAAATTACATTACCATTTGAGGCAGCCCACGGACTGATGGAGCTATTTCTGCAAAGCTCTCCATGCCAGGAATTGTCTGTAATTTCATCGCCACAAGACAAAAAGCATCTTAATATTGCAACAAAGAACTGAACAAATGCACAAGGAAACAAACCAATCACATTTTTCAATGCAGGTCACATACCTGAGCCAGGGATGGATTGAAAAGAACATCTGGAATCTTAAATCTGTCATAGCCTAATTATTGCTTCTTGTTTATCCATAATCTATGGTGTGATATAAGACAGGACATACTAGAAACAGGTGTTATCAAGATGAAACATAATTCAATTCATCCCCCTCACTATTTCTATGAGAAAGAATAACTGCAACTTACTGGCCATCAGGAGAAGCTAATATGGGGTCATTGGGATGTTTGAATATGCACTCTCTGACAAATAAAAGAAGAAAAATGGATGTCATATATATGAACTGCTTGGATAAATTCTATTACAGTCAAGGTAAAAGCATCTTCTAGAGCTATAGACTTAACTGAAAAATATGAATATGTTTATCATCAATCAGATCATTGAAAATGAATCACATGTAACCAACCACAAAGCAAAGAGACGAGTAAATGCAAATCACATCACAAGAGACGACAAATCAAATCATCTCATTAAAAAAAGGTACAGAGGAAAAAAGAAATAAAGAGAATGCCACCATAAAAATTAGACAGTCTCCACAAAAATGTCTTTAAAAGAACAAGCAGAGGACCAACAAAATTCAAAACATTCTATGACATGAGAACACACCATCATATGGAGTATCTGGAGCACGACACACGCATTCCTTGACATCACTAGCAATCACCCTCTGTCACATGCAAACAGTTACCAGATATTCAAAACAAAACATTAATGAGATATAATGTGATAAATGACAGACCTGGGAGTAGAGTTTGTAGCTTTCAGTTGTATTTGGAAAATCCAAATCTACAGTCTGTTGGATTTAGAAATTATAAAAAAATTTAGCATCAGTTAATTACAATTACGAGAAAAATCATATTGAAAGGTTTTTCACAGTCAGTTTAATGCCATGAATTAGAGAACAATGGGAATTTTGCTTACTATCATTTGCCCCGAAAGTTCTAGAGTTCTTTCAATTGAATATTGATTAAAAAGAGGCAATAATAGACGTGGGATTACATATGTACTTCAAATAAAAAACAATGGAATTTTTGGTTGCTACCATTATCTCTTTAATACCTTCAGTTTAAAACTAATCTTCTTAGCATAACTTTTCAAAAACAATTTGAACAGATCCTACTTACTTCAAGTAACAACAGGTCAGAAATTAATCAGCTCAATTCACATAGAAGTAGTGTACTGCCACATGCAAATGTTCTAACTTTTGATTGATTGATGAACAGAACAACATTTAAGAAATTTATACAGGGTCTGGAATCCCATATTGTCGAGGTTCAACTTTATTGTGTGGGAGGCGGTGGCAGGGTGGTGGAATCATTGATACTTACACTCACATTATTGCAAGAAAGTGGAAGAAAATATATATGTTACTAACAGGTCACAAACATGAAAACACATAATACCTGAAAATCTCCCGGGCGAATTTCCTTTCTCCTAAAGGAATATCGAGGTTTCATCTGTACAGCAAAAAAAGGGAAATCTCAAGCAGATAAAATTACAGCGCCTTAACCACAGATGACCAATGACAAATATTATATTTAGTGTTCGTAACCCACCACAATACCCTTGCTTTCCAAGCTTTTCATCAAGCAGTCTGTAAGAAATTCTCCTCCAATTGGAGATGTTGCCACAGCCTTGTGTTGTAAGAATAGTAGAAGATATGATCAGAAAGAAAGGTCAGTATTCGCCAAATCTCAATTATAAATGCCATGGTAGAATGGGATCTTGAAATCTTAATTATGTAAAGCAGAATGAAAGACATAATGAATAAGCAGGGCACACATAAAGAAGCATTAGTTTGTTAACTCCTGAGCAAAAATCAGTGCCTCACATATACATGGCCCCTCTTTTATAAATTTTAATTATCATCTGTGTTTTTTTTACAAAATCATAATAACCAAAGCTTCCCATCTAGGTGGGATCAGCTACAATGATCAAAAAGTGTTATATATAATATCCTACCATAAACCATATCTAAATCATATGACTTTGGTCTTCATCTTCATCTAACTAATGGACTATCCTCCAGGTGATGGTGATTTATGTTTCTATTATCTTCTTCACAAATGTCCAAACCACCTAAGATATTCTGCAATATTTTTTACAATAGAAACTACCTCTACTTTTTTTCTACAGCATTGCTAGTCTTACAACTAAAGGATTTTTCTATTTCATCCACAATGCGTGAATCCAATGGTTGACATTCGCCTATATCACTTGTTTTTTTATAGACCCAAGACACTAAAAAACGAGACTTGTGGTATGGTATATTCTCCAATTTTCACTTAGAAGGTAGTATTGTTTGTCAATCCTGCAAGCAAAAGGACTCAACTTAAAGCAAAAAGGTATCTCTCAAATTTAACTTATGGCACTCACTCTTAGGTCAGCCCTGCTTGCATTTCATATATCTATGTTACTTCTACTTATACAACAGTGTGCTTCCAATGCACATCTCCTTATCTCAAGCTATTCATTTATATCTTCTCCACACACTCTCCAAGTCAGTCTATATAGTATGCCAAAAAACATGTTTCATGACACCCTGTCTTGGTTATGTTTGATGAGCACATCTATAAACAAGATAAAATGATAAGGACTCAAAGTTGACCTTTGGCATAAATCGGTAGTAATAAGAAATTCTTTGTTGTCTCATGTGTGTGGGATCTGGTTGGAAGAGGGATTGAGATTTTAGAAGACAATTTTTGCACAAAAAAAGTTTTGCAGATATTAAAAGACTACAAGATTGTAATGACTTATGACTTATAACATTTTTTTAAAAGACTTCTATATTCCTTTGTAATTTGGAATTCAATGGATTTATAACATAAGAATTTATAGGATTTGAAATGATGGATTTATAAGATTTAAAAAAACTCCGTGAATTTAAGCAAACATTGAAGAGAATCATTTAGTAAGAACCCCATGCACAACATATCTTTGATTGCTCAATTATAAGCAATACAAGTTCAAAATATTTTCTTCTCTCGAGCCTTCTATAAACCTCTCCAGTGAACCTTGTATATGCCTTTTCTACTATCTATATGATAAAAGATGTGTAAATAGTAATGGTACCATTACTATTTACAAACTAAATATAGAGTTTAATTAAATGAAAATATGAATCAATTCAATTACATGACAAGTGAATTCTATTTGATGCATTAAACATAAATACCTTTTGAAGAACATAACCATCATGCACCGGTGCAGTTTAACTATATAAATATATATATATTATTTTAACATTAGGTAAACTCTTACAAGTTGATTCTACGAGTTGAGTTTACGGAAGCTACATGAGTTTACCAAGACTCTCGACATTGACAACTTTGGTTAGGAGTATGAATTAGGGAGAGGTCAGCATGAATTGACTAAGGTGGAGCAGTGTTATCAACAATAGCGGATTGCAGAAAATGGCGAAATGCCAAAAATCTGCTATGTAAATAGCGGATAGCGTTTCGGTCAAATAGTGGAGGCCGCATCGAGATCAAAATAACTAAATTGGAGCCATAGCATAGCTTATGCATTGAAAGTTATTCGTATTACAGTGAATATAGGAGT
Organism: Cicer arietinum; assembly: GCF_000331145.2. Taxonomy (NCBI): domain Eukaryota; kingdom Viridiplantae; phylum Streptophyta; class Magnoliopsida; order Fabales; family Fabaceae; genus Cicer; species Cicer arietinum. Next base: position 62,093,946 of record NC_021166.2, on the reverse strand, counting down.
AATACTCACTAACTCTTTAGTTTTTCTATTATAAAAATAGGCCATGTTTGGCACTCATGCAAAATCTTAAATTTTATTATTTTAAAAAACCTAAAATTCTATTTTTTCCACTATTGCCGCTATTTTTCCCTGTCTGAATTATAGCATTATAAGGCTAGGATGTCCTCCCTCCATAAACTGAAAGGTTAGCTGTTGTAAAAATTGACAAAAATTTCATTTCTGATGCAGGAATCCCCTCAGGCTGCTAGAGTAAAAGTATTGGCCAGTGGAAATGCTACTGAAAGGAGGTTTAGGTGCGATCTCTCTCTCTCTCTCTGCCAATGCTATGATTTTGGTGGTTGATGTTAATCTTTTGCAGTTATACTTTTGCCCTTTTGGTTATATCGTGCCATTGACTACTCTGGTTTATTGTAAATTCAGTCATTCAACAAGTTTGTTTCTTTTTTGTACAGTTAACTCTATGGTTTTTTAAAATTGTGCATCAACATATAAGGTGGCTATGGGTATTTTCAGCTGAAAAGCAACATTTATAAGCCTGTTTGAGTGTATTCATGTTTTTTTTTTTTTTTATTGAAGACTATTCTATAAAACAATTTTGGAAATTTGCTTTTCAAAACAACTATTTGGTAATATTAATTTGAAAACAATCTTAGAGATGAAAACAAAACCTACTTGGTAATCTTTTGGAGAACATATTTTGAAAGCCAACAGAGTCTTGGGCAGTGCTGACGTGAACAAAAATGAGAAGAAAGAGGAAAATAAAACTACTCGAAGCTCTTGTTTTCCTGCACCAAAACAATGTTTGAGAACAAGTAAACTTAAAACATATTGACTATTTATTTTTATACACAATAGCTTCTGATAACTGCAATCAAACACTTCCTATATCATTCCAACTTTTAGGATATAAACATTTTTAGGCAATAATTTAAGATTGAATGAAATTTTATGAATACGGTTATAACTGATATGATTGATTTTATGTCTCTTATGAATGTATATATTAAAATTGTATATATTAAGATTGTCTTTTAAAATGGTTCAAAACTCAATGTCTAAATAGTTTAATAAGATTGATTATAACTTATATATGATTTTTTAATGAGCAAGCGGTCAACTCAGGCTGCCTGTGCAATTGTTTTAATTTCTATCGCTGGAATCATTCAGTCTTATTATGAGAGAATGCGTCAAAATATGAAATTGCTTATGGAATTACTGCAGAGAATATATGTTGTACCGTGCAAACCTGGTTAGGGGTATGAGTTTCCATGTTGCTTGACCTCTTTCTTGGTTATTTACAATGTTCACAATTTTTGCTACTTGCACTTATGAAGTATAGACTATCTTAATTTTTATCAGTGGGGTCTTCTATTTATTTCCATGTAGATTTTGTTGTCTAGTTAATGCTAGGTTTAGAAAATCATGTAAAAGTTGTTCCCTACCTTCTTCCCCTGCAACTACTTATGCTTCCATTTCTTTCAAGGTCAAGAAGAAGACTCAAAGTTCTGATTTGTGTGGCGAGTGATTGTTGATGTTTAGTATAAACTGATAAGCTTGATGGTGAATTTATAGCAATGTCTGGATAGGAGGCAGTATATTGGCTTCTCTTGGTTCCTTTCAACAAATGTGGTTCTCCAGATCCGAGTAATTATCTCACCCAAACATACGCCCCCTTCCCCGTGTCGCACGATTGTCAAATTAAGCTTCCAAGTTTTTCTCATAATTGATAATTTTAAACACTAAATTGTTTTAAATTCACTTCTGATAGGTATGAAGAGCATGGAGCTTCATATATCAGTTTCCTCATGAACCTTGACGTAGGGCTTGAAAACCAATGGATTTATCTTTTGTTGTTAATGGCTGGCTATTCATTCACATGATAAAATTAAATGCATAATTGATAAACTCTTGTTGTGATGCATGCTTTTAATAATAATTATTCAACCCTCAATAAAAAAGTACTCAGTATATATTTTTAAATAGGTTTCCATTTGTTTTATTTTACTTGTATATTTTTGGGTATATTATTCTAATTTTATAAAGCAAAAAATTTATTCGTGTAGTACAAAATGTCAAGTTGTTGTAGTTTGAATATAACAATAATTAAAATCATATTTTAACTCAATTTATCGTATGTACATTTGTAGTTATTCAATTTTGAGTGGTGTATTTTATATTTTATTTCCAAAAAATAAATTATTTGACTAATAAGCACTTTTTACATTAAACTTTTAAAGATTAGTGCAATTTAGCTAAACTAAATCACAACAACTAATAACTTGTTTATGAAAATGTGAGAACTTTCATACTCTTGACTTTTGATAAATTACCCAATTAATCATTTTGAAATCACATCATTTTTTTTTAATTGTCTTATAAAACTCAGTACATATAAATCAATTATCCTTACTCATTAAGCCATGTACAAATCAAGAGAGAAAAATAGTTGTTTGGACTAAGTTAAAAGATTTAAACATAAATCACTAATTTAAACTGAATTTGTTAACAAAACTAATTTTCAAACTAAAGATCATTTAACACTTTAGATCATTTAATATTTTCAAACTAAAGATCATTTAAGGCCGGAAGAATATTCAAAGGAAATAACAATAAAAGGAAATAACAATATGTAAAGACCATGATACCGGAAGAGTATCTCCTCCTCGCCTCTTCTTTTCCGGCGATTTCCTTGACCTTGTTCCAACACTTTTTCATAAAGTTGGTTACCGGGTTGAAGAAGTTTGTTACCTAGTTGAAGCAGTTTCCGAGAAAGCTTGTTACCAGGTTAGAGTAGTTTCCGAGAAAGCTTGTTACCGAGTTGAAGTAGTTTTCGAGAAAGTTTATTATCCGGTTGAAGTAGTTTTCGAGAAAGCTTGTTACCGGGTTGGAGATGAAATTAAGTGGTGCGTCGTCCTCGAACAACAAAGACTTTATCTCTTCGTATAGAGTGGTAATGTTATGAAAAACATCCAAAGTTTGGTATAGTATCATTTTCCATTGAAAAATAACAATGATACCAAAAGCTGGAAACCACGTCAAAAAAAGTAGTCAGAATAAAATTGCATTCCGAGCACACCATGCTAAAGGTCAATCCAGAGACTACAGCGTTAAATAACATCAGAATAACGCATTGCATTATGCATCCACTAATGTTATAGAAACTCGTGCTCAGTAAAATGAACTTTTGGAATCTATCACTATCCTGGTTGTTGGGAGGCATGACGGTGTGAATAATAAGAAAGGTGATTGTGAGTGAGAATGGAAATAGTGACAGCTATTTAACATATTTTTTGCAGAATATTTTCTGTTAGCCAGATATTTTGGTACTATGGGAGTATGGATACGACAAAACTTTTGGTACGATGGGAGAATGGATATAAACGACAAAGAATATGTTATTTAAAAACATTGACACATAAAATAAATATATTAATTACTCTACTAAATTTTTCTGACAATAGCAAAAGAAGACCGATTGAATTCTTATAATGAGTATCATTGTAGTACTTGATTATGATACAATAATATAAAAAATATTTTATGTTTATTAAACTTTTCAAAAATTTCAATGTAAGGAAATAATCTTAAAAAATATATAATTTATAATTTAAAATTATAAAAAGTGAAATTTTTTACACGAATTATTTTTTATTTTCTTTTGTGTTTCCTTAACAAAATATTCTTAGTTTAATCTTTAATAAAAAAAAAAAGTCTTTTTTAATAATAGCCCTTATTAACATAACTCTAAAAAAACATATGCTCATTTTTACTTTCACATTTTTATAGAATGCTTTCATATTTTCTTAATATGTTTATTACCCTTAACTTTAAATATTTTATTTTAATTCTATATGTCAATTTTTATGTGAATTATTTACAAGTATAATGTTATTATTATATGTTTATTGTTGTATGCATGTTGAATATATTTAAAAATATGTTTTAGAAAATAAAAATAAATTAAATTAATAAATTTTAAATTACTAAAACAAATTTAAACATAATCAATTATTATTATATTATAATGATATTTTTTAGTATATTATATGTAATATTTTTCATCATATATATTAATTTACCGCAACTTACTAATATTAGTATTAATAATTTTTGTGTTATTGTAATTAGAATCAATTAAAAATTTATTCAATCAAACTATATTTAATTGAATATATTTTTTTATAATTGTAATTGAAATCAACCGAAAACTTAGTCGATCTAAACTAAATTTAATTGGATATGATCAAATGGATTCTTTTAACGAATTATTAACTAACTAGAGTTGTTTTGATTTGTGGATTGAATTATTTCTTGTCTCAAAATTGATCCTAACTTTACTGCAAATGCAAACATCATGCTCTTTTTCACACCTACACATGTTGCATCTCCAAGATGTCACTATCCATTCATTATTTATTTTATTTTTATGTTAAAATTAATGGTTGCATTTTGGAGATGCCACCTTCTGCTTAATTTTTTCTTTAATTATTTAAAATTAATTAAATAAATATTAATGAAATAAATATTAATGAAACAAATATTAAAAATACTAATAAATCATAAATAATGTTGCTTAATTGATTAAAAAGCTTAGAATAATATATAAAAATTACAAAAGTTGAATAGATATTTAAGCTACATTTAGATAATATTTTCAATTATATATAATTCAGTACTCTGCATTTTCTTAATTACAAAAGCTTAGAATAATCTATTATTTCATAATCTACCTTGCTGAAATGGCACTTTTTTTACCAAGTTGGCATTGACGAAATTCTGTATATAATTAACGAGTTATCATAATCTTTATTAATAACGTTAAATTGTAGTTTATGAAGTTTAATGGATGGTTAATAACTTATCCAATTTTAGTATAATCAACCAGCTTTAACATGTCATTAACTGCAATATTGAATCTTATTAACTAAATGTCATAGATGTCAGAATTTTTAAGTTTATCACTAATTTGGGTCAAATTATTCCCTTCTTGGGAAAGTAATTGAATTAATTGGAAATTTATTCCATAAAAATAACAGAATTATTAAGAAATAAAATTTAAATTAATTGAAAGATAATTAAAAAAAACAAGTAGTTAAAATTTACTTATATTTTAGATCAACAATATAACATTTATGTTGTTTATATTCAAGACCAGGGAGGAGGAGAATGTTATAGAATATCTGAAGCAGCATATGGAATTCAAAATCTAAAAGAAAACAACCTTAAGAATTGCATGTCATGCTTGCTTATTGCAAATTTTCTCTCATTTGATTTTCTTCATATAGCAAATTATAACATAAGTATCTTAGAAAACCATAGACAAAGGTTACACAAGAAAAAGAAAGCAAAAAAAGCATTCATATTAACCAATTTTGCTAAGAACATCATTCAGAGTAGATACAGCTATAGCATAGTACTTCTCTGCTTCTGGAGCACTCTTAACTTTTGCTGCATGATCCAGCTGTGAACAAAAAATTAAACTCTCAATTAGTCCTATTAATCTTTAACAATCCTAAATTGATAGAACTATGAGATTAAGTTTTTTTATTTAGCACACAATATCGTAGTTTTTAATGTTGTTGCAATTACATTGTGACCGCAATTGAAACAACAATAGTTGCATTTGACTCTGATTCTCTACATTATCAAGAATCATGACGATGCCATTACCACAATTAGGACAATTAGGATGACATGAAAAATAGTTCACTAACCGAACTGAGCTGCAAATTCAGTTTGGTTCGTGAACTATCTATCACAGACAACAATTTAAAACACAGATAAACTAATATTGTGAACTTACATTGGTGATATCCTGGAAGAGCTTTCCAGTAAGTTCCTTGAGAGACTTTTTCTGATCCTTAGGCTTTGCAGAGATGACAGTGTTAAGATCATACCTAAGATAGCTAGCCCTTAGACGAAGATCATTCTGAAGATATGGCCAAGCTTTCTGGTCAATGAACTTCTTAACACCAACAATTTCCTTAGCTGATTCTTTAGCCCTTTGTGCTGCCTCACTTGGTGTCAATGGTTGAAGATAAAACCTTTCTTTCAATGGTAACTTAAGGTCTCTTGCTTCATCTGAGTTCAGTGTTCCAGCTGCCAAATACCATTCCCATTCTTATCATAAATTCATTATTCTTTATGTCACTAAACTAAGACTTAATTAACAACCCAATTTCTTGTTTCTTCTTTAGCTAAATTTACTACTGGACCATATTATAAGAAATGAAATTTAGTAATTTAGACATAGTGTGTGTGACATATCATATTTTCTATTCAATTACAAAGAATAGTAAATATCAAAATAAGGAGAGAAAACAGTCACTTTGAAAATTGCAAGACTAAAATAGTGGATTTAGAAATAGGAGACCAAAATCGTAATAAAGCAAAATAGAAAGATTTAAATTGAACATATATGATAGTATATGTTGAAGTTGTATCTTGTTACTTGAATTGTCCATGCAAATTAGAGAAAGAAAAAAATCTATAATGATGTGAGTAAATGGAGTTTAAAAGAAAAGAATATTAATTAAAGAGGAATGGATATAATACATACGAAGGCCACCAGAAAGTGGAGGAGGGCCACCAACTTTAATGGGTATGGCTTCAGCAAGAACAGCTTGAACAAAAGAAGCTGAGACCAAACCAGTTGCAACAACACCAATCATTGCTCTTCTGCTACTTTGTCCTTCAAAAACTTGTTGTTGTTGTGCTCTAACTGCCACTGAAGCAGAACGTGTTACCTTGTTGCTGTTGTTGTTACTATGTAACAACCTGTTTGAGCCACTCAATTGAAGACTTCCTTCCAAAACAGCTTGAGTTGATGATGAGCCACGTATGCAACCAGCCATTGAAGCCATAGCTTGAGCCATTTTCTTTCTACAAATAAATGTGATGAGAATAATGAAGACTCAAGATATTATATGAATATATGAATGATCATTCTTGTGTGTGTGATTCTGAGTCATTACCTTATCTACTATTTTCCACTTGGATAAGTTGGATCTTCTATCAACCAATCATATTGCATCTACCATATCATATTTCTTGATTGTGTTTCCACTCTGGATTTTTTTGTAGTGTGACATGTGGATTTCTAGATTATTTTATTCAATAATTTAACATATATTAATTGGTCGATTTCATGTTTGAATATTAATTTGTCATTTGGTGAAGCTAATTAATGATTTGGTTTTCTACTTGTAGTTGAAATTTTCATAATATGAATGGAAATAGAATAATTTGATTGCTGACATTTATTTGAAAAAATTAGGTATCCTATTTGGATATTTAAAAGTACCAAATCATTTTATTTAGCATAATGTTCACCAAACACTTATCATGCAGTATTTGTTTGTAAATTATTCAATTGTCATAAATAACATCTGTGTTTTCTCATAGACATGAAAAATAAATAGAGTTGAATGAGACATTTAATTTGTGGAAGATGGTTTCTTCTTTACAACAAAAAATAAGAAAGAATGATGAGATAAATTGGTAAGGTTGCCAGCTACATCATCATTGTGATTAATATACAAAATAATAATGGTTTTAAGGCAATAAAAGCTTCTCTCTTTCATCTAAAAGATAGTGAAGCACATGAATGGAGGCATTCGAAATATTTCCCTTCAGCTCCTACAAACAGAAACATTAGAAAACATTTAAATGTTATGCCTCAACTAAAGATAAGGAATGTTAGAAATAATATAGCATGTTCTGTTTATCTTCATTTTAGTCAATTACTCTCAATATTCCAAAACCAAAGAAAAATGTGATACTTTTGCAATGACATAACAACTAGAACCTAAAGCTGTTTTGGTTACAGAACTTAATAACTATTATAAAAAATGAATGTTCAATGAAGAAACAAGCAGCAAGAAGACAACACAACAATCATTAGAACTTGTATCTAGCATGCATAACAACTAATATTCGATATCCAACTAAGACTGGATAGAACTAGACCAGACAAGCGTCACGATAAAACATAACAAATTCAAAATCGACGGACAAAATAATTGACAAATCAGAAAGTTCAAATTGGTATAGCTAGGTTCCAGCTCATTAGACTTGGATTCATTCAACATGTTGGCAGTGTTGTCGATGGCAGAAGGCCAAAAATCTGCCATATAAAATTGCCTTTGTAAATGAATTTGTTACCCCAAAATTACCAAGCAACTCAAGGGGCGTGAATTAAGTTGTAAGATTTTCGCAAAACTTTTATCAAATATGTGAAGGATACTCTTGTTAAAACACTAAAAACTACTCATTTGAAGAAGTAATTGAACTAATGATAACAATAACTACTCAACCACTAGTTTCACAAATAAAAATATAATGTGCAATATGCAAAACAATAATAATCGAAATGTAGTATAGAAGAGATAAGAGTTAGAGAGGAGTGCAATGCGATTTATCCAGATTCGGTTACCAACCACTTGTGACCTACATCCAGTCCCCCAGAAACGCTTAGGATTTTATTCCACTATAAATAAGAGATTACAACATTCTTGAGTACAACCTCGTATCCTAAAATCCCACGGCAATAGAGATACCTCACTCTCTACAGCAAAACCACAATAACAAGAGAGAATACAACTTGAAGTGCTTAGGAATTAGGATCTCAAAGAACTGATCAAGGAAGCTCAAGAGATGTAAAACATATCAAACAATGTTTGCTTTTTGCAATTTAAACTAGGTAATGCTAATTATGGATACTTAAAAATCAATTCTTAATGCATTTTATCAATGTTAAGGAGTTCAAAAGACTCTCTAAGCACGAATTCAACTATGCAAGGCTTCTCTATGATAAGCTGAGTAAACTCAAGTGAAAAGTAATTTCTCTATGTAGTTTGAAAACCAATTTGAGCCAACCAATAATCAAATCAAACCTAGAGATTTTACATTATATTTTAAGGATGGTGCAAAACAGAGTGAGAAACAAAGCTAGAGCATCTTAGACGCATCTGTGTAGTCGAATGCTACAAATGTAAGATTAATGTTTTATGCACTAAAGAAACCTTATCATTCAGCTTAGCATTTTGAGTTTTTAAAAAATTACTGAATATCACTGTCATTATAGGCATGTGTGTGTCCCAAGAAAATCGCCATTATATTATAGACTCATTCACTCATCCTCAAACTTGTGATTCTATAAGTATATACAAATCTACCATAGTTTACAAATAAACTATTTTGAAGTATGATTCAGAGTTAGTTTGACAACCATATTTAAATTATTTGATCACATGCACCAAACCGACAATCTCAAACAACTTCAAAAATTTTGAAATTCCAGCTACAGATGTTTCACAAATATTTAACACAGATGCTTTTTGTTTCCTAATTCTCAGAAAATAAAGAACCAGTACTCCATTAAGAGCTAAAGACAAGTCTCAATTCTTGAACTGCCTCCAAAGTTTATTTCATAATTTAAACCTCAGCAAATAAGAAATTCCTAAAACAATTTCCATCCATCTAAAAAAAGATAAGCACACCCTAAACACAAACAAGATAAGTTTAGAACTGCACATGTACCTTGAAATATTGCACTGCACATGAAGCTGCAATAGAAATGGATCAAAAACAAATAATCGTCTTCTACCTCAACGGTTCAACTTGAGGGTTTGAAGGAGCTTTGACATTGTCAATGAGTGCCGTGATTCTGCAGATCTTTAGAACAACACTGTTGAAAAGGTGAAACAAAGAGTAAAATATGACTTAACTGATTCAGATGCAAGAAGTAAGTAATAATAAGTAATAGTTCTAATATAATCTCTTAGAATAACCACATGTAATAGTTCACATAATTTGGGGTTTCTTTCTCTCAGAACTAACATCGAGTTGTAGAAATTGAAGTAAAGAAAGATAAAATGTTTGAAAATAAATTTTGATGTCTCACTTTCATCACGAAGCAAAGAGAACTCCGTCACAAGTTTTCAAACAATATCTAACAGGTTAGTGTTCAACTCCAAATGATGCGAAGTAACCAAGTTTGATATCTGTACAGATTGAATGGAAATAATGCTGGAGTTCATACACAACAACATTAATAATATTATCATCAAGCTCACAATTTCTTGGGATAGAATTGCTCAAACCAATGTTTTGGGGCGGCCGGGTGAATTCTAGAAACGCGGCCTACAAAATTCTTGTCACTAGTCGCAATCATGCTTGCAATGGAATAGTTTTTAGAAGACAAACCCTTTTCTAAAACCCACATATGGAATCTGAACCTAGGCTTAATTCGGTTCTCTAAGTCGAAACATATAAATGCTGGAAAAGTGTCCAAAACCTCTAAGGAGTTTCCCATCTCCTGACAGAGGAAATTAATCTTTTTCTCTAGAATTTCGGGATTCTGGCTTAGAATCTTTGGTTGCCTTGTTATTATCTTACACAGCTTTGAGAATTCAATCCCTAAACGTAGAAGGCAATCAAATCTATTTTGTAACTCTTCACTTGTTCCATGCATGTGAGTTAAGATATTCATGGTGAGAGTATTTTCACCAAAGCCTATAGCATGCATGAAATTCAATTTATTCATATTGTGAGTTGGCGTCCTTGCATCATCAAATGTCTTCAAACAACTTTTATAACCTTTATCATGATCTTCATTGGGATAGCTTGTGATATAACTCGTTAACAGCCGATGATTTCCATCTTTGATTTTATCAAAAAACCACTCATGTAAACCCATAGCCTTCATCACATTGGGAAGATTAGCCATTTTTATTGTTCCCAACACATGGGCATAGTTCTTCCTAACATCCCCAACACCTTGGGAGCTCATTCCAATGTGTTTCAACAGCTTCAACACATTAATCACCGGCGTTTCCAAATCGAGATTCAACAATTCCGATCCTTGTAGAATCAACCGAGCTACTTCCACCTTCTTGACACCGAATCTACAAAAATACTCAACCTTTTCAATCAATTCCTTTTCTCCATGTTCAAGAATAACATGTTTATTCCTTCCAATGAGTTCCACTATCTCCCCTTTACCGTCATTCAAATCATAAAACACTTTTATTTTCCTACAAACCTCATGCCAAACATTCACATTCCTTTCAACAGAAGCAGCAAAATCAAAATCCAAAAACAGAAATCTCAAATCAGAAAGCAACCCATCAATCTCATCAACCAAATTCCCTTCCTCAACACCAAAAACAAAAGGAAAAGTCAAACATATCCCAACAATTTGCACATTGCAAAAACCATATCTTTTCAACAAACAAAGACTACCCTTTAACTCATGACCACTCTTCCTAAACATAAAACCACTCTCCATATAAAGCAAACCAAGCTTATCCCAAGGAAACCCAAATTCACAAAGCGCACAAGCGGAATCAAGAAGAGAGCCATCTTCAGAAAAAAAGAACTTGTTATGTGGCAACAAAGGAGAAAGAAGGGTATGATGAATACCAATACTTTCAAAGAAAAACTCAAATTCATTAATGGGGTTGTACCTTAAGAACTTATCAACTTTCTTAGGGA
>NC_021166.2:61998381-62082048 GCF_000331145.2 Cicer arietinum | reverse complement strand
TAACTTGGAAATTAGATTGGAGAGAGAATGAAGAGAGTTTTTAGCAATTTGATCAGCAAAAGGATAAGGGATGCACCTTGTGGCATGAAGGTAATCAGTGAGTGCTTGTTGAGCTTGTGACATAGCAACCTTCTTGTAACGACAAGGGATTTTCAATTTTGAGAGTTTTAAGGTTGTGGTGCTGCTGCTACATAAATGTCGTGAAAGGGTTAACAGCATCACTCTCATTCTGTTCTATCACCACGCTGCGAAATGCAGGTTGCAGGGTTTCGTTATGAGTTATCATCGATCTTTTTAACTCGAACCGGACCGGTCTCTTGGACCGGGAATGGACCGGTTCGGTCTGCTCTATGCATATGAAAAAAATGAGAAATTAAGTCACAAAACAACACTTATCAAGCAATATTAAACTATTAACCCAATCATAGGTTATTAACCTATCACTTTGCGCTTAAAATCCTTATTACTTATTTATTTTATCATTCTAGTTTAACCTAATCAATTATTCATTGGTCTATAATTGGTTAATTATTAATTTACTCATTTTTTTATTTTTGATTTAATACATTGATTTATCATTAAGAATGGATTACCCTTAAAATTATTTTATATATTAAATTTTGATTGTTATTTTAATCGATTAACAAAATCGTACTAATAAGTTATTTATTAATTTAAATGTATTATATGTTTGGTCATCATCTTAATCGGTTATTATATTCTTATTACTCAATTAATCTGAATAAATTTATCTCTTTTAATATGTATTAATTAATTAAATTATAACATTAATCAATTATTATATCAAAATAAAATAAAAAACGTAATTTTATCAAAATAAATAAATTATAAACATTAATCATCAATATTTATCACCACTAAAAAATAGGAAAACATATATGGCAATTTTCAACAATACATATCACCACTCACACACATTGCAATAAAATGACAAGTATCAAACATAACATCATCAATTTTTATAAATTAAAATAAAAGGTAAAAAAAAATTCTAAATAATTATTCTAAAATAGCAATTTATAAATAATTCAATAGTGGATTGTATCTCTACCTTGCAATTTCTTGAAAATGAAAAAACTAAAATATTTTTATTATATAAATTTTAATATAAAAACATCCGCTTGCCTACAAAAGTTAATCGATGTCTCTGCAAGTGGATAAGTTTTCTTTTCTTATACGTCGAAAAAAAAAAACTTTCCTTTCCTCTCTTTGATTAAATAGTAGATAACTTTCCTGACTCACACCTAATTTATTGAGTATCTTTTATTCCTAATGTATCCCCACAAATCAAACAACTCAGCTATTTAAGGCCACAATGTTGACCCAAATAAAAGCCCACAATTCTACAACTTGCAAAAATAAAAGAGATCTGTACTGTGTACCCCCAACTGCATTTCCCACCCCCTAATTTCCATTGAAAATATTATTTTATTATTTTTTATTATATATAAAACACTCAAAAATATTTATCACTCCATTATTCACCCCTCTTTCGAAAATTACAAAATATACTTTATCATTCAAAAAAATTCAAACTTTCGAAATATAAAAAAGTGAGTTTTTTTTTACATTTTCAAAACTTTTGTCAAACTTGATTTTCTATAAATTTTGGACATCTTCGAAACTTTTGATAAATATGAAAGTTTCGAAATGTAATTTTCCATTATTTTTTGAAAGTTTCGAAACCTTTGAGAAATCTGAAACTTTTGAAATGCATTTTTTCATAATTCATCAAAACTTTCAAAAATTTGATCAATTTGAAATATTCGAAACACAATTTCTCAAATTTCCGAAGGTTTCTATAAGTTCAAAACTTTCGAAACACAATTTCTTATATTTTCTAAGGTTTCTATAAGTTCAAAACTTTCAAAACACAAATTTCTAGAAAAAATCAAAATCTTCGAAACTTTGAAATTTTTGAAGTAATACAATTTAGAAAATTTCAAAAAATTCGAAGTTTCAAAAGTTTCAATTTATATGAAATTTTCAAAATGTAAATAATTATTTTAATAATAATTAAAAAAAATGTTTTTAAAAATAGATTTATAATAGTTATTATTAATTAAATTTAGTACTCTTTTTAAAATCATGTATGAGTAGAGTTTAGGCTCTTGCTTCAAGAACGATTATAGATTCTAGAAAAAAATTCATCACCGATCAAGTATTATTACTGATAATTCACCACAGATGAAATTTTTATTATAGATATTATCATATTGATGTTTTATTTGAAACATATTTTGTAGGTATTTTTCTCTCGAGAAGTTGTATTTGAATGGACAAAAATAATTGGAAGGCAAAGTGGAATTTTAATTGTTATCATTCGATCAAATAAAGCCACCAGAAAGAGAGGAAGAAAAGATAAATTAATTTTGAGATGCGAAAGAGGTGGAAGATATTAATTAAAATCAACAGTAACTTGTTCTCACAAGGAAAACTGTCCGTTTAAACTCATATGTATACCGTTGAGTATTGATGAAAGATGGAAAATTAGTGTTCGTTGTGGAACACAATCATGATTTACTAGATACTTTAACCGGTCATTCATATTTGGGGCGTTTAAACGAAGACGAAAGGAAATTTCTTAATGACATGACAAAGTATAAGCTTACGCCAAGATTCGTTTTGAATGCTTCGAAATAGAGAAATAAATATAATCTCACAATTCTCAGTCAAATATATAAAGTAGTGTGTACTTATCGATCATCGTTGAGAGATATGTACATAGAAATACAACATATGTTGAAGTTAATACAACAATAAAATTATGTGCATTAGACAATAAGACAAGATAATTCAGATGTTCTGAGAGATATATTTTGGACGCATTCTGATTATATAAAGTTGTTCAACATGTTTCATTTTGTTTTGATAGGTGATAGCACATACAAAACAAATAGATATTGGTTACCATTACTTGAAATTGTCGGTGTCACGTCTACTAGTTTAACATTTTCGGTTGGGTTTGCTTACTTGGAACAAGAGCGACACGATAACTTCATATGGGCATTTGAAAATGTAAGATAGTTGTTTGTCTCTGAGAATAGACAAGATGAAGTAATAGATTTTTGGAAAAAAAGTTGTTTATTCGACTAGTGTGAAGGAGTATGATCATCACTTGCAACACTTTGAGCTAGTGTGTGTTGATATTATTATGTGAAAGATTTATGGTTGACAACTTACAAAGAAAGATTTGTCAAGACTTGGACCAATAGAGTGATGCATTTGGAGAATACAACATCTAACATATATTTTTAAATAATGATTTGTTTTGTTTCAGAAAATATGATTTACTAATTTATGTGATTTTTTTAATTTGTGTTATTTAATTTATTTGTAGAGTTGAGTCTGTTCATTGGAGATTGAAAAACATGCTACAAACTAGTTTTGGTGACTTGTGTATAAGTTGGAATGATGTGAATATGATGTTGAAGAACCAAATATGTCTCATTAAACCGTCTTTTCAGAAAACCATCATCGATGTTGACCACGGGTATAACTCACCATTTTTTCAAAGTCTACATCACTGTGCATCAAGAAAATGTAGCAACTCAGATTCTCGAATCCAATGTTGTACAACGTTTGACACAGGAACTTCAACAAACTTCTTCAGCTACAATCCATGAGTAACCTTTAACGACTCACGATCCTGCGATTAATTAAAGAACATAACAATAAATACTTATTCTAAATTAAATAAACAATTAATTAAATATAATAAAAAATATACTAAATATAATAAATACTTATTCTAAATTAATTAATTAAAATATATCTATCACTCTCATATCATATGAGTCACATGGTATTCATACTGTGTCAACACATATGCCAACACCGGTCCTCCGGGGAATTCGGGATGCTGATTATGTTCAGGCTTAGCATCATCATCATCATCATGTGGCTCAACATACTGCTCCATCTATGCAGGCTCAGGAACATCCTCCTCCATTTGTGCAGGCTCAGCGATGATGTAAGTGGAATTCTCTCTGTTCCATCACCACTATCACCTCTCACGCTTCGGGCAATGTTGCAAAAAATTTGGTCAAATGCACCTCTCATTCTAGACACTGTAATATCTCAATAATTAAAAAAATAGAATTTTTTTTTAAAAAATAATCATTTTAGAACGTTCAATTTTTAAAAAAATTTTTTGTGATTGATTTGAAACTTTAATTAAAGACCAAACTTCTGAACCTATTTCGAAACTTTTCATGACTTCCAAAGTTTCGAAACCTTTGAAACATTCAAACGTTTCATATTTCTAAAATTCACATTTTGAAAGTTTCAAGTTGATAGAAAGTTTCGAAGGTTTGAACATTTCGAAAGTTTCATGTTCATAAAAATTTTTGAAAATTTTAAAAATTCTGAGACGAAATGCACTTCGAAAGTTTCAGTTTGTTAGAAATTTCCAAAAATTTGTGGGATTTGGAAAAATTATCATTTCAAAAGTTTCATATTGATAGAAACTTTCGAACATTTGAAAAAATTTGATTTTGAGAGTTTCAAATTTTCGAGGAAGTCTTACTTTTGTATTTTGAAGGTTTCAAATGTTCGAAGGTTCGCAAATACGTAATTCAGATAATTGAAAGTTTCAAATGAAATGAGTGAAAAAAGGGGAAAGGTAATTTTTTTTGAGGTTTTTATAGATAATAATAAGCACAAAATGGTATTTTCAATGAGGATGGAGGAATATAAAGTACAGGTGAAAGATGCACAGTACAATTCTCAAAATAAAGCTCAACACACATATTTTAGTGCATCAAATACAATTAGTATGTTTTTTATTATCATAAAATATGAAGTAAAATATGATGCTTTCAGAATTATATACATAATATTAATTAAATAATACAATTGTTATATAAAAAAAATAATTAGAGAATACAATTGTCTTGTAAATACAATTCATACATCTGCCGTGAGAATATTGCAAATTCATATGTGGCATACCCATCTTTATTCAACATAAGAATGTTTAATATGATTTGCCACTAAACTTTTTAGAACCCAAAATATTAAAAAGTAAATTTAGAAATAATTATTCTAAGGAAATATTTTTTTTCTACAATGATATTCATTATGAGTAAAGATGACAATGAGTA
The DNA here is from genome assembly GCF_000331145.2 of Cicer arietinum. Lineage (NCBI taxonomy): Eukaryota > Viridiplantae > Streptophyta > Magnoliopsida > Fabales > Fabaceae > Cicer > Cicer arietinum. The sequence continues at coordinate 62,076,922 of NC_021166.2, read as the reverse complement.
GAGTACTATAGTACTTGTTTCCATACTAGTATCTAAATGCTCCTACTTAGATTCATTACTCACACATTAACTAAAATAGATTGATAAATAAATGATATTGGTGTGATTAAATTTAAAAATTATCCAAATATTTTAAATTAATTCATCAAGTATTATAAATTAAAATATTTTCAAACTCAAAACATTTCAAATGAACGCACGTTACAATATACATTCAAATATTCATAATAATACTTTATAAAGTTGTATGTCCTACAACGATATTATTCAGAGATTTATAAAAAAAATTAATAGAAAATTGCAAGTATAATTATAAAGTCACAGTTAATAAGACATAACTCTTAGTTATTAAGTCACAATTATTTATATATTCATAAAAATCAAATTCTTAAAAAGTTTATAAACGTTTATCTTTCGATTATAAATATTGTAGTGATACAATGATATCAATAAATGTTAAAACATAAAATAAAACAATTAATTAAACTAAATATTAATATAATATAATATAATATAATATAATATAATATAATATAATATAATATAATAAATAAATGATATATTTATATTAGTGCGGGTGTGGGGCGGGATGGATACTATAGTACTCGTACCTGCATGCATATCCGTTTAATTTTGTGGATAATTAACCGTCCTCGTGTTCAATGTGTGAGTTTTTATCCTACTCATTGTAGATTTTTTGTGTGGATACTCACTATGTCTAGATCTAATTGTCATCCCTAATTGTGAGACACATATAATACTTTTTCAGAATGAATTTTATTATACTTTCTTTGTCCTTAATAATAAGTGAAAATTGATGTATTTGGTTCAAAAATTTGAACAAATATATCAACTTTATATAATTAAATTTTGTTTATATTGTAGGACAAATGGAAAAATATTTGTGATCTTTATGTAATTTAATAAGTTGATTAATTCAAAAATTCATTATAAATTATATTGTGAAAATATGCACACATTAAAACTTATTTACTAACTATACATTCAAGCAATTTAATTTACAATTTTTAACAGGTAATCCAAAATATATTTTTCTGAAAGAATAATCTGAAATATCTAAACAATAAGATTTAACCAAAATCATTTTTTAAATGTATTAAACACAAATTAATTTTAAGTGCCTTTAGATCAACTTAATTTTACAAAATTAATTTATTTAATATTAATTTTATTCCATTTTAAACATTGAAAATTAAGATATAAAAAAATAATAGAGTCATAATGTGGTTTAAAGGAATTGTAGTTGTGATAAAACTTCTGTGAACTCCTTTGAGGATGTCAAACTCAAATGCTTAGAGGAGTTCCAAAATAAAACAAAAACTGCACATACTTAAAACGAAGTTCCAAAATAAAACAAAAACTAAACATACTTAATATATACGTGCAATTTTATTTTATTTTTGTGTAGATAAAAAGGGCCTTTTGAAAAAATAACTTTGTCTTGAAATTTTTTTGACTTTTCAAATTTGAATTCAATTTTAAATACATTTTTAGTATAAAATTTAATTTATATTTTTAAATCTTTAACAAATATTCCAAAATCATTAATTTATATTTTTGAATCTTTGACAAATATCCCAAAATCAATTGTTAGTATTTACCTTATTAACAAATGTTGTCAACACCACAACCTCATTAATTGATACTTGTCTCGTTCTTTATTTTTTTATGATCCTGAATCTTTCTCCTTCTTAATGTAAGAAAAAATAACAAAAATCACAAAGACTAATAAATTCATTTCAAATATACCCATAGCATTTAATGGTTTATATATATCTTCTTTTTTCGAAACAATTAAAAAAATGCTAATAACATTTTTAATACAAAACATGTTAAGAATGATAGAAATCAAAGTCAAAATACTTGGTCAATCAAATTTGATATAAGTCACATTAAATTATAAAGGTACATCACATATAGCAACTACATACATGTACAACCAAGATGGTTAAGAATTCAAACATTCTCATGAGATAGAACACCACAAATTAAAACCCTAGAGATATCTACACTATTTCCAAAATATTAATAAATTTTATATGAAAATAAAAAAACCAGCAATAACTAATAAAAACAATAAAATAATACTAACAAATATTCCTAAAACACTTATTAAGAATACAAAAATAAAAAATTTATATTAAAAAAATAAATTTTAGATTTAAAAAAATTAATATATATTTTTCAATACATTTTTTAATATAACATTTATATGATTGGATGTTTAATAAACATTTTTGAGAGCCTTTGTTAACATTTGTCAAAGTAATATTGTAAGTTTAGTAGGATTTGTCACATCTAACCTATATTATAAAGACTAAAGAGAAGGTAGGAACTAGGAAGTAGAATACACGCGTGAAGATTGTGGTGTTGAATATGTGATGAAAGGCATTAAAGAGAGAAAAAGAGAGGTAGAAGGGAAGAGAAGAGAAGTAGAGAGTATCCAATGATTGTAAGAGGTAGTGCGTGTCTGGTTATGGAGAGACAAAGTGACACGCACGAGTGCAATCATGGGACCACGTGTTCCCACGTGGCTATCCATCAACCCACCCCACACCCTCATGCATCATCCCCACGTGACCTATCTTACAACTCTACACCGTATATAAATTAATTAATATTCGCTCCACTTTAAATATAAAATATAATTCAAAAAATTAATGTATTTAATTTAAAATTAAAGTTCATAGATCAACTTTTTGTCTATTTTTTTTAATATTTAAATTCAAATATAATATTAAACAACTTTCTTTTTAATGTAATATTTAATTCAAATTTTGTCGAAAATAGATACAGAAATTTAAATTTTATATCCCATAAAAAATAAATATTTCGAATGCAAAAGAATAAAATAAATAAAATTCATCTCTACCACATCTCATTGTCATGTCTAGTTAACAAAACCTTTTAAGTGTATTTTTCTAGTAAAAGAACACCTTTAAATGTTTTTATGAGGCAACGCTTTTAATTTCTATGATAAGAGTACGATTTGATTTTAATGTTTTCTTCAAAAAAGTTAGATTCACCACTCTAACTTTTATATTTCTTTACAGTTTGTCCGATATCATAACTTCATAAAAAAATATGATGCAGTAATTCGAAAGTCATATGGTTTGGTGACACAACAAGTCACGTGAGATGATGGTGTCACATATTTATATAGTCGAAAATAAACTATTGAGACAGATACTATCAAGAAGAAAATACTTTGCTTTTCTTTTCTTACTATTTTAACTTCAACCCGGTATATACGTATACTAGTATCAACGATCTAAAACTATTTTTCTTTTATACATCAATCTAAACTAACGAATTTTGTTCTATTTTCATCTGTCTTTATAGTAAATATTATTTTTAAGTTTCATTTTTATCTTTAATAGTATTATTCCACGTCAAATATATCATCATCATAAAAGTCATAATCTTATATTAGTTTAATAGTAAAATATTTGTGCTTATCAAAATTAACTTGTATTCTCTTAACTTTCAAAAACGAATTTTTATAATTTGTAGAATTTTTTATTTTTCATCTATTTATTTATGATATTATATGTTTAATCATGACACAACAATAATATAATACAATTGAATTAAATTCATGTTATTATTTAATATTTGTTTTTTATTTATTTTTTATTCGACAATGTTTTACGATTGCTTTTGTTAATAATAATATAAACGAAGATTTATAAATAAAAATATAACAAATTTAAACATATTTTCATTTTAATCAATTTTATTATATCACATCACTATCATATCAATAAAGTTACTACATAAAAAAATGAAGGAGATCAACCAAATCTCACAAGTTGTATAATAAGGAGATCAAAATTTTAATTTTTAAAATAGAGAACTAATTTTAAATAAAATATAAGCATTAAAAGCACATTTAAGTCATTATTTTATAAATTAAAATAAGTAGAGTATTATCGGTCAGATATGACAAATTATAAGTGATATGAATTAGAACGATGAAGGAGTTTTATGAAAGAAACTTGATTTTTAGAGTTATCCACTGCTCTCTGCCTTAATTGATTACTAACTTGTCTATATAAAAATATGGAAAATAATGTATAGTTAGAAGGATTCAGTATTCAGCATAACATCTCAACTGACAACAGTGTTCCGCTTGTATATAAGACATTCTAATTGATAACTCTTTCAAAGTCTTTTCTATTGAGAAAAATATATCTAAATATGATCTAAAATTAAATTTAGATTTAAATATATTTAAAATTTAGAATAAGATATCATTAAAATATATATTTTATATTTTTGACAAAATATTCTTAAAATTTGTTAGATTTTTTCTTATTTTAAGGATATGACTTATAAGGGAATCATAAAGTGGATTGAATGAGTTAAAATGATAAAAAGATCATGAGTTCAATTATGTCTTCTAAAAAAAATAACAGCTAATTACTTAAATATATTATTAGAATATAATATAATTAAAAACATGTTATGGTATTGTAATTTAACTCTATATAGAACGATAAATACATAAATATCATATTAGATTTTATAGAAAAAAAAAAGTAAACTTTTATATATATATATATATATATATATATATATATATATATATATATGAGTGAGAGGGGTTAATTACGTGAATGATTAGTAAGTCTTTATACATATAAATTGTTGAGTTTGTATAAGACCACTTTTCTAACACTTTATCATTTTAGTTAAATATTTAATGTTCATGTTAATTTATGCTTTAGAATCAAAGACCACAACAAGTATGAGTCTTTTAATACAAAGCCTTTAAATATTATTTTGTTCAAAAGATTTCATTGTTACTCTTAAAATATAATTTTTTTTTTTTTGTCGATATCACAAATTTAACATCTAGTATGACATGATTTAACTATTTATTATTTATTAATTATTTATCAATTGAATATAATTAACTATATATAAATTAGTATTTTAGTCTCAAAATATGCAGTACACGACACTATTATTTTGATCACTTATTCGATAAAAAAACCCAAATTAGTCTTTGACTGATCTAAACGTTTTACTTTATTCTTCATTTTCATCCCTAACCCTAACATTTAAATTTAAAAAATAAAAATAAAACTTGAAACCCTATCCTTTAGTGTATTAACAAATAAAAGGGAAAAATAGAATTAAAAAAATATAATTGAAAATACTCAGCAATGTAGACTGCACAATGAGTCTTTTGAAAAACGATGCTCTCATTGATTAATGTAAATAGTCAAATGAGTCTTGAGACACAATGGTGGAGTTTGACTAAAAAGTTTGGGGTGACCGACATAATCAGCAAACAGGCAGCCATTATTCTAAATCTCAAACAAAATTAGCAAAATTAGCAATTTAGAAAACAATATCAGCAAACAGGCATCCATCATTTTAAATTTGTCATATATCTTATTTAATAAACAGAGCAATAATAATTTAAATCAACCAATTTAGCAACAACAATTTGACCATCATTCTAAATAGACATCCCACAATTTAGCAAATCATTCTAAAATCAGCAATTTAACCATTTAGCTATAATTCTAAACACACAATCAACAATTTAGTAAATCAACAAAGCACAAACACTTTGTATGCAACAAAAATCAGCAAATCAGTAACAAAAATAAGCACAAACATCTTGTTCAAACACATTGTTCAACAAATCAAGAAAATCAACAAATTTCAAACCTTTGAAGTTTTGACGACAAACGATCAAGGTGAGCTGAAGCGTGGCGAGACGAAATCAAGGCAAGGCGAGCTGAAGCGAGGTAGCAGCAGCGCAAGACGGTAAGAGGGCGGCACCGTGCGCAGGTGAGAGAGGAAGAGAGAGGATACAATTTAGGGTTTAGGTATTACATTTTGGTCATTTTATATATATATATATATATATATATATATATATATATTTGGAGTGACCACTACCCCCTCTGACCCAAACAAGATCCACCCTTGTTGAGACATATGCATTGCTAAAGAAAAGGGACCAAGCTGGCTATAAGGTGATTAAAAATTTCAACAATGCAGCTTCAACACTCATTTGAGCAAAGAAGAACAAGAGGGGAAGAACATGAAAAAAAATTGGGGAAAAATTGTAGGTTTAGGAATGAAGATGAAAAAAATTGGGTAAGATCAATAAATATTTTAGATTTTGTAATTTTTTTAAAAAAAATTGTACTATTTTCATTTTGATCTCTATTTACTCGGCACACACATGTGGCAGTGAGAGAGTTTGCATATTATATATCACATATATAATTGATCACATCACTATAATTAATAGAGTTTAACTAAACTGACATACATTGATAATTAATTTGAATTTTTGATTGAGTCAAATATCAAAATAACAATCTTACATGTTTAAGTACCAAAATAGTATTTTATCTATTAATCATAGTTTAAACTCATGAACCAAGTTCAAATATGTATCCAAATTATGTGTTTGAATACCAAAACATAATGATTATAACATTCAAATTTGTGTCAAATTGTATCTTATGAAAAGTTAATTAATCATATTTATAAATCATATAATAATAATAATAATAATAATAATAATAATAATAATAATAATAATAATAATAATAATCTCTCTCATAATAAGTGTTTAGATATTCAAACTACTTATTTTTTTTTGTATTTTTTTAATATATTTTATGATCAAGAAAGATTATGCTTAATTTATTTATTTACTTATTTTTTTCAAGAGATTATTCTAGATTTACTCCCTTGATTATTATCTAAGAAAAAACAAATAAATTATTTACTTTTTTGTTCAGTTTGATCATAGTATTTATTTTATTTTTTTTTTGTTCAAACGATTTATCATTCCTTTTTCTTCGTTTGTTTGAGTTAATATAACTTTTTTTAATAAAAAATTAATAATTAATCACACACTGAAAATACGCTAACACAATGAAGCATAGAAGACATCAACCACGTGATGACAACACTAGAAAGATCTGTGAAAGATTTGGTCGGATAAAGTATGAGGGGACGCATGCAGTAGAGAGCACACTTGTGAACTTCATGCAAATTGTCCCAATCATTGCCGTTCGATCATACAATATGATTAATTGATGTCAACTATAATTTCTACTCCTTTTAAATATATGCTATACAGTATATGTTCCAAATTGTTGTCAATGTTTTCAGCCTCACTCATCATTCAATTATTTCGATATGTATTTTGTCAATTTGTTATATTCCTTGGCTCTTAGTCAATATTCGTTTAGGATATTTGGATAGATGACTCAATGTGGTCAAATATCAATATCATATCCGAAATAGAGAAGTGTAATTTTGTCAAATTGCTTTAAATAATGATTGATGTGTTTCTTTATTCACATAAATATAATATCGAATTAATGGCATGTAATGTATATAATAATAATTGAATATACAAATGAGAATAATAGTAATTAAATTTATATTGAAAATAACATTTATTTGATAATAGTTTTATTTATAATTAGAGACGAAGGAATAGCACTAATTCTATTGTTGATACTTTTAAGAGAACAATGTAACATTAAATTTTAAATTTTCCTCCATACAACTTCAAGTTTAACATTGCATTCATTTAAACCAACTATCAATTTAACATGCATCTTCTTAGTCTTTCAATGTTCTATGAACACTCGACTTTTATTGGTTAAATCAATATTTTCATTGATGATTTGATAATTTAGGATTATTATTTAAACTGAATCCATTTATTGTGTTTTATAGTGCATATCTCGGAGAGCAAGAACAAAAAAAATTCAAATTCTATTATTTTAATCTTCTCTCCCATTCATTCTTTTAAAGTGTCATTTTTTTTATAAACAATATTTTTTTAATTTTATGTTTTCAAAGTTCAAAATAAATAATTATTAGTTCAACCAAAATATCCCTAATTATTTATTGTAGAGAGGATAACAGGTGAAATAAAATAATAAATGTTTAGGACATTATAATTAAAAGACAAATAATTTCATAAAAAACAACAAAAATTAGTTTTATTGGCATGCATAAATAACCTGAAAATAACACTTAAATAGAACAGAAGTAATATTTGTTTTTGACTCTCTACTATGTAAAAAAGATAGGCTAAATAGAGATAAAGTTCCTTCAATTTAAAAGATTTTAAGAAGATTATATATTTTTATTCTTCCGTTTTAGGTCCCTCCCTAATAGAGTGAATACAAAATTAGTGAACTCAATTATATTATGTGTAAAAAAAGTTGAAAACATCATTACACTAATATAAATATAAAATCATTAAACATTACAGACTAAAATGAATAAGAGATTTTATTTTATTTATATATATATATATATATATATATATATAATATAATATAATAACTGTAGCACCATCTATTATTTTCAAAACAAAATGTGTATTTACTCTAAATTTATTTTTAAAATTATAATTTTAATAAAAATACATTAAAAAAAAGGTTTGGAATTGGTGCATGATCTGATTGAATAAACACTTATGTAAACACTTATAACATAAGAGTTTATAGTTTATAGTAAGAGAGTTTATGTCGAAAGCTTAACTATTTACGTACATATGCTAATAAGTTCTTATGAAAATTGAAGTGTTGGCATGTGTCATTACATAAACTATTGTAAAATGTTAATATAAGTTAAAAATAAAAATAAAGATTTGGCTATAATAAAATAAGCGAAATCTTGATTATATATATATATATATATATATATATCATTCCTTCTTATAAAATTGTGCTATGTCATACAAACAACAAAGATTTGATTTGTAGAGAATTCAATGAAAAAGGAGGCATGCTAATTAATAATTTTAAATTTTAAATATAATTTTGATCATTTATTTTTTTTATTAAATATTTAATTTGGTTATTTATCTTTATTTATTTTTATTATTTATATTTTATAAATAATTAATGTTAATCATTTTCATCATATCTGTGTCAAACAACTGTAATATGATTATATTTTCATAAATTAATGAAGATCAGTTGTAAAATTAAGTGTGTAACTTATGAAGGTGGATATACGAGAAATGAGTTGAATTGTGTTTGATAAAACTGATAACTTTTTGTTAATTTGATGAAAATTGGTTGATTTTTATGAGTTACTCAGATAAGAAACAATTGAATTCAGAAGCAGTAAACAATGAAAACATAATTAATTTGACAGATATATTTATCCTGGTTCACCACTTACTTAACTACATCTAGTCCCTTCATTCAAAAGTTTTAATCTAATAATTCATATATCTTAAATTACAAAACACCTGACCCTCTAAGTCAGTCATCCTAAACAACCTGACAGTCTCAGACTTTTTAGAAACTAACCACTTTGACCCTACAAGCCAAATCTTCTTCTAACAATCTCACAACCCGGATTGAAGAAAGAACTAACCACCTTGACCCTGCAAACTAAGTATTATTCTAACAACCTGACAACCCCAAATTGAAGAAGGAACTAAGTCACTATCAGGTTGGATACAAAAAATTGAAACTTGAGTAGTTGCTACTACCAAAGCTGATAATAATAATAACTTTCACACACACAAAAAACACTCGGTAAATGTTTAGAATCTGAACAAATGTTTCTTTCTTTGAACTGTTAGATGAATTGAGAACTTTGAGTTACTCTTTTCTATTTTTTGATGAGATTCTCCTTTAGCCTTGATTGTCTATTTATTGCAAAAATTTAGATTTTAATTTAGTCTTTGTTTAATTTTAAATTATATTTTCTTTATATTAAATTAGTAAATTTTTAAATGAATTCTATTTCTATTTCTATTTCTATTTTGAAACGTTAGTATTAAGTAAAAAAAAATTATTTTGTAGAAAGGTTTAAAGCGGGCTCTATTAGCGAATGTTTACGAAAGTATTGAAATAAATAATTTATGAAATTGTGATACACTCTTTATAAATTTAACAAAATAGTTTTGTAAATAAATTAGAAATATAGAAGTGGTCCCTACAAAGAAAAAGAAGAAGTTGGCCTCGTGAGTTGGGGTGGGCATGCGATGGAAAAGCCATGTCACTCTTCCTTTCACAAAGTGGGACCCACAATGAATGATGGCACAATACATGAACATCATCATAATGATCATGAGGTCATTATTCTCAATTCCCAGCGCGTTCAACTCGCAGCGCGTCCAATTCTCTTTCATTATTTCCATTGGATTTAGTCAATAGTCAAACTATTAATCCAAACTATACTCCTACTCTTATTCCTCTCAACAGAACACACATACTACTACCAATTTTTTCATTAATATTTTATTTTTTAGAAACAATTTTTTAAGAAAATTAATTCTTTTCTCTTTTATTAATTTCAGTTTGATATATTTGTCAAAAGTTTAAATTAATATTAATGATTATTTAAATAATATTTTTTTTGTGAATTTACTTTATATTATTAATTAACCCTTTATTATAAATATATAACTATTATATATATATATTATTACAAAAATATCTCATAAATATTATAAAAAGAGAAATAAATTTTTGAAAATAAAAAAAGTAATATCTAAAGGAATAAAATTTATAAATTATCATATAAAATAAAATTATATTTGATTACAATAATTAAATCATTAAAAGTATTTAACTTTTATTATTATTAATTCTAAAGTTATACAAATAATTAATTGTGATGAGATCTTTTGATAATGATAATGTATAACTTTTTAATCCAATATACATAAAAAATTTACTCAAATCTAAAATACAAAAGGAGTCTTGAAAATATAATTTAAGACCAAAAACAATAAATTTAATACAAAAGCAATCACTTTATTATATTTATGAGTTGTTTCTTATTTAATATTCTTTTATGTTTTTATATTTAATTTAATGTAATTTTTTGTCAAATATATGAAGTTTGACCATAGAAAAAAAATATTAACAGATATTCCCATTGTTCCTTTTTAGGTGTGAATTTTTTTAAACTTTTTAAAGTTGAATTATAATTTGCATCACTTTATCAAAATAATTATATCTTGAATATAATAAATCAGTACAATGAGATGATAAATAATAATAAATACATGACATGAAAATGAAAATAATTTCATCAAAAGATAAAAAAATATTATTATTTTTGGTCTATGTAACTTAAATGAACAAATGCTTAGAAAAGGAAATAGTATTTATTAAACATTTTTTTTATTATATAAATTTACAAAAAAAGAAAACTGAATTGAATGAGATTTATTTGAACAAAACAAGAAAATATTAAAAAAATATATTACAAAACTTTATTCTACCATAAATTGAATGTAAAATTGACATTATAACACAACCATGGTTAAAAAAAGAACCAAAGTTGGACTTTGTGCATCGAAAAGCAAAGAGTGTATGAGCTACATTAAACTTTAAAGCCTAGGTAGATAGCAATACATTTTAATATGATTGAATGCAATTTGGCACCCTGACACAAGTCATCATTAACTCTATTTCATGTTTCTCTCTTTATCAATCTATCTTTTTCACCACTCTTCTCCATAGTATGTATCTATATATAGTCCCATCTATCCTCCATTCTTTTTACTGTTCTCCATAAAGCCAATGCACTGCCACCATAGTCCATAGCCTAACCCCATTTTCTGTCCTTCACCTCTTAACACCATTTTGCTTCTTTTTTAACCCCAAACCATTTCTTTGAGATATAGAGAACAAAACATGGGTGATAAAGAGGATGAGTTGGGTTTGGGTTTGAGTTTGAGTTTGAGTTTAGGATATGGAGCAAATGCAAATAATGCTCCTTTGAAAGTGACTCACATGCACAAGCCTCCTCAATCGGTTCCAAATCAAAGGGTTTCCTTCAATAACTTTTTCCATTTTCATGGTGTGTGATTTTTCTTCAACTCTCTCTATGTTATTGTTTTAGATTACTCTTAATATTTTGTTCATTTTTTTATACAAAAAACGCCATTTTAATTTTTTTTCACATGTTTTTTTGGATAAAACTAAATTCCCATTTTTGCTAAACCTTGAATCATGCGATGAAGAACACAAACCATTTCCTTTTTGTCTTTTAATTTTTCTTTTGATACAAAAAAAAAAAAAAGAATTTAATGTTTAAACAAAAAACCCATTTACCATTTTTTTTCTTCCTATGTTTAATTTAGTTGATGAGATGGATACAACTCATGTAAATGAAGAACACAAAACCCTTAAATTTAATTAAAAAACCCATTTACCATTTTTTTCTTCCTTATTTTTACTACTTTATTTTGTGTAAAATAAAGGCTTTAAGTTTGTTATTAATTACACTATTGCCATTAAAGTCTCACGTGCACATCACGTAGCAGATCTGAGTTCCGAAACGAGGTCGTTTATCGGTGGAATAGACGTGAACTCGCCGGCGACGGCTGCGTGCGACGATGAGAATGGAGGTTCATCTCCGAACAGTACAGTGTCAAGTATCAGCGGAAAGCGAAGCGAGAGAGAAGGAAATGGAGAAGAGAACGACGCAGTTGAGAGAGCCTCTTGTTCTCGAGGAGGGAGCGACGACGATGATGGAGGAGGATGCGGCGGCGACGGTGACTCTTCAAGGAAGAAGCTGAGATTATCGAAGGAACAATCGGTGTTGCTGGAAGAAACATTCAAAGAGCACAACACATTGAATCCGGTTAGTTTGTTGTAGCGGTATTTTCTGTAATTTCATTGTAGGGCAAGGGGCTTATTTGGAATTTCATGCTAGTTAATTTGGTTATCAGTGCCATAATTCAGTTACAGTATTAAGGCATAATTTCTGCTTTATTTTGACCTTGACTTTGTCTTTTTTCAATTTTATTACTATTATTTTATATTTATATTTTGAGTTTGTCTTTCCTCTTTAATCAATTATTATTATTATTATTTAGAAACAAAAGCAAGCATTGGCAAAGCAGTTGAATCTGATGCCCAGACAAGTGGAGGTGTGGTTTCAAAACAGGAGAGCAAGGTGAGGTTTTTCTTCTTATAAGGGCATTACTGTCATTTTGTATATCACTTTAATAATAATAATAATAATAATAATAATAACAACAATAATAATAATAACAATAATAATAATAATAATAATAATAATAATAATAATAATAATAATTTAATTTAATTTAATTTATATACATGGTATAAAGAGCTTTTACAATGACAATCATCTAAAATCAATTGTTGTGACATTTGTAAGTCTGTTGCATACCATACGTTACTCCACTATGTTTAGATCCTATTTAATTGATTTTGTTGTTTCTAATCAAAATCTTAGTATTCTTCTTTCAAACAAATCTATTATGAGATTGAGATTTCACACATTTGAGAGTGATTAATAACACAACTTAACTTTTATGAGACATTAAAAAGATTTGAAGTTGTATGGTGGTAATTTATATAAGAAAACAGCATGTATAAATAACAAATCATTATTAAAACATGTCAACTTCAAAAGATGGATGTGGTGGATTTGCTGTCTGTTCCATTTTCTCATGGAAGGCAAAAAGTGATGTTGAGTGTATTTTGCAGAACCAAGTTGAAGCAAACTGAAGTGGATTGCGAATACTTGAAGAGATGCTGTGAGACTCTAACCGAAGAGAATAGGAGGTTGCAAAAGGAAGTGCAAGAACTTAGGGCATTGAAGTTATCCCCACAACTCTACATGCACATGAACCCTCCCACCACTCTTACAATGTGCCCTTCGTGTGAGCGTGTCGCAGTGTCATCTGCATCCTCTTCATCAGCCAACGTCCCCTCTGCTCTGGCTCCAGCTAATCGCAACTCGATAGGCCCAAGCGTTCAGCGGCCAGTACCTCTCAACCCTTGGGCGGCAATGTCTATCCAAAACCGTTCCCGACCATGAATTTTCGTCCCCGAATCAGTAGGGTAAAGTTCAAGCTTTAGGCAGAGGGACATTTTAGATGCTAGACAGAAAAATGAATTAATTCTATAGTGCACTTTACTTTAGTGTTGGTTCACTAGGACTTGAGCTTATGACTTTGGTTAACTTTTAAGTCTAGGCTTATTTTATTTTGGGCCTAGAGATAACATGTTTTACTCAACTTTAGGGTGTGTAAAGTTTGGACATGTTAAAGTAGGTTGTGTTTTTCATATGCTAAATTAGTTTTTTTATAAACTTTGAAAGGATGAAAAGGAGAATCCGAATCTGTTTTATATAATATACTTTTCTCATGTGATTTGTCATACATACCACTTGCTTAGAAAAAGGTTGGATTTTGTGCAAAAGATTGGAGAGGGGACAAATTAAGGGGATTCCCATGAGGGGATAGTTGTGGTCTCAATTAGAAATGATTTTGTCTATCTTTTGTTCTGATTCTTATTGCTTTTGGTCTTTATACTCGAACATGGGATTGAGTGAGTCATATTGTGGGGGACTCAGCTTTGGCTGGTTGTGTGCTAATACTTCATACTCCTCCAAATGTGGATTTCCATTACCATTTAGCAAAGAGTTGACAATAGTGAACATAGGTAAATGTGGTAAAGCACTAGTGAGAGTTCTCTGAATTATCAAAAGTATACACATAATTTATCTATATTGCTAGTGCTGTCTTTGATTTGATTCGGACAACAAAACTTAGGGTATGCTTAATTAGATTATCAAAAACAGTTTTTGAAAGAACAACAAACTTTTAAATACAAAAAACTGTTTTGAAAAAGTATAATCAAATAGGCCCTTACTATTTGTCCTTTTCGGTCTCTTCCAATTATCTTCTGTTTTTGGCTAATCCTATCAGCCCATTTGAAAATTTCGTCCATTTAATAGATCTTCTGATGATATGGGTTTTAATTTCTGTACAACACAAATCAAGTACATCACATTTCATTTGGCTGAATGCATCAAACTAAAAAATTGTTAGTGAATGTTTGTCCAATGTAATGGTTAAAAAAATTTGAGCTACACTAACATATTGAATATTATTTACTCTGAATACAAATTTTAGGTAAAGCTTAATATAAAATTTTCAAATCCAAAGCAAATGCTACATTTTGTCACTTACAGTCAAACTGAGATTTAGAGGAAAAATTAATTTTACTTCACAGTAACTAAACTTCTGTAGTTTATACTAAAATCACTTGACACTTAAAATCAATTCTTATGGTTTCCACAGGTGGTGACACAACAGTTCCAATAAAAATATATTTCCCAAATATCTCAGTACATTGATTTTTGTAGTTATGCAAACACATAAAAGGTAACTCAAAACAACAAATTTAAAAAAAAAAAAAGAAACAGAAAATTGCTAAGAAATCAAACTGTATTTACGGTATCGGTCAAGAAACGTAGAATGCAACCATGGCCTGCCCTTTCTGTCAATTTTTCATGAATCCGAAGACATTGATCGCAAGTTGGACGATCTCCAGTAGCTAAGCCTCTATATAAATACCTATGAAGAATAACAACCTCTTAGGACAGACAGAAAATAGAGGTGGAAATATCATAGATTATCTACTATAGTAACCATAAATTATCTACTATATTATCAATCATACTTGCTTAACTGTCTTAAAACATCAAATTCCTACAATTACAACTAAAAAATAAAAAGAAGACTGTTATATCAAACAAATCAGAGACCCTTTGAAATTTTATTCAAACAAATATAGCAATTATTTTAGGTTACAAATGAAAAGAAAACATAAATTGTCACGTTAATTTTCCCCCCTTATTGTCTACCTTTTCTACCAATATTAGAGAGAATTTACTTGTGAGATTAAGAACTTAAGGGTTGCTCCAAACAATGCAAATCAAAATGAAATTTTCATCACTTGAGTACCAATGTATTAATACTATGGTAAGAATTGTTGGCAATGACACAACAAAAACCCCGTCACACCGGGTCCATCACATTTAATATTGTAAAATAGAGATCTAAAGTGTAAAATATGACCATTTGAATCAAAAGTAGCCAATACGAAAACCAACTGCTCAAACATGATCTGCAATCTAGTAAATGCATGTATTTTATAAGAAGGAATTAGTGCATTCTATAATATAATTCTAGTTTGCGATGTTTCAATACTTATCATATTCTCTCATCATGTCTTAAAACAATACTTCTCTTATTCTAATTTCTCAACACTCAACACAAACAAGTCTTGCAAGTTGCAACAGTAAAAAAGATTAAAGGTTCTTTTTTTATGTTGTCTCCTTGGAGCATGAAAAACACACGCAGGGTGAGGTCTTGCAAGCATATAAATGCCATGCAAATACAGCAGCAAACAGTTCAGAGTTATCAGGTAAGATTTCTCCTTCAAAAAATTTAAGCATTGCTACTTGGGAAGTAATTTCTCTATCAAGGCAAGATAACACAACTCACGAGGGTCTGTCTTTTCTACCATGCAAGACCATTGTCTAGGCCATATGGACATATAATGAACAAAATATTTGTTAATTTTTAAGCACTTGAGAACTAGGTATAAATGGGAAGCAATCAAGCATCATGAAATTCACAACCTGAAAAGTCCAAGAAACAGTTCACAATAATTCTACATATCGAGTGATTATAGGAGATTGACTGAGTGATTTTACTTATAGGACTAAATGAGTGAATAAGCATGATTTTACCCTAAAGGAGGTTATTGATAATGTGTGAGGTTCGTATTGCAAACTGGATGCCTTGGATGAGTTTGCTGCTGAGGATGGGATATCTGATATATAACCAACCAACTAAAAGAGATCGAATTGGCTACATAGGAGATGTGCTAGTTTTGCTACATTTCACAAGGTGCTTAGTGGACGAGAATGAGAAGTACGGTTAAGGAATGGAGGTAAGTAATAACAAGGTGGGGAGAGACAGAGTCCATTTCTGTAGAGATCAATACCCTTTTTTAATCTCCCAAGTCAGAAATGAGGACTTTAAGGGTTATATTGAACTTCTAAAGTAAAGGTGTGGGTGGCTATTTGAATTTCAGATCCTCAGGATTTTTTACCTATAACTCCTTTTTTGAGTTCCTTGTTTCAAATCCTTCTCATCAGGGAGTTGGTAATCTGGCTTCAGCAGTTTCTTAGGTGTTGCTAATAATCCTTAAGCTAAGCTTATGGCTATTTTTCTTGGCTTGAAGCTTGCTAGAACCATTGGTTGTAGTAAGCTTTGCTGCTATTCAGATTCCAAGTCTGTGATTGATATTATTACTAAGCCTACCAGCAAGAATCACTGCTATGCTTTGGTTATAGCCAAAGTTGTTGAACTTAGATTGGGCAGTGTCTCTTCTTCACTCGCATAGAGAAGGGAATGCGAGCGCTGACTTCATTGCTAAATTAGGTTATAGCAATGATGACAAAGCTCCCTTTACAGTTCTGGCTTTGGCTAGGAAACAAATGCTTAAAGGATAACACAACTATAGGTGGCAGGGACCAGGGAATCCTAGCTACAACGATGACTAACTATAAACCTCAGATTATCAAAACTTTACCATCATTCAAGCAAATTTGCATCCAAAAAGAATCAGAATCTATCCAAGTAAAAAGGACATGTGAAAATGAATTGAAACAAGATATCTGATCACTCACTTCATTAGGATATCATAGTATTCAGGATCCAAGGAAGAAAGCATCCCATCCACATCTTTTATAGCCATTATTGCTCTATGCACAACAATCCAATGTGCCGACTGCCATAAAGATACATGAAAAATATGCTGTGAATTCAACAAATTACAAATCTTAACTTAAAAAACACTAGTCATTACTAGTAGAAATCAGCTTAAAAAACACTGTTTTGTTTCCCCAACATCAATAGCTTGTGGTCTTTAAGTAATTTGAAAACTCCAATTGTACCAAAACTCTAAAGTATGAAAATAATTTCTTATTTTTTTTCTTTAAAAAAATACTAGTCTTTTTGGCTAGACAAAATATAGGTGAGTTCTAAGGTGGACCACCTTCATAAGTGGTTCACCGTGGACCAATATTTAAAAATCATTAGAAGTAATAACTCATAACCCTCTCCCTCTTTATAGATAACAATTACTTGATTTATATCAATTCAATACTAGATACATATTTGTTGTCCTTTATTTTTATCTGAGTATAATCTAAGTCGTAGAAATGAAGATGAACAAAAAAAAAGATGTTTGCAATCCTTGTAATTTTAAACATTTTTCAAGTACTTGATCAAGGTGGAGCACCGGACCTAGTCCATTTTAGAATTTTCCCGAAACATATTACTTAAAATCAAAAGCTAAAACACTGTTTCAGTTCTAACAGCCCAAATCTAATACACACAAAATAGTATCAATTTTTCTTCAAAAATATATTAAAAAAGTAAAAATAAAAACTAAAAAGATAAAGGGGGTAAGGGAAACACCTTGCAACGTTCATCACTAGTCATGGCATAGGTACCTTCAAGGGCAGTTTTAAGGGCTTCCACGGGTTTAAACCTAAATTAGCATAAAAATTAATAATTATTGATTAAGGTTCAGCATTGATTTGATTAATCAGAAAAATGAAATTACACAAGAAAGAGAGAGAGAGAGAGAGAGAGTAAATGAAATAACTGTTTGAGTAAGCTTTCGATCTTGCGTGTTTTGTGTTCAATTCTGGTAATAATGGCTTCTGCATTATCAGATTCAACAAATCCTTCAGCACCTGCCATAGATATCACAATCTCTTTGCGGTTTTACTTGAGCTTCAATTTTCCTTCCTAAGCGACAGAAAATGTGTTTCTTTTCTTTTCCCCCAACAACCAAACAACGACCACTCTATGAGAGTAATTGCAGCAACATAACAAATTATAAATAAATGTAGAAGATTTCTAGTTTCACCCCCCAAAATTCTAAGTTACACCCCCTAACAATTTTTAAAAATATAAACTTCACCAGATTATCTTTAATTCATCAAATTTTCAAATCCAACATAAATGTATTTTAGT
Source organism: Cicer arietinum (assembly GCF_000331145.2). Taxonomy (NCBI): domain Eukaryota; kingdom Viridiplantae; phylum Streptophyta; class Magnoliopsida; order Fabales; family Fabaceae; genus Cicer; species Cicer arietinum. The sequence continues at coordinate 62,058,045 of NC_021166.2, read as the reverse complement.
TAAATTTACGTAAATTGAATTTATATAGATATACTTAAATTGAATTTGAACAATCTTGAATGGAATTTCTTTTATAATTTATATTGAAATTCATAATTATCACTTCTATATTTGTTGTGTTGGAAATTATAATGTGAGTTAAAAGAAGGTGAAAATGACTCAATCATTGCAATGAAGTATAATTTTACCTTATTTTATGTTATTATTTCTAAAATGTTATATATTTTATTAACTTTTTAATACATTTGAGTAATAATTATCATTAAAGTAATTTTGAGAATACGTTTTTTTTATTATATAAAATTAAGAATATTAATTATTATTTATTAATTTTTAATATGTATGAGATTAATTACTTTTGATTATAATAATAATAAATAGAATTGAAGTATAAAAAAATTATTATCAAGAAATTTGAGTAAGTTTTTTCTTATCTTAATCGGTCATTTTAACCCTTCACCAATTATTCAATCTTCACGATGATTAAAAATATCTAAGAACATAATGACATTTTTTCTTAAGCCATAATTGACTAGACTTTATGTGCATATATGCACTATATTTGAACCGATCCATGAGACACATAAGTAGAGTTCAGAAATGGGTTGATTCAGTTCAACCCGCTTTGTAACGAGTAGTAAATATTTAAGTTTAGTTTGACTCAACATTTTTTTAATAATTAAAATTTATATAAAAAAATTTAGACCTTCCAAAATACTAGAATATATAACATATAACACCATAAAAGAAGACGTGACCACCACACTCAAAATAGACCTTAAGATTTTAGCTTTTAGGTGTTTTTTCTTTCTTTCTTTTTGACTTTCTTTCTGATTTAGTGAGTTAAACCTTTTTAAATTCTTATTAGATTTCTTTTTTGTTTCGTAAGTAAATTGAGTTGAACATGAGAAATTAAGTTGGCTATTTTTTTTTTTTTTTTTTTTTTTTTTTTTTTTTTTTTTTACAATAAAGTAAGAATGATTCATTTTTGAAAATAAATTATTTAATATTTTCCTTCTAAAAATGGATTAATTTAAAGTTCAAAAGATCTACCATTTTGACACGTTTATATATACACCATAGAAAATAAAAAGTTTAATTTATTTTATTTTTATCAATTTATTAAATCGATCCCTCAATTTAAAAATTTATCAATTTTCATTTTTTATTATGATTTTTTAACTAAAAAATAACAATATAATATACTTTAAATAAGACGGTAGATTATACGATGATATAAAATGATTAATATCCATAAAATTGTAATAACATAATTTAAAATCTTAACTTTCAACTTTGATTTATTTATTTATTTTTGTATTTAAATTAATGTCATATGAATAACTAATGCATCTAAATAATTTTATATTATGAAATTTTACGGTACATTATTTAAAATATAATAAATCATCATTTTTATAGTTCAAAAATTTAAAAAAGAGATCAAAACTATCAACTTTTAAAATAAGACATTAATTTCATTAATAGATAAAAATAAAGAGACTAAAATTATAATTAATATAAAATAAAATTATACGTTGCATATTAAGTTATTGGTTAATTATAGGCCACGTAATTTTCATTCTTGAAATGGACCCTTATTTGTTATAGAACCACACATCTTCAACAAACTAAATTAAATAGGGACTTCACAAAATATATCTTTCTACTTCTAGTCTATAATATATACCATAATCACTTATCTCAAATTAACTTCTATCATTACACATATACAACATCATGAACAAAAAAACATGCATTGCTATGGTTCCTTGTCCTGGACTTAGCCATTTAATTCCACTTGTTGAATTTGCAAAACTATTAGTCCATAACCATATTCAATTTCATGTCACATTCCTTGTTCCCACGTTTGGTCCATTATCCTCTTCCATGCAAGACATTTTATATTCTCTTCCACCAAACATTGATTTTATTCTTCTTCCTCAAGTAAAGAATCTTCCACCAAATCTTGAACCTGCATCACAAATGAAACTCATTGTTAAAAACTCTGTTCCGTTTCTCATTGAAGAAGTGGAATCACTCATTTCTAAAACTCACCTTGTTTCTTTAGTCTTTGGTGTATTTTCAACTGATGTACATGAAGTTGCTAAACAATTCAACCTTTCTTCTTACATTTTCTATGCTTCAGGAGCTGTTTCATTGTCATTCCTTCACACTCTTCCAAATCTTGATGAAAAACTTTCCTCTGAGGTAAAGTCCTTAGAATCAGCTTATGAAACTTTGAATATTCCAGGTAGTGTTATCCCTTATCACATCAAAGATATTCCAGATCCACTTTTATGTGAAAGATCAAGTGATGTATACAAATTATTTCTTGAAGTGTGTACAGAATTTTCATTAGTTGATGGTGTTATAATCAACACTTTCACTGATTTGGAACCAGAGGTCATAAGGGTTCTTCAAGAAAAAAAGAAACCTTTTGTTTATCCTGTGGGACCCATCATTAGAAAAGAGTCAAATAATAATAAAGATAACATTTTGATGTGTTTAAAGTGGTTGGAGAATCAACCACCAAGTTCTGTTATTTATGTTTGTTTTGGGAGTGGTGGGACCCTATCTCATGAACAATTCAATGAATTAGCATTTGGATTAGAATTGAGTGGTTGCAAGTTTTTGTGGGTTGTGAGAGTTCCAAGTAATGATGTTAGTTCTGCTTATTTTGTTGGAAAAAAAGAGGATCCATTGGAGTATTTACCAAATGGTTTTTTGGAAAGAACCAAAGACAAAGGGTTAGTGGTTCCATCATGGGCCCCACAAGTTGAGATTCTTGGTCATGAATCAATTGGTGGATTTTTGAGTCATTGTGGTTGGAGTTCAACTTTGGAGAGTGTGGTTAATGGTGTGCCTATGATTGCATGGCCATTGTTTGCAGAACAAAGAATGAATGCTAGAGAACTTGTTGATGTGTTAAAAGTGGGTGTGAGGGCAAAAGTTGATGATGAAAATGGGATAGTGAAAAGAGATGAAGTTGTTAAAGCTATAAAGAGAATAAAGGAAGGTGATGAAAGTTTGGAAATAAAGAACAGAATTAAAGAATTGAGTGTTTCTGCTGCTAATGCACTAAGGGAACATGGTTCTTCTAAGAAGGCACTTTCTGATTTAGCACTGAGATGGCATATATAACTTCACCAAGTAGCTAAAATATCTCATAGTCATTTTCGTTTTCGCAACATGTTTTTTCTTCATCAGTTAATTTAATTTTCAAATGTGTTTTTCATTAGTCAATTTAATTCATAAAATTATTAATAAAAAAAGAGTTTAATGATATATTTAATTTCGATACGTTTAATATTATAATAGTAGCATCTTAGGTATTTAAAAAACCAAATGACTGTTTCGTTTTATATTAATATTTGAATTTTGATCTTGAATATTAATTAATCCTATGCCTGACCCTATGGTAGCAAATATTTTACACCAGTTCAAAATAGCAAGTATCAATAGAGATCTTAAATGCTCATCCAATGTAAGTAAAACTTTTCTTTTCTCTAGTTAAATCAAGGGTACCTTCCAAATGCAAGATATTAGATAGTAGTTTATGATATACTTAGATTTATTAGATTTTTATATTGTACTAACTAATTTTTATAAAATTGGTTTGCCAAGAAGATATCATTGACGGTATTTAGAAGTAGAAATAGGTTAACTCAAGTTAAACTTTACAAGATCTGAGATATTTAAGATATAAGTTTGATCTGAATTATGTCATTGACTTGTTTTAGATCTGCATGAAAATAAAATACAATCTATAATAGAAGAAAACTTGAAAAGTGGTCATACCTTTTATGATAGTTAATTAATTTATTACTGTTTTGGCTAATAATGCTTAAGTATGTATAATTTGTAAGTCAGGGCAAACTATAATTGCTGTAGGGGAGTGTACCTGCACCAAAAACAATGAGGCTAAAAGAGAATCACCCAATAATTCTAAATGTTATGATCAAAAGGATTGGTTTTGATGATGTAATTAAAGAATTTGGCAGTCCAACTACATATTAATTGAAGTATATGATTTTTAACTCTTACACTACATAACTTCAATGACCAAGAATTATATACGCAAGCGCTTACATCACATTTCACTTATTCCACAAAATAATGGTAAATTATAGGGCAGGTCAGTTGTCTTCTTTGAAATATTCATGAAAGTGTGTTAGTGTTTTGAACATTAATTCTGTATAAAAGAGTGTTCACTAAATATGAATCCATCTTACAAAATATATCTTGTCTTTCATCATGGAGAAAAAAAGATGCATTGCTATGATTCCTTCACCAGGACTAAGCCATTTAATTCCACTAGTTGAATTTGCCAAACTATTACTCCAAAAACACAATGAATTCATCATCACATTCCTCATTCCAACATTTGGTCCTTTATCTTCTTCCATGCAATCCATCTTAAACACTCTTCCACCAAACATGAACTTCACTGTTCTTCCTCAACTCAACAACATTCAACAAGACCTTCCAATTGAACCTGCAACACAAATGAAACTCATTGTTAAAAACTCAGTTCCATTTCTCATTGAAGAAGTGAAATCACTCATTTCAAAAACACACCTTATTGCATTAGTCTTCAGCATGTTTTCAACTGATGCACATGATGTTGCTAAACAATTCAATCTCTTATCTTACCTTTTCTTTTCATCAGGAGCTGTTTTATTCTCTTTCTTTCTCACTCTTCCAAATCTTGATCAATCTGCTAATACCTCTAAATTCTTAGAATCATGTTATGAAACAGTTAATATTCCAGGTGTTGAAATTCCTTTCCATGTCAAAGAGTTACCTGACCCAATTCTATGTGAAAGGTCAAGTGATACATACAAATCATTACTTGATTTGTGTCAAAAACTCACATTGTTTGATGGTGTTATAATCAATACTTTCACTGATTTAGAACAAGATGTCATAAGGGTACTTCAAGAAAGAGAGAAACTTTGTGTTTATCCAATTGGACCCATCATTAGAAAAGAATCTAACAATGAAACAAACATGGAAGTGTGTTTAAGGTGGTTGGAAAATCAACCACCAAGTTCTGTTCTTTTTGTCTCTTTTGGAAGTGGTGGAACACTTTCTTATCAACAACTTCATGAATTAGCATTTGGTTTAGAAATTAGTGGTTGCAAGTTCTTGTGGGTTGTGAGAGTTCCAAGTAAAAATTCAAGTTCTGCTTATTTTAGTAAACAAAATGATGATCCATTAGAGTATTTACCAAATGGTTTTTTGGAAAGAACCAAAGACAAAGGGTTAGTGGTTGCATCATGGGCCCCACAAGTTGAGATTCTTGTTCATGAATCAATTGGTGGATTTTTGAGTCATTGTGGTTGGAGTTCAACTTTGGAGAGTGTGGTTAATGGTGTGCCTATGATTGCATGGCCATTGTTTGCAGAACAAAAAATGAATGCTAAAGAACTTGTTGATGTGTTAAAAGTGGGTGTGAGGGCAAAAGTTGATGATGAAAATGGAATAGTGAAAAGAGATGAAGTTGTTAAAGCTATAAAGGGAATAATGGAAGGTGATGAAAGTTTGGAAATAAGGAAGAGAATTAAAGAATTGAGTGTTGGTGCTGCTAATGCATTAAGTGAACATGGTTCTTCTATGAAGGCACTTTCTGACTTAGTAGTGAAATTGCATGACTATTGAGTGGCTTGTAGAAATTATTAATAATGTAATCATGTTACATTTTTCTTATAGTTTATTTCATGAGTTACATGTATCATTTGGATGTTGAATTTGATGGCAACATTTTGAGTATTTTTCACCTATTCTTTATGTGGTGATTAAGTATTGAACTATTGAATTGAAGCTCATGAATCTTGGAATTTAAAACTAAAAATTGCCAAATTTAAATGAAATATGAATTGCAAGATGAACACAAAAAATTGTTAATCAGTTCAAAGTTAAATTCTTACATTTAGAAGATACAATCCTATATGAAATCATCACTAATATGAGATAAAAATTATGAACTTTCTTGTTCAATGATTCATGGTGAATCAATAAACTTTCTCACTCAACTTTTCTTTTTCTTTCCTCATATGTTTTTCCTCTCTCTATTGTGTAATTCTGAATTCAACATCATAACCAACTTCAAAACTAATCTAGACATTTTATACTATAGTCAATCTAAACGTTATCTCACAATTGTGTTCATTTCATTAGTCAATGTCAAATCTCTAATACAATTCTTTTAAAATGATGCATTTTAAAAATATATTAATAATATTATTAATTTATACTTTAAAAATTTTAAAAAAGAAATTAAAATTGATTTTTTTATGTAAAGACAAAAACTAAAAAAAAAATCACAATTTTATAAAAATTAAAATCCTTGTTTAACTTTAAAAAGTAATAAGAAGTTGTCTGATCAATTTATAAGTTTACGCTATCTATCTATAAATTTAAATCTAATAATTCAAAATAAAATAAAATTTGAATCTAGAATAAATTCAATATAACCTTTGGTCCTTTACATGTATGTCAAGAAGTTTTTTATATTAAATATCTTTATGTGACTCAAAAATCTGAAAAAAAATCTTAAAATTTGAATTCAGTTTGATTTTAATTGACCATTTTTTATCACCATGATGTTGTTTATATAAAAAAAATTTAAGTTGTTTTGAATTATCTTGAAAAAACATCTCAAATTTTTAATTTAAAAAATTAAAAAAATAGTAATAATTAAGAACTAATCATTATATATATCACATTATATTTTTTATTAGACTCATACACCTAAAAACTGTAGAGAAATGAGAAATTCTATATTCAAATTCAATTCTTGCATATTATATGACATCTCACATTATTTTCTATCATACACAAAATTGAAACAAAAATATACACTAGTAATAATAATAATAATTTTTTTTAATATGTAAGATAAAATCCATAAATAAAAATATTAGGAAACAATTTCTCTCCCCTTCTTCAACTTGCATTTTCTTAACAAAAAGAAAAAAAAGAAAAAGAAAAAGGAATTTTGTTATATCCAAAGGAAAAAGAGAAATATCATAAGAGCAACACGATTATGCTACTGCTCTTATCTTCACCATCCTCACTCATGCAATCTTTTCCCTCCTGTAACTCTCTCTCTCTCTCATTCACAATGGATTTCATTAAAAATAATTTAGAAACTTTCATATCTTTTTGTGAACTTTATCGGTTTTCTGTTTAATTTTAGTTTTAAAGTTACTATATTTGTTGATGGGTCTTTGGGATTTTCGTGTTTTGTGAAGTATGATGTTGAGGTTCAAATTCCGATTCTGTTATTATTTATGATATTGTTAGAATTTTGAAAAAAGAGAGTTGAATTTATGATGTTGTTAGAATCTTCAAATTCTGCTACTTGAAAGTAAAATTCAAGATATGTAAGCTAGGTTTTTGAATTGAACTATTTTAAGCTAGCATTGTTGCTGTGAGGTTAATCGTTTAAAAAATTTACAACAAATTAGAGAATTCAAGTTGTTGCAGACAAGGATGTCAAACTCTTAAGTTAACTCTTAAACTCTAGTGGTTTACGATTCTATAGGTCGTAAACTCTCTTTTTGGTAAACTCTTACGAATTCAAGTAAGAGTTTACTAAAATAGATAAACTCGATTTTATTAGTGAGTTAACGAGTTTACAATTCTACATTAGTTTGACTTTAAAATGTAAAATTTTGGTCAACATTGTTCCATATATATGGTTTAGTTATTTGTGTTGCGATATATATTAGTTTTAAAATGGAAACTTACGCCGATGCAGGTACTTGTTAATGAGAAACATTTTTTTTTGGCAGTAAAATTACTTTGTGCTGTACAAGGACAAGGACCTATATTTGCTTCAAAGGAACAATCAACAAATGGATGCACTAATCAGAAACCAAAGGATTACATGTTAGAGTGATATTCTTTTTTTGAATCATTGAATGAATTATCATTTCATTTAGTATCCTCATGAGTTGATTTTGTTTGTATGAATAGATTGCAGGATAGCTCCATATTACATCCTGAGAAAGCATTAAGGAGGAAACTTGTGATTTCTGTTTTAGTATCAGCTGGTGTTTTACCAACTTTATCTTCTTATGCAAAGACAAAAAATATAAATCCTTATAATGAAAAGCGTGTGTTACAACAAAATAGACAGATACAGAAACAAAACAATGCACCAGATGACTTCCCAAATTTTATTAGAGAAGGTAATAAATCAATGTTTTTCCATTTTTCTTTAAAGATTTACTGGTGTGACTTAGCTATATGCTTTCCATGCTGTAATGTCTCGTCTTACATCAGATTTTCTTACATGATTATGTTACTTTCAGTGTTCAATAAGAAAAATGCTACCACTTTTTTACCATGTGATGTCTATTATAAGCGTCACAGTTGTGTTATTCTATTGCAATTTCGCGCGAAAAAGTTTGGAGCTTAGTGTGGTATTTTTTTGTTGTCAAACTTTTGGATATGATATTCTGGCTTATGAATATACTTTTCAGGTTTTGAAGTTAAAGTGATAGCACCAGATAACTATGTAACACGTGATTCGGGGCTTATATACCTAGATTTTGAAGTTGGTAAAGGTGATTGTCCAAAGGATGGTCAGCAGGTTTTTCTTTTATTTTCTTTCAAATCGAATACTTCTTTCTTTGTGATTTTATCTTAATTATTTAGGAGAAGCAATTTAGACAATTATTAGGCAGTGAGCGCTAGAATGAGAACTCGAATTGTCTCTATTTAGTATTTTGCAATGTGCTACTTCTCTAAATACATAGAGGCTATTAGAATACAGGTTGGAAGATCAAGAGCTAAAGTGAGTATAGATTAGACAACATTATCTAAATACTATAGTGCAAATCTCACAACTGTGAGGACTGGAATAACTTATAATGGGCAAACTAGTATACTTCTCATTATTTAATTACATATCATGCCTTGCAGGTCACATTTCACTATGTTGGCTATAACGAATCTGGCCGCCGTATTGACAGCACTTATTTGCAGGGTTCTCCTGCCAAAATTCGCATGGGCAACAAGGCATTGGTTCCAGGTAAAAAAAATATAGATTGTTATCAGTTCCCTAGCATATTCTATGACAAAAACCATTCATCAATCATCATATATGCGCTTTAATCTTTCTCCACATTTTCTGATGTAGGATTTGAGGAAGGAATTAGAGACATGAGACCAGGTGGAAAGAGAAGAATCATTATTCCCCCTGATCTTGGTCCCCCGGTACATCTTTATCTTCGCGTTGTAGTTGTGGAGATCACAAAAATCTTTACATTATGGCTTCAATTGCGGTTAAGAATCGCAATTTAAAACTATGTATATATAGGCTTCAACCTTGAGCACATTTTCTTAACAATAACTCATCATTGTTGCCAACAGTTTCCGAGTTACAGGTATTGCTAATAATTTTCTCCTTAGTATAATAGTTGATGTTTTGTATTGTGCAGGTAGGACCTTCAACATTTTTCAGCTCAAAACAATTTGAAGTTTTTGATGTTGAATTATTAAGCATAAAAGACTGTGAAAGAAGAACCATAGGATTTTACTCTGATGTCGTATGCAATTGAGACAAAGGCTACCATGTCTACACCATAGATATTAGCTAGGAACTAAACTATGATCTTACTACATAATAGCATTATTGCATCATTTGATCAATGTAAATGGTCCTACTAATTAGTAGGATAAGGTTTGGTTGTTGTTGTATTACTGATATAAAAGCAGTAACATATTTACTTGCTTTGAGGCTATTATCATTCATCATTTGTCAAGTATTCTTTATTGCTTTGGTTTGTTTATAATAAGTAAACCATGTCAATCATCAAGAAAGGATGGTAGGTATTTTGAACATACTTGAGAATTTTCATAGTAGACTAGAATCCTTTTATCTTCATTCAACTGCATGGTTCAACAACAATAGAGCATTGTATAGCATGGACATGAAACTGTATCACACGGTGTAGAAAGTCAGAAATTGTTTTGTATAAAGTATCACGTGCAGCATTTAAACAATGTTGGTTTGGATTTTCTAAACAGGCAAACTAATTTTGTTTTCCGAATATTTGTTCTATTTTCTATTTAATTTTTTTTTTTTTTTGTGACCAATGTTATCTTTTTTTTAAAAGAGCACTGCTATTTGGAAGAAGACACAAAATTAGGGGTTTGAGGCAATAAGCAATATATATTTATTATTCTTCTCTTTCTTGTCATATAACAATAAGCATTTCCCTTTTTAAAATTTGCTTAATTTTGTTTATTTCAATTTTTTAATAGTTGACTATGATTTGAGTGTCTATGATTTTTTATTTCAGTTCCTTTTTTTATTTTATACGAATTTGAAGTGGAGTTCTATATTTTTTTAATAATGTTCTTCTATTGATATTTCATTATAATATTTCCTAAAAAATATTTTCAAACATTTGAATATTGAAATTTGAAATATGGTTAGACGTTTGAGTAAAACTATAAAACTATTTTTCAATCTTAATGTATACAAATTAAATTACTTTCCTATACTATATATATTTTTTAAGCTAAATAAAATTCGCGGTCACTTAACTTAATTTCAATTAATATTTTAGTTTTTTTTTTTTGATTCGGTCATTTATTTTAATTTTAGGTGACAATTTAATTTTTTATATTTTAAAATGTTAACAATGTTATCTTTTTTTTTTTACAAAAATTCAAAAAGTTCATGAAAATTTTCAAACAAAACCCATAAAATTAATTATCATCTTCAATATAATAAAAGTTTCATCAAATACATAACTTAAATATTTAAATAAACTCATATTTTCATTTTTTATTTGATAAATTTGATGTTGTTGGAGATAAAAATATGAGTTTATTTTAATATTCGAGTTATGTTTTTGATGAAATTTGTATTATATTGAAGATAATTATTAATTTTATAGGTTTTGTTTGAAAATTTGATGAATTTTTTTTGAATTTTTGTAAAAAAGAACGATAACATTGTTAACATTTAAAACATAAAAGATCAAATTGTCATTTAAAATTAAAATAAAGGATCAAATCGAAAAGAAAAAAAAGATAAAATACTAAAACTGAAATTAAATTAAGGAACCGCAGACGTTAATTAACCTATTTTTTTCCGACAATATACTTGTATTATTTTATTTATTTTTAATTTGTTGTATAGTAATATACTGACATTGTCAAAGAAAAAAGGTACAATAAATTAACTTATTATCATCTCAAATTTGTATAGTATTTTTTCACTTTGTAATAATAACACATAGACTAGTTTGATTATGATTTGGTTTTTTATTTTCTAAATAATGATTTTTTAAATTGTTGTAAAAAATTGTTTGTAAAATAATCATTATCTATATTTTAAGTTTTTAATTTTAGAAACTATAAAAAAGTAAGAATCATTTTCTTAATTTATAATGTACGATAAATACTAAATTAATTTTCAAATAAAGTGTCTATTTTTTTCAATGACATTAAACACAATAAATTGTTTAACAAATTGGTACAATTACTATGTTGGTCTTTTATCATAATATCCAATTTCTGATGTAAAAAAACTCCAATGTCAAATTTCAACTTTTGTATAGGCATGAATAGAAGAAGCACATTATTTAGAAAGAAAGAAAAAAAGCACATTATTGCTTAATTTTTTTTTTTTTTGACAACTCAAATTATTGCATAATTTACATTAAAAGTGCAAAGGTACCATTACAATCTATTGTTGTGAAGAAATATATCAAAATTTGGTGTAGTAAAAATAATAAATCTTGTGTGAAGGCAATATAAGTGATATTAGTTTTAGTTTTAATTTTACTTTATGAAATTTTGTTGTTTTGAAGGTCTCCTAATGAGCTTAAATAACTGGTTTTTGATGATATTTATAGAGTATGCATGTTTAGGAATTTGAGTTGAATTCTTTAATTTTCTTTTGATTCTTTTTTGGGCTTTTAACCCTCCTTTACGACCATTTGGCTTTTTAATTTTGACTAAGACCATTACGTTAACATGCTTGATTTTTGGTAGGAATAACTCGACATTAAAAGCTAAATCCCGTTCGAGGTAATTTTTATTTTCTTTTCGAAATTCTTAAAAATTAAAATCAAATTTTTTGTTTGAGTTTTTAATTTCATTTTTTAATTTTCATTTATAAATTTCAATTCTTAGTTGAATTTGAATTTTGATTTTATTTAAATTAAATTACTACAGTCTCATCATATTCACATGTACAAATAATTATAAAAAAATTCAAATATTAAAAAGTTATAAAATTACCGTGTCCCATCATAATTCAAATATTTAAATATAGTAGTTTTAAAATAGCATTTGAAGTGTTAGTTGTAAAAGATGACTATTGTAGTAGTGATCAGTTATTGAAGATTGTTGCATCGATAATAAAAGATCGTCAATAATGAAGGTGGTGGTCGGAGCATGATCAATGGTAATTGTAGTGGTGGATAATGGTAAGAGATGATGGTCGCAAGTGTTAGAGATATTGGCGACGGCGGTCAGAGATGAGCCGTCGATAGTGGTAGTAGTGGTCAAATATGATGGTGGCGGTTGTTAGAGATGGGTGACCGGTAGAGTTGGTGGTGATGATGTAGGTGATCGATGGTGGTGGCGGTGGTTGGATATGGGTGGTCGGTAGGGGTGGGAATAGGTCAGGCCAGGTTTTGAAAGGTCTGAGTCTTATTTATTTTTTAGGCATAAGTCTAACCTACGACCTATCATAGGTGTTTTTTTTTCTGGCATGACCTAATCTTTTTAAAAGTCTAGCCTGACTTGGAACAAACATCCTTTAAACTCTAAAAAATAATTTTTTGCGTCAAATAATATATATTTTTTATTCTGAAACAAACACACTCATTATTACCTTTTAAACAAATATGGAATGACCATTGAGTGATTGACTAATTGAAGGCTACCGAATATGGAACAACTGCTGAATATGGAATGCTCACTGAGTGATTGTCTAATTGGTAGAATTTAAAATAGGAAATAATATTATTAATATAATAATAATAATAATAATAATAATAAATAATATTAATAAATAATAAAATATATATAGCCGGTCTGTCAGGCCTAATAGGCTTTTTTATAAGTCTGAGTCTGACCTATTTAAATAAATAGACTTTAAAAACAACTCGAACCTACCCTTTTTACTAAATAGACCATGTCAGTGATTAGATATAATGGTTAGAGGTGGATGGTCGATGGTAGCAATGTCAAAGATGGAGGTGGCAGTTGTTAGAGGTAGATGATTGATGACAGTCAAAAGTGAGGACTATGACGGTAGTGATAGTCGAAGACGGTGGTCGATAATAATAGTCAAATGTGACGATTAAAGGTGGTGGTAGATAGTTGTTGAAGTGGTGATGAGATCTCTCGATATTGACCTTAATTCTAAAACAAAAATAAAAATTATTAAAAAATAACTTTAAATATTACTTGAATTCATTATAAAAATAAAACCATGACATGATATAATATACTTTGGTAAAATATTAAACATATTAATTCGATTTGACTCTCTTGTGAAAAGAAAAAAATTTGACTGGAGAGGTGATTGTGAATTTGAATATTTATTCACATCAGAGAAAAAAAATTGAATAGTTTATAATGTATTCATCTAAAATTATAAAAAATAAACCATTTATTATTTAATAATAACAATAATGTTTAAGAAAACCGGTAAGTGAAAACGTGTCGTTCGAAACTGAAAGGGTGGAAACTGTTACATTTTTTGAATGAATCATTCTTCATATATATTTTCTTCTTCTTCTTCTTCTTCTTCTTCTTCTTCGTTTTGATTCTCTCTTCACTCTTCACTATTCATTCTTCCTTCAATACATTCGGAACTCGCACTCGGAGTTTTACTCTTTACGTTTCCGAGTTTAACGTACACCCATTGTTTCTTCAATTCCTTTAAGCTTCTTTATAAGTTCTTGCTTCATATTCTCCTTTTTGGGTAAGATTTTTTATTTATTTTTTGAATTTGTGTTTTTATTTTTCTGATTATAAGTAGAGGAAACTGAGATTTTGGTAATGTTTGCAGTGTTTTTATTTTGTTTGTTTGGACATTGATGCACCTGAATTCGATGATATTTATAAATAATTGATGTTTGTTAATGAACTTGTGTTTAACTACATGGAAAAAAGGGACAATTTTTTGAGTTTGAGTTTATCAATTTTTGGAATTGTTGATCACGTAATTGTTGACAGTGTTGTTGATGTCATTAAGCCAAAAATCCGGCGCCATTGCGGCCTATGGCCCTCATTTAACAACACTGATTTTTGATTACATGATTATATGATGTTTTACTGATATCTTATGTATCAAGAGTTGCATTGTGTTGTGGCTTCTGAAACACCGACTTCTGATTGATGGTGTGTCTCAGTGTCCTATATGTGGCAGTGTCAGACACCGACAAATTGATTACATTTATTTAGTTTTATTTTTTCAAATGTGTCAGTGTCGTGTCTGGTGTAGATCTGTGCTTTATGGGTTGTGGCTATGGTTATCGTGTTCAACAAATTATTTGGTACAATAGTATGCATATTGGTCATGACTCATGAGTGACCAGACAACCCCTCAAGATGTTAATGTTGTTTACAATGGTTCGTGATGAAGAGTGTAGTAGTTTTAGTTATGTATTTTCCTTGATAATAGTAAAATAATGTAATAAGTTGAAGCTTTGCAATTTGTTCTTTACTCTTGTTCTTTGGTAAGCTTGTGATTCATATGTTTTTAATGATGATATTGTGGTTTTTGCATGATCTCTGAGCACTGAAGGTTGCTTGACTTTTGAAAATGTGGCCGGACTTGGAGCTAGAGAGTGAATGGGAAAATATAAATGACCCTGCATTTTCGGGCGAAAAGGTACTTGAGCAGGTGCAAAACGGTGGGGGTGATGTTTATGGCAGGGATAGGATCACGATTGAACAAACTTCTCTGTGCAATGGAAATAATGATGAAGTAGTTAATATCACCGAGTGTAAAAATTCTGGCAAAGCTTTGGAAGAGAAAGATTCCCTCGACGATGTCACTGAGAGTTCCAGCTCCTTTGGCGATACGGGATCAGGCTCAGAGAATGCTGTAGCTGCTTCCTTCTGTGATCTAGAAGTTGAATCGAAAATGTTTGCTGACAGTGCATCTTCATCAATGTGTGATGATTGGCATGAAGAATTATTTCGACCAAGGTATGGAGTTTTTCCATGCATCTATTCTTCTTTCCATGTTTATGAGAAGCATGAATGCATAATGAAAGAAAAAATAAGTAGTTGATACTAAATCCTTCTATATGTACATAGAAGCCAATGATGGGTTCAATTTACAATGTCTTTGTTTTGAATTTCAATACTTCATATGTTTTAAAATTTCCTCTATTAACTATTCAGAAAGAGAAGGACAACAGATCATTGGAGGAGGTTCATAAGACCTACTATGTGGCGCTGTAAATGGCTTGAGTTGCAAATGAAACTACTTGAGTCTCAAGCACACAAATATTATAAAGAGCTTGAGGCACTCAATTATACAAAGCAGGTTGATTATGCACACTTAACATTAGACAGCTCTGACATCAAATCAGTACCTATTTCGGGTCGGATGCACAAAACTAAAATTATGAAGAGGAAAAACAGAAAAAGAGTTGAAGAGAATTGTGATTTAGCATCATACATGTCTAACCACACTTTATTCTCCTATTATGGTATTCCATTTCTGTATTTATTTTTGCGTTTAATATTTTTTGTCTTTCCTTTAAAAAATTTCTCTCACACTTTTGCCATTTTCCAGAGAAAGCAGATTGTAATGTTGATTTGAGAGATTGTCATGCAGCTGCCATAGGTTAGTAGCAGATATGTATGTGATGCTGTTTAATGAAACAAGTACAAAAAATCAGATACACAATTTTCCTCTGGATTTTCATGTCTCAAGTATATGACCAATGTTGTTAAATAGCGGCTATAAAAGCACTATAGCATTATAATATAGTAAAATTTGAACAAATTGTTAATGTTCGTGATATACTATTTAGTACAAAATATTGTCAAATAGCGGCTATAAAACTGTTGTATAGCAGAATTTGAGCAAAGCACTGTAGCATTATAACATAGTGAAATTTGAACAAATTGTTAATGTTCGTGATATGCTATTTAGTACAAAATATTGTAAAATAGCGGCTATAAAACTGTTGTATAGCAGATTAATTTGTTTACATGAGAGGTCTTGATTTCTGATTCTTCATCGTGTTTTAATGACTTCAGGTGGTGACAGTGGAAATGCGGTGGAGTTCAAGTTAAATGATTTAGGGTCTTCTATAGATATCGATGATAATGATAAATCCTGGTATGAGATCATTCAAGAGATTGAAGCTACACAGACTCGAGTTCAAAAATTGAAAAATAGATATGACATGATGATTAAGGAAAATCAAGGAAGGTTTTGTTTTGCAAACCAATCGAGCATACCTGGGCCATCTGATGGACTTTGTCATTCTGATATAAAACCTGCTCCTTTTTCCGGTAACAAAAACACATTTTCAGTTAGTTTAAACTCATTTCTTATCTATCTGAGTTTCTAATTGGAGATTTACTTATTGCTGGAAATGCATCATCAGGTGATGCAGGGATTATTCCCCTTATTAAATCCGCTGATAGTCCCAAACTTGACGATCCATTGGATGATGTAAGCTTACTATACCAAAGCTTTCTATATAATTTTAAGTTTTATAGTTGTGAACAGGTTAAGTTTGTATGCTTGATATTTGGTATACCTATTAGTTTTCCACTTCATGCATTGTGCTTGTGGTTTCTGCAATTGCCAGTACCATTTAATTTGGTCTGTTAAGTCATCCCTGAAGGAAGTTGTTTAAAATATTAAGATGCCACCTTTTATCCAGCTTATTGTTCTGATTTTTTGTCTATATTTTTAATAATGCTTGGTGGATGAAACTTGTAAGGATAGTTGAGGATGGAACATGGTTTAGTGAGCTTGTGTAAAGTAAAAATTTAGATCAAATTGTTACCCATTACCGAACACTTTGAAAAGAATTTACAGAAGCTTTTTATGCTTAACCTAGTGAGATATATGTTATTGAGCCACTTGCATTTGTCTACGCCCCAGATGTCCATTCTAGTCGTTTGAAGGTGTTTTGAGATATCACGTTAGCTAGAGATATAGCCAAACTATCCCTTATAAGGTTTGGGTAAGCTTCAACATTTAAGCTATTTTTTTGAGTTAAGTTACGCCTATCCAAATTCTAAGATGATATCCCAATAACAAAGATCTCAAGTGACTAAATAACATATCTATCTCTTAGAATTTGAGTTTAGGCTAATTCAATCCCTAAATAACATATCTATCTCTTAGAATTTGAGTTTAGGCTAATTCAATCCCTCAATGTTGGCTTGTAAGGTGAAAAATGCGTTTCACTAAATAACTACTATTTAGGCCAAATCTTTATCCACCGTGGAACTCTCAACATCATATATGGTTCAATCACAGTTTTAGGATAGACTTTTATCACTATTATTAGGATACTATCTTAGAAATTTTCAATAGGTTTTAACTCAATCCTAAAAGCTATCACAAGGGGTGAGAAATGATCAAGCCTTAGGACTAATTTGACCATATCTCTATGTAAGATCTCAACTCCCCAAAGTTCAGGATCGAACATCTGGAGTGTTGAAAAATGTAGGTGGCCCAATAACAACTTCCTTTCATGACTAGGATTGGACATCTAGATAGCGAATAAATGTAGGTGGCACGATTCCAGAAGTGTAATTCATTGACAGATATTCAGTCATAGATAATTCTGTATTATATTTTGGTATCCAATATATACTAGTCTTAAAACATTGAGATGCTTAACACAATTTCTTTCCAAATGAATATCCATGATGGTACTGTTGTTGTGATATATTTTTGTTGTATATAATTTACAAGCATACATTGTGAATTTGTATTGGCCTGTATATGCATGACCAAGGATGAGGATCTATCAAAATATCAGGTAGCCAAGGAAGAATTGCAAGAATTAGAAAATGCTGGATATGAACTTGTAAAGAAAACCAAGGAGATTGCAGAGAATAAAGCGATTTCCGAGATTCAAGTTTCAGAACCTTACTCCACTGAGAATGCTGTGCATAATGTCAACATGCCTTCTACATCTAAGTCAAATATCTCTAGGAACAAAAGGAAAGGAAAGAAGAAATCTAGTTCAAAGAGGTCAAGGATATTTGGTTAAAGTGAATCTGATTAGAATTTTGTTCAAAACAGCTTAAGGAACTGATAATTCTGCTAACAATTTTGAAACTTCTTCTGTGGGAATGTGTAAATGCTTGTTTATTAACATCATGTACAATGTGTAAATACTGGTTTATGTTCAATGCTCTAATTCAGTTGTACATGATGTTAATATATGGTAGCATGTTCACATCGAATACTATTTCTTGTTGCAATGATTACGCTATACCTTTTTTTTCCTTTGACATGTTTCCAAATAATGGTTTTGCTCATTCAAATTTTATTTGCATATTTTTAAATATTGATTTATGAGCACCAATACTTCTGACAAAGGCGTGTACTAATGTCTGCCATATGCGTGTCCGACGCCAACACGACACCAACACCTTGATTATATTCAATTAGTTCATTTTCTCAAATTAATATCAGTGTCAACGTGTCAGTGTCGTGTCCGGTGTGTGTTAGTATCCGTGTTTCATAGTTTACGCATGTGCATTGCTCTAGTCTCACAATTATTTGTATTGGAAATGACAAGAATGGCATGAAACATTAAACTTAATATTGCATAATTAATCACAAGCAATTGGAAATTATATTGCTTCTCATACATTAAGAGGGAAATCTAAGTAGGATGCAACTTCTTGAATGCCATTCTTTTGGTGACCTTAACAGCAATGAGAGCCAAAATTGTAGCTGTTGGTACAAAGATAACATCAGGAATGGCTTTCATAACACTTAGCTGAGGCACAGATTGTCCTGTTCTCTTAGCTATCATAGCTGCTGGAGGTGCCACTATTCCAGTAATCATCATAGCATCATCTACTTTGCTAAGATTGACATTCTTCATCATGAAGTCACTGAAAATCTTATTCTTATTTTTTTCATTGGTTTCATTCCATAGTTTAAAAAAGTCCTGTTTGTTGCAAACATGTCAAATTAAGAAGGGATACATACATGAAGATTAAATAAAAAATATACAAAATAAGGGATTAGTTAATTAATTGACCTCAATTTCCTTGTTTGATGGTACATCATAATGCTTACCAGGCAAGGCCATATTGATAGTGCTATGAAAAAAAATAATTGTTAGAAACAATCAGCAAAACTTATATCAAATGGTGGTACTTGGAAATTTATTTATTAAATTTGTTGCATATATTTAAGGGTATCAATTTAGCGATAAGAGTTTTACTTTTTAATTTTAAGAAATGGAATTCGAATTTCTATAAAGACATTTATAAAATTGCCATTAATTATTGATAATTTCTCCCTTCCCCAATTTTGTTTATATTTTAAAAAATAAGGCAATTCAATTATACTTTTCATAATAAATTTAGTAAAAATAATATTTCATGATAAATGATAAAAATAACATTTCATGATAAATGATAATCATGTAAAAAGTGGTAAAGGGATATGGATGACAAAAAGGTACGTGTTTTTAGGTATTGAACTTTGCTAATTAACTTATTGAATATTATTGTCTTCATTCTTAATTTTGAGAGTAAAAAAATGGGATGTTTTCTCTATTTCAAATATCAATGAACATAGTAAGAATAAGGAAGGAAATTAATTGAAATTAATTTTACAGTTAATTAAATTAATCCTTAATTTTCCATGACAGTATTTTAGATGGATCTTTTAAAAATAATTTTTCTTGAAAATTTATTTTCATGAACTAGATAAAAATAAATTGTTTCCCTATTTTGTCCTTTTCTTTTGACAAGTACAATTATTAAAATTTCCATTAAAATCAAATGGCATACTTACATGAAGATATCAAGAACGGCAGTGTGAAAAGCATCAAAGCTTTTGATTTCTTTCTTCATAAATTGATCATAGAGTGCTCCTGATACTAGTGTTAAAGTTTGGGATGCTATTCCTTCACCTAAGATATGACACATTATAGTGCAAATCAAATTAATCCATCAATTTAAGAAAAAATAAATATTATTATTATAATAAACAAACAAATTAAAACAAAACTTAGCAATAAAATAATAGTGCAATTAAAGGTAGAAAATAAAAAGAATGTGAGACCTGTTCCACCCATGTAACTCATGACCATCCCCATGATGTTTATGTATTTGTGAACGATTGACCACAAAAGATTGTACCAACTATCATAAAACCAATGTTTATATTTGTATATTTCAACATTAAATGTGGGCCTAGGAAGTGAGTATATCTGTTTCTTTGGTGAAAGTAAGGTATTCTTGTTCAAGATTTAAGTTATATTTCTTTTTTTATGTTAGATTCTTGGCTTGGAACCTGATTGTGTGGCTAAAATATTCCATATAAAATATAAGCTTCAACTTCTGTATTGTTTTTTTTCTATAAAGTTCTTGATCTTTTCAGATCTTAACATCCAAATTTTATCATATCAAACAAAATTTTATATGATTTTTTACTTTTTATTGATGTTCATTTTATAAATCAAATAATAAATCATTCAGTTTTTTTGTAGTATAGAAATTTTAAAAAAAATGCACCAGCCGGGAATCGAACCCGGGTCTGTACCGTGGCAGGGTACTATTCTACCACTAGACCACTGGTGCTTGTTTTATAAATAATAAGAAACGTTTCATATTTGTTGACATCCAATAATTGATTATTCCGACAACTAATTATTTATATTCATCACGTTATTTCTATCCTTCCATCACTTTAGATTGATCAGCACCCTTTGGATCCTACTTTTTAGTATCTTAAAATTACTTTGGTCGGGGCAACATAAAAAAGAAAACACAAATTATTATTTTATTAAAAAATAACTATTTGTTAGTTTTTGTATTTTTCATCGTTCCATTAAAAAAAACTTTATTTTTTATAAGTATTATATTAATTTTTTACATTTTATTATACAAAAATATTTAATATTTATTATTTTGAATAATAAAAATTTAGAAAAAATTTAATTTAATTTTGCTGATATGTTTTATAAATAATTTGAGTATTACTTTTAAAAACAAAATATATTTGTACATGTCAAATTGTCGAATATACGGTAAAAATTCTCATTAAATTGAGTAGGGTCATGATTTTTGTAGTCAACTACCGTCAATGCAACACTAATAATTCATTTGTTTCACAACATTGTTTTGTCTAAAAATTATGGAAAACAAAAAACTTGCAGAGAGATATATGTACAAGTTACATAAGCAAAATTACATATGCAATCACTCGTGTTTATCTCATTTTTGTATTTATGATAATAAAAATATATAAATAATTGATAAAAATATTTAGTAAAATCATTATTCTCCTTAATTTATTTATTATATCTTTTTAATTTATTTAAAACCATCAAATAATTGAATTATTGTAGAACAAATTAGTAATTAGAAGTGTTGTAGAGTTCATATAACTGAAAAGCCAGAACAATGTTATATTCTATTTAAAAAAAAACTGGCTTTAGATGACTCTAAAATGATAAGTGGTTATAATAATAAGGGTTTTTGCTAAAGTTATGAAAATAGTAATAATTTATTTATAATGATTTTTTTTATTATCGTTAATTTATAAGGAAACAATAAAATTACATTTTCTTTTTTGTTTATTTTCTTCAAGCTTTTCAGAAGTACTTTAAAAAATTAAAATGGCCAATTTCATCACTCTACAGCCATTGTATTCCAGTTCCAATTGGTTGTTGACATAATAAGTATTAGCATCTTGTCAAACTTCAAAACAAAAATATCAAAAATCATTTTCATTATATTCATTTGGTATTTGTTTCAAAGCTGAAATTATTTCATATAAATATTAGGATTAGAACTTGATTTGAAGTGGTTTAAAGAAAGATAATTTTATTTTTATAATAGAAAATAGATCAAATATGGAGTTCATGAAGCTTTTCTTAGTTGCATTAGCCCCACTTTTGAACATTTTTATCATTGCTGCTCTTGGTGCAATCCTTGCACTTCAAAGCATTGGTATACTGCGAAAGAATGCCAAGAAGCACCTCAATATTGTAAGTTTTCATTGCTTTCTTATATTGTTTAACTGAGTAATATATTATTTTGGCTAAATTACATTCGTGGTCTCTTAACTTAATTTCAGGTAACGTTTTAGTCATTTATTTTTTTTTTCCGACTTAGTCCTTTATTTTAATTTTAAGTGACAATTTGATATTTTATGTTTTAAAATTTCAACAATGATATCCTTTTTTATACAAAAATTCAAAAAAAAATTCAATCAAAACTCATAAAATTAATTATATTCTTCAATATAATACAAATTTCATCAAATTCGTAATGCAAATCTTCAAATAAACTCATATTTTCATACTTTATTTGATATTTTTAGGAATAAAGGACTAAATCGGGAAAAAAAATAAAGGACTAAAACGTTGCCTGAAATTAAGTTAAGGGACCACATATGTAATTTAGCCTATTATTTTAAACAGATAATCAATAAAAAAATGTCTATTGATAAAATATAGACTTAATTGCAGTTTTTGTTCTCTTATTTTAGCTGAATCGTGAAAGTAGTCCCCCCTTTTGATTCTCCCCAGTTTTGGTCCCCCAAATAGAATTTTAGTCCAAAACTTGATGAAATTTCATCTTTTTTGTATTTATTTAAGTCACATCATGGCTCAAGATCTCATTTGTAACAATTATACCTGAAATCTATGATCATAAATAATTTAATATGGCTTTAAAAAAATGAAATTTTATCAAGTTTTGGACCAAAATTTTGTTTGAGGACCAAAACTAGAGAAAAACAAAATAGAAGGACTACTTTCGCGATTCAGCTCAAATAAGAGGACCAAAAGTGTAATTAAGCCTAAAATATACTAAAAATACTGTTTTGTTGATGCACTTTCAAACATACTCTTTACAAAGTTAGTACATTATTATTATTTAAAAAATCGACATAGTTTGCAATATTGATAAAAAAAATGGGATGTTTTTTTTTAGAAAAATGATTAAGTTATAAAAGAAAGTGTTCTAAAGTATGTTAAAATGATTGCCTTGTTAATAATTCTCTCTAAATCATTATCATAATTGATTATTTCTCACATATTATAATATTTTTCTTTCAAACTACCTCCTATTTATAAACAAAATAATTTGGATAGAAAATCGATTATAAGAAATTTGGGAAAATATGATTATTTATTTTTATTGCACAGATCGTATATTTTGTCTTCACTCCAGCTCTTCTTTATAGCCTCCTGGCAAACAGTATAACTTTGGGGAGCTTGGTTATGTTGTAAGTTTGTACTATTTACTCATTTTTCAATTTCATGCATTTTTCTTTCCTACTTATTAACATCTTCAATGGAGAGTCTTTAATAGATCTCTTACAAATAAGAAAACAAAGGAATTAATTTAGTTTTTGGTCAAACATAAAGTACATGGACCTATTCTTCATTTGATTAAGTTAATATCATAGTCTTTTATTATTAGATATATTTAGAATTCGAATTTCTTGACTTATCTAGGAATTATTTGTAATTAATTTTGGTGTATTTTCTCTTCTTTTTGTTGGTGAACTCTAAATATATCTTCTTAATGATCATGACATATTTTATAGAATGAATAGTTATTAATATAAATTTTTTTATTGATAACAACCATTGGAGCAAGTCCAGATGGCAATAAAGAGAGCTTAGAAATTAAGGGATGTCGCTTATATAAGCAATCGCACAAATTGGTTGATTAAACATAAAACAATGAATTTGTATTATTTTATGAAGATAAAATAATATAAATATGCGAGGTTATTTATTTATTTATTTACAACGACTAAATGTTAATAATTAATAGGCTTAATTGTATTTTTGGTCCCCTATTTTAGTTGAATCGCGAAAGTAGTCCCCTCATTTTATTTCTCCTCAGTTTTGGTCCCTCAAACATAATTTTAGTCCAAAACTTGATGAAATTTCATTTATTTATTTATTTATTTAAGTCACACTATGCCTCAAGTTATCATTTGCAATAATTGTACATGAAATCTATGATCATGAATGGTGTAGTATGGACAAAAATAAAATAAAATTTCATCAAGTTTTGGATTAAAATTCTGTTTGAGGACCAAAACTGGGGAGAAACAAAACGGGGAGCTACTTTTACGATTCAGCTAAAATAAGATAACCAAAACTGCAATTAAGTCTAATTAATAATATAAATATTGTTAGTTTTTATTAATATTTTTAATATTTTTTTATCACTTTATTTCTTAATTCTTCTACTTCAATCATTAAATCAACTTTATAATGATAAATATGAAATTTTGAAACTCACAAAAAATTAGTTAAACAGTTCATTTAGTTACTCAATAACGAAGATGCTTTTAGCCACATATGCATAAAAATAAATTTTGTATCTTATTATGGATTTTTGTTTTAAAAATAGGGGTTTCATCTATTAGAAAAAGTCTCTCATTTTATTATAATAATTTTAAAAGGACTCATTTCAAAATTTATTTTAAACCTAAATACACATTGGATCAGCATGCAAACATCTATTATTCTATTTAATTTGGAGTTAGATTGTGTCTATGTACGTAGACATGGCAATGATCATAGATTGTGTCTATTGGGTTTGAAATTTAAGCGTCGTTGTCGTTTTTACCCTCATTGGGTTTAGCTTTCCATGCCCCGCATATGCACCAATTGATATATATAAAATAATAAATTTAAAAATGATATTTTTTGTAATTAATATAATAGAATAATAATAATTATTATTATTATTGTACAATAATAAAATTAAAAAAATATTTAAATCATATATATAAAAATAAAAAATGGAAATAATTTTATTAGCTGATCGAGTTCGAAGGCGGATGCGGGGTGAATATTAACTCTCCCAAACTTCTCCTATAGTTTTATTTTCAGAAAAAATTCCCACCTGCATTCAATTAAAGCGATTTCCGCATTGATACGGGTTAAGGTGGGTAGTTGTGAGTGTGTGTTCTATTGTCATCTCTAAGTGCATAAATTTTTCTCCAATAAAAAAATGAGAGTAAAATGAGAAAGAATATAAGGAAAGCAGGAGTTGATTAGAAAGAATAATTTAAAAAAAATATATTTATCATTCAAATTGATATAGTACATTGAAGTTAATACAAATTCAAATCTGCTAAAAATTAAAAAAGATGAATCTGTTAATAATAAACTTGCAGAATTCAAATTAATAGTATATAATGATAAAACGACTACAAATATTTTGATCTAGTCAAAGTAATCGGATTACTATGCCTATGTAGTATTGACAATTAAGTCATTAACTGAATATGTAATTAATCGAACTGATATGCTAATTTACATGAACTACAAACATTGTACAAATGAGAAATAGAAAAAACGTCTCACCAACACAATAGATACACTAGATACACAATGTCGTACACTGTCGCCGATCTCACAAAAAGTAAAGAAAAAAAAAACTAAAATTATATAAGAATCACTTTTTTTAATAAAAAAAAAAAAAAAGATGAAGAAGAAAAAAATTAAGAGAGACGTTATAGAACATAAATGAGATATTGTAGAATGATGTTGAATTTTTTTTTTTTGTGGAAGCCAACTTTAATTGTTTCCATTCATTTATCCATTTAGGTGGTTCTTGCCATTAAACATTCTTCTAAGATATATTATTGGGTCAACTCTTGCATGGTTTCTTAATAAAACAATTAGAGTTCCTCGTCATCTTCATGGCCTTGTGATGGGTTGTTGTGCTGCAGGCAGGTTTATTTACATTTTTTCTTCTTCTTCAATGATTTATTTTTTTAACCAATTCAATTATCTATTAGTAAATATCAATAGATTTGAATAAAAAACAATTAACCACTTTTTTAAGATTATTGTATTTAAGAAATCAGCTTTTTAAATAATCATTTTTAAAAATAATCATAATTCAAAAACATCTAAAACGTAATTATTAGAATGATTTTAGTATTTTGTGATGAATGATCTTCATTACAATAATCAATGTGATAAATATGAAAGAGAGTGTTAAAATTATTGGATATTGTGTTCAATAATTAATTATTTGAATCTCTGTCGTTTATTTATTTATTTATTTTTGTCTTAAAATAAATAAAAAATATTACCATAATTATTTAACTTTTAAGTAATTTAAAAATTTTGTATTTATTTTCACTTTATGGTATTGGTACCCAGGCTTTTCTCATGGATAAAAAAAATTCCTCAAAAAAGAAACTTTTATAATTGCAAACAAATACAAGTGAAATTTTGTTTTATGAACAATCTCTAAAAATTAGTGAATTTTTCATAATACACAAACAAACCATTTCAATATTTGAAGTGTTAGTTCACTAATTAATAAGATATAACATTATAATTTTAAATTATCGAGTTTAAATTTCTTCAAAAATAATTATAAAATGACCATTAACATAATTTTAATAAATAATTTTTTTCCTTTTCTAATTATTTTTAAAGAAAAAAAAACCTGTCCAATATATAACATGTCTATGATAATTTGACAATTGATTAATATATGCAGGAAATATTGGCACTTTGCCTCTGATCATAGTTCCAACTATTTGTATAGAAGGAAGTCATCTTTTTGGAAATGTGGATGTTTGCACTCGTAATGCACTAGCATTTACTTCTCTAACATCTGCAGTATGACACTATTTTTTATGTATGTGTATTATATAGTAGATTTGAGATTTTTTTAATTATTAATTTTTTTTTTATCATTGTGTTTCTTGTTTTGTAGGTAGGACACATTTGTTGTTGGTCTATTGTGTACAACTTTCTTCGCATATATTCACTTAAGCCCAGTGTAGTCAAATTTGATGAATCCACAAAAAATAATGAAATTGGTATTCTAGAAAACATTTCAAAATGTTCCAAAAAAGCATTGAGCTCAATTGAGGAAAAATCACTTCCTAGTGATTGCATTGATCATCTTGAAATAGAATGTAAAGTAGTCGATGGACAAGAAAAGGTTGTTGCATTTTCTAATATATAACACTTTTATGTTAAGATTCTTGTTTTGTAGAAATAATTTACGTAAAGTGTTGAGTAAATTTAAAACTCATAAATGGTATCAAAATGAGTGGGATAAAGTTCTCGTGATTTGGTTCATAGATATTATTATAATCTAGATTGTAGTCTTATTTATATAAAATTTGTAAGATCGTATTTATACACAAATTTAAAATAAAATAAAATAAAACTATATCTATTTGATACCGTTGTTATAATATAAAAGGTTATTGTATTGTAGAAATATATAGTTTCTTAACATATAAGTGTGTAGTGGGAGAAAAGGAAAACGGATTAAATAATGAATTGAATAAAATATGGCTTAATTTAATAGAAATGATGTCTTATATTTTCAAGTGTTTCACAGGTACAAGAAAAGTCAAACATTATGAAACATCTGAAAAATTTTACTGACAGGAACAACTTGAAAGCACTATTTGCACCTGCATTGTGGGGAGTGGTATGTCCGTAATTTTATTATTATTATTATTATTATTATTATTATTATTATTATTATTATTATTATTATTATTATTATTATTATTATTATTATTATTATTATTATTATTATTATTAACTATGAAAAAAAAAAATTAAGAGAGACATTGTTATCTTGATTTAAGAATGTTGATTCATGCAGGTCGTTGGTGTGATAATTGGTATAGTTCCTCAATTAAGAAAAGTTCTAATTGGTGAAAGTGCTCCTCTTCATATGCTTCATACCTCTGTAGCTATGCTGGGGTGACCATTCTCTATCACCTGCTTTGGTTAATATATTATTTCGAAACTTAATTTTGACAACAAATCCAATTACATTTCGAAGAGTTAACACAATTCAAATAACTTATTAATTATGTTAAGCGTATAGTTAATCAATATAATAAAATATCTTAATTCATTAATTATCAATTGAATATAACTAATTGTATATTTGTATTTTATCAATTACAATTTTCAAGTGTTCAAATATTTATGATACATTTTTAACTATTCAATTTATGTTCAAATTTATATGATTTTTAGGTGTTCAAAAATACATGTTATCTATTAACTACAATTTGTTTTTAAATATACATCTAAAAATCATGATTAACGATGTTCAAAATTAAAGTTAATTATAGTCGGTAAATATCTAATGAGTTTGTTGAAACCTTGTTATGTTCATTGACCGGAAACCAAAGACGCCTAATTAAATATGTATTTGAACTGTGTTAAAGTTTTTTCATTATTTTTCAAGGAATTAGTATTTTTTTTTTTTTTGCTTATTTGTAATTTTAACTCACCTATTGTCTCAATTTACGAATTTCATTTCTCTAGTTTAAAATTCGATAATTTTGGTCACAATTATAATTTTTTAAACTAAAAAATAACAATGTGACGTATTTTAAATTACGTCATATAGGATATGGTGACATGAAATGATCTACAATCATAAAATTATAATACAACCCTTTAAAAACTTCCATTTTAACTTCAAAAATTATTCATTTTTGTAATTTAATTAATACATCTAGACAATTCTATATCATAAAAGTATATACCATATTATTTATAATATGTCACATCGTTATTTTTTTAGTTCAAAAATCTTAGAGAGATCAAAATTGTCGGATTTTAAAATAGGATGACTAATTCTAAGAATTTGTGAAAATAGAGAATAAAATTGCAATTAAACCTATTTTGTTTTCTTTGCACTATTTTTTCCATTACCAAAGTTTTATATTTTAGGGTTTTCTTGGTAAGACTTTTAATAAGATAGATGTTGTTTATGGTATTTACTGTTTTACTTTGGATTTTGATCTAGTCCGTCAATTGTTTTTCTAATTTCTCTTTCTTTTTTTTATTTGAATGAGTTTTTAATTTGGTGCAAATGATAAATGATTGTCTTAATGTGTCAATATAGTTAAGATGTCTCTACAATCATGTGATATTTTTGCACTATAATATTTATTGATTAAAATAATTTTTTTTATATTATTTACTTTTACCCTTTTCTTGATGTTTAGGGATGCATGCATTCCAACAATGATCTTAATAGTTGGGGCAAATCTTCTTAAGGGTAATTAATCAATTATTAATAGTGATTTTTTTCCACCCTGTCTTTGATCTCTTGGATTTAAGTTCAATTTAGTTGTTAAATTGAAAATGAATAATGTGATGGAATGATATTTTTTTTTTCAGGTTTAAAGGGAATAGGAAAAATGGTTCCACTTGTTGTTGGCATTATTTTGGTTATGTATGTTGCATTGCCATCAATAGGTATAGGAATTGTGAAAGGTGCAATTCATTTCAACTTGATAAGCTCTGATCCATTATATCATTTTGTTTTACTTCTTCACTATGCTGTTCCTCCAGCTGTATCCGTCAGTAAGTTTTTTTTTATCATACTTCAAAATTATTATTAGTACTTGTTTTCTCATGTATTTTTCAAATTATTTCTATGTATAAAAAAATTAACATATAGTGTGTAATAGTACTAATAACACCTTTAAATGAAACTCAAATACTATGTTAGTAGTTTTGATCATATTGACTTTTTAAAAAATAAATATGAGAATGCATTTATTCATTCATACTAAAATGAATGGAATTGCTTAACATATAAATTACTTTTGTTGGAAAGGTACTTATTTTATGAATGAATGTGTCAGGTACAATGACTCAATTGTTTGGAGTTGGTAAAAGTGAATGCTCTGTTATCATGTTTGCAACCTATGCCTCAGCTCCAATTTTGCTTACACTTTGGTGCACAGTCTTCATGTGGCTTGTACTATAAATAATTAAATATATTCTCTTGCATTTAATTTTTTGTGATTCACTCATGCCTCACTGTTAAGGCACTGTGCCTGGAGAGCCACAAAAAAAAAACAAACTATAGTTTAGCTAAATTAGCACTGAAGTAGAAGAGTTACAATATTTGCACAACATAGAAAGTGTGCATTGTTTTCATAAATACTAAGGATTGCTAATCTCAATATCAATAATACATAATTTATTATTTTTTCAAAATACTCCTAATTGTATTTTATCTCTTTTTTAACAAATAAGTAAACAATAAATTTTATGAAGGGTAAATTTGAAAAACTAATACTCCCTGCAATATAAGTACATTAGCAAATGACACAAATATTAAGTAATACAGTTAATTTTATTAATTATCTTTAAATCATAACTTAATTAGTAAATGATAATATTGTTAAATTGAATGTCTTTTTTGAGTTCGATTTTGAAATCTCGCAGTTGTGTATGAGTTTACGGTAGCATTTATTATTTTTTTCTACAAACCAAAAAAAAATTTGTTGACATTATAAAAATTATAATATACTTTTAAATTTACCTTTCGGTAATGATATGAGAAAGAGAGATTCACCAATAAAAAAAAAAAGAGTAATAAACAGTTGTGAGAGAAGAGGTATCTAGTGAAAGTTTTTAAAGAGATATTAAAGATCAAGCTCAATTGAATTGGAAAATTATAATTACTTCACTAAAATCTGAAGTGTTTAGCATTGATGAAATCAATTTTTCCGTAACGATGAGGACTGATTTGAAGAATATCTTAGAGTTATCTTACAAGTATTGGTTAGTTTTAGCTTTTATTCTTGAAAAAAGAAGTCGTTACAAACCTTTTCGACTTCATTAACTTTACTTTCATTACAACGCGTTATTAGCCATAAAAGCTGCACAGGTTGTTTCGCCGTCTTCTTCAAATTTTCTTATGGGTTATTGGCTAATGGCCTTCGTTTTAATCGTTCTTGTAAAAGGTATTTTCAGAATTCTCAGGAAAATTACGTACCTATTTTGTACCAACGTCTAAACTGATCACCTTAACCAAACATACTCTTTCCAGAATTTTCAGGAATATTACCTACCTATTTTGGATTTTTCTAGTCACACATCGTTAGTATCAAATTCTCTAATGGTGTTTATAACGGCGACAGACCGAGACCAACATAAATGGATCAAGACGATGTGGATGGGCCTTTGCAATGCAGGGCTCAGGAAAGTCCCCGGGCCCAGTCTGCAGAAATGTAGGCCTGGAAACAGGTTAATCTTCTAAGCTGGAGCTTGGTTCACATCTAGGTGTGAGGGCTGAGACATGTGTGGAGCCTGTGCCAGTTCCGCTGGAGAAAATTGGCCAATTGTTACAGTCATTCACATGGTCATCATAATTTGACTTAACAGAACGGGGCTTACGTCTTTGGTCCAACACTTCTTTTTAAAAGATGCCACCAGACTTTTATCCAGCTTATTGTTCTGATTTTTTGTCTATATTTTTAATAATGCTTGGTGGGTGGAACTTGTAAGGATAGTTGTGGATGGAACATGGTTTAGTGAGCTTGTGTAAAGTAAAAATTTAGATCAAATTGTTACCCATTACCGAACACTTTGAAAACAATTTACAGAAGCTTTTTATGCTTAACCTAGTGAGTTTATGCTAATTCAATCCCTCAATGTTGGCTTGTAGGGTAAAAAATGCATTCCACTAAATAACTACTATTTAGGCCAAATCTTTATCCACTGTGGAACTCTCAACATCATATATGGTTCAATTATAGTTTTAGGATAGACTTTTATCACTATTATTAGGATACCATCTTAGAAATTTTCAATAGGTTTTAACTCAATCCTAAAAGTTATCTCGAGGGGTGAGAATAGAATAGATCAAGCCTTACAAGGACTAATTTGACCATATCTCCATGTAAGATCTCAACTCCCCAAAGTTCAGGATAGAACAACTGGAGTGTTGAAAAATGTAGGTGATCCAATAACAACTTCCTTTCACGACTAGGATTGAACATCTAGATAACAAATAAATGCGGGTCGCACAATTACAGAAGTGTAATTCGTTGACAGATATTCGGTCATTGATAATTCTGTATTATATCTTGGTATCCAATACATAGTGGTCTTAAAACATTGAGATGCTTAACACAATTTCTTTCCAAATGAATATCCATGATGGTACTGTTGTTGTGGTATATTTTTGTGGTATATAATTTACAAGCATACATTGTGAATTTGTAACATTGACCTGTTCTTATATGCATGACCAAGGATGAGAATGTTTCACAATATCAGGTAGCCAAGGAAGAATTGCAAGAATTAGAAAATGCTGGATATGAACTTGTAAAGAAAACCAAGGAGATTGCAGAGAATAAAGCGATTTCCGAGGTTCAAGTTTCAGAACCTTATTCCACTGAGAATGCTGTGCATAATGTCAATGTGCCTTCTACATCTAAGTCAAATATCTCTAGGAACAAAAGGAAAGGAAAGAAGAAATCTGGTTCAAAGAGGTCAAGGATATTTGGTTAAAGTGAATCTGATTAGAATTTTGTTCAAAACAGCTTAAGGAACTGATAATTCTGCTAACAATTTTGAAACTTCTTCTGTGGGAATGTGTAAATGCTTGTTTATTAACATCATGTACAATGTGTAAATACTGGTTTATGTTCAATGCTCTAATTCAGTTGTACATGATGTTAATATATGGTAGCATGTTCACATTGAATACTATTTCTTGTTGCAATTATTACGCTATACCTTTTTTTCCTTTGACATGTTTCCAAATAATGGTTTTGCTCATTCAATTTTGTTTTGCATATTTTTAAATATTGATTTATGCGCTATGTAGCACCAATACCTCTGATCAAATGCGTGTATCGATGTCTAACACGTGTCAGTGTCCGACGCCAACACGAAACCGACACCTTAATTACATTCAATTAGTTCATTTTCTCAAATTATTATCAGTGTCGACGTGTCAGTGTCGTGTCTGGTGTGTGTTAGTATCCGTGTTTCATAGTTTTCGCACATGTGTTGCTCTAGTCTCACAATTATTTGAATTGGAAATGACAAGAATGGCATGAAACATTAAACTTAATATTGCACAATTAATCACAACAATTGGAGATTATATTGTTTCTCATACATTAAGAGGGAAAACTAAGTAGGATGCAAATTCTTGAATGACATTCTTTTGGTGACCTTAACAGCAATGAGAGCCAAAATTGTAGCTGTTGGTACAAAGATAACATCAGGAATGGCTTTCATAACACTTAGCTGAGGCACAGATTGTCCTGTTCTCTTAGCCATCATAGCTGCTGGAGGTGCCACTATTCCAGTAATCATCATAGCATCATCTACTTTGCTAAGATTGACATTCTTCAACATGAAGTCACTGAAAATCTTGTTCTTATTTTCTTCATTGGATTCATTCCATTGTTTAAAAAAGTCCTGTTTGTTGCAAACATGTCAAATTAAGAAGGGATGCATGAAGATTAAAAAAAAAAATACAAAATAAGGGATTGGTTAATTAATTGACCTCAATTTCCTTGTTTGATGGTACATCATAATGCTTATCAGGCAAGGCCATGTTGATAGTCCTATGGAAAAAAAATAATTGTTAGAAACAATCAGCAAAACTTATATCAAATGTTGGTCCTTGAAAATTTGTTTATTATATTTGTTGCATATATTTAAGTGTATTCAATTCATTCATGAGTATCAATTTAGTGATAAATTGAGTATAAATACGGAAAAGTCCATATTGAGTTTTCTTTCTTTTTCTTTTTTATGATAAGAATATTACCATTCCTGATTTGTGAGACAAGTTTCAATTGAATTAACAACATCAATTTTTCTTTTTTGAATTAACAACATCAAATATATTTGATGAAAAGGTTTCTTGTCTTCCTTTTTTAATGATTAAATTGACAAGAAGGTGGTAACTATGATTTGTTTAATTTGTCCATGACCTCTTGGAGTGATATATTTAAAAATTTTGAGAAAAAATGTTTTAACACTTTCAAAATGTGAAGACACGTAAAAAATAATTATAATTCTTAGATATTAAAATATATTTAACTTTTGAATAAACAATGATACCATTTTTGTAATCTCCAATTTTTTCTTAATTAATGATAACAATATCGTCATTTTTTGTATAAATATTTCTGATAAATAAAATTGACTCAGATTATTTACATTTTTTGTTCCGTCTATGCTCTTCTTTGTCTCGTGCATATTAAGTTTGTATCATTTACTAAATATAAAAGATTTTTGTAATGATTAAGAGTATACCAAACAAATAATTAATATATATATAACCACTGATTTACTTTATATTTGTCAAAAAAAAAAAATCTTAAAAAGGGGTTCCTAATATATAAATGCTATTTCTTGATGTGAATCTATTTATATAATGAGACAATTGTTTTGCTAACATGAATTATAATAGAGCTTAATTTAATATATTTTACAATATAAACATATCATAATCACTTATATCATTATTTTAAAAGTGATTATTATATAAATCAAATATTTTTGAATATTAAATAATTATAATTTAATATCAATGTAAAAATCATTTATATTGATAATGTATATAAATTAAATTCATTATATGGAAAGATAGAGCACATGCTTACTGCACTCTTTACAAATATGTATATGTTTTGGTTACTTTTTCTTTATAACAATACTTACCTAAAATCACTCCCAATTTAGGTATACTATGTATATCATTCATGAAGAAGCATGAAAATGGATCTTGCAATATCAAATAACTATAGTACGAGCCACATAAAAAATGTGCTCCAAAGTGTAAGTGAAAATGCAGCACAAGAATAAGTTGCCAACATGATAACTGAGCATTCACCCTCACTAGCTCCAAATAATTGAGTAATTGTACCTAAAACATTAATAAAATAACTACATTTTAAACAAAAATAAAATAGGTTCAAATTTTATTAGAGATATAAAATGGACCAAAATTATTAAATATTAAAAAAAGTTTAGAAAAGAATAATATTTATTTGTAAAATCATTTCATTTTTTTAACACAAATATATATTATTAAATTTCATAAATAACTTACTCATGGCAACTGCAGGTGGAAGGGCAAATTGAAGCAATAAAAGAAATTGATACAATGGATCAGGATGGATCAAGCCAATATGAATAGCACCTTTAACAATTCCAATACCTATTACTGGCAATAATATAAATCTAACCACAATAATGCCAACAATAAGTGGAAATTGCTTTCCTAATCCTTTTAAACCTGAAAAAAAAAATATTTAATCTTTGTCATATCACATTTATTTGCAAACAAACTACTACTAAAGTAAACTAAACCCAATAGATAAATAAAAAAATTATTTATTTACCCTTTAAAAGATTTGCCCCAACCAACAAGGTCATTGCTGGAATGCCTGCATCCCTGCAAACCAAGAAAGTGTGATTTTTTTTTTTGAAAGGCAAGAAAGAAAGTATGATTTTATTATCTATATAAAAGTATATGAAAACTTTTAAAGATTTAATTTATATAAATTAATTATCAGTGTAAATATTTTTAATATTTACAATCAATTATAACCATTAAATGATTAAATCATTGAAAGTTTATTAAATCTCCATTAACTTTATATATAGATCATATCTTGGATTCATTTTGTATCTTTTGTATTTATTTTCATTCTATCAATATAGAATTTATTTTCAATTTAAATATTTTCAATTTAAATATTTTCAATTTATTTTTAACAAGAATTTAACAACTGCTTCTAAAGTCATACATTTGAGTAATTGTAATATGTTAATAATATAAAATATTTTAGGTTGAAAATGTATGAAAACTAATCTCTAGATTAAGAAAATTGGTCAATTTAAGGATACTTACCCCACCATGACTATAGAGTCCTGGAGAACACCAAGAACAGCATTGTCTACAATCAAGAGTTTTCTAAATATTGGGACTACACCAATTATTAGACCAACAATCTGCTTACACATTGAGAGAAAAAAAGTTCAGAAATAATTAATAAGGTTTCATTAATTATATTTTAACTTAATTGTCATAGGGAAATATATTGATAAGGTAGGTATAGCATAACACTGTTGAAAATAGAAATCCCACATTAGATAAAAAAAATAGTGAGACTAAATAAAAGAGCTTATTACCAATATGAGGTCAAAGACTAAAAGATTTAGACTTTGGATCATAAACCCCTAGCTAAGATTACAAAAGTCCAACATATAAAACACTCATCTAGTTGGCCTTGAGCTAAAAATCCGACATAGTATCAAAGCCCAATATATCCTAATGGTCTACCAATTCAAAAACCTAAAACTATATAGTTTATTTTTCCACCACAAGTGTTTTTTAGATCGATCAATTTAGAAGTGTATTACAACAAAAAAAAAACACTTTTTTGATTGACTAATACAAATGTGTATTTTAGAGGTTTTTGAGAATATGAAGGTGGAAAAAGAAGCTACTAACTAAAAAATAAACTGAATTTAAAGTGGATCTTGAAACTCAACAACCAATTAAAAAAAGATATATGTAGCCATACGATCCGACTGTTGAGAACAAATTAAGATGAAAAAAAATATAGAAGGTTGTTTATCTACCCCGTATTTGCTCACACGCCCCAAATACAATATTAGAAGTTATAATTCGATAACATATTTTACAATATCAATAACCAAAAAAACGAACGAACATGGAGGATAGAATGAACAATCTTAAAAAAATATTATATTGTCACAAATAAATCTATAAAAAAAAAATATGTAACCAAGGTGTGATTAAAGTGCAAAAGGTTTGTTCTATTGAATCACGAACTCCAATTTAGACTACAAATATCTAACATGGAAAATACTCCATTTTATTATATGCTAAAATTCCAACACATTTATAGATTGAGGTACCAACATGACTATTATTATTTGACTTTAGTCAATAATGTATAATGCTCATTTTAAAATTGAACAAATGTAAACAAGTATTTTAATACTCTTATTGTAATCGACAAGCTTTATTCAAAACTATAGAATGATTTGAATGCAAATAATACGAAAACAATAAAAAGAAAATAAGAAAGAAATTTTACATACCGCTCCAATCGTGGAGGGTGCAAATAGTACTTTTAAGTTGATCTTTTCAGCTAATACTTTTAGCTGTTTCACAATCCTTTCCTTTTTTGGTACCTATAAAACTCTAAGAACATAAGGTCATAACATCAATCAAATACTTTTAAGAGATGCAATGCTTAGTGAACATAAGATTTAAATAATCTTTAACAAATTTTCATAATCTAATAATCATATAAAAATTAATGTAAAGCTACCTTTCCTCTTCCATTAGGAATTGTACATTCAATTCCAAATTGCTTCACATGATCTGCATGTGATTTATCATTGGACACTGATGGTCCAACATAACATGTTGAAATGTTTTCTTGTCCATTTTCTAATGCACAAACTGGAGTAATATTTGTGGAATCATCAACTTTAACTTCATTGGAAATCTTGTTTGAATATATTCGGACAATGTTGTACACAATGGACCAAATGTAAATGGATGCTATCTAAAAAACATAACAAAACTTAGTTCAACATGATTAAGAAATAGACTCACACACTTTAAGTGTAAGGAAATAGAGAATTTAAAGTTGAAATTAGTGAATAATTTTTTTAATGATAGATCCAAAGTAAGAATTTGTGTTGCCTTATGCATAAGTCAATCTTAGAATAAAAATCTCATAGTTAAATTTAAAATGTTTAAAGTTAGTATAGTACCGCCATGGATAGAGAAGCATAAGCTAATCCATTTCTATGACAAATATCCAAATCTCCAAAAGGGTTGCCTTTTTGTTTACATACAGCTGGGACAATAATTAGAGGCAAATTTCCAAGATTTCCTGTACACATCAAACCAAATTCATCTTTTAACATTTATTTTTTTCATCCATATAATAATAATTAGACATGTAAGGAGAGAATTGTAAATACTTTTTTGTTTTTATTTTTTACAACATATCTTCATTTTAACTTTTTATTAAATTTATTTATAGTTTTAATTCCTCTATTTTTACACTTAATAAATTGGTCATTCTATTATAAAATTCAAAAAAATTTGAATTCTCTCAATTTTTTTAACATAAAAATTATGATGTGATATATTTTAAATGACATGACATATATTACAATTATGTTAAATGATTAATACTCATGAAATTGTGATAAAATTTCTTAATAACTTCACTTTTAATTTCTAAAATTATTATTTTTGTAATTTAATTAGTAACATGTAAATAATTAATGTAACTAGATCATATGTCACATCATTAATTATATGTCGAGTTATTATTTTTTAGTTAAAATATTTAAAAGAAGAACCAAAACTATCAAATTTTAAAATAGGATGACTTATTCTATGTGATAATAATAACATGACCAAAACTATAATTAAATTTTTTTTATTAAGAATGTGTGAGAGGTATGATGATATATTAAGCCACATATGATGCATTTTTTTTAATAAAAAAAATTGAGGAAAGAAAAATTATTATTTAAAATTTGCACCAATGGTTATTTCACAATAATTGTACCTGCAGCACAACAACCCAATGCAAGGCCTTGAAGATGATAAGGAACTTTAATCAATTTAACAAGCAACCATCCAAGAGCTGCCCCAATTATAAATGTGAGAAGAACATTCAATGGCATGAACCACCTACAAATTCATGAAAACTTAGTAACTTCTAATCCAACAACATGGTGTTATTATTTAGACAAAATGTTGTGGTAAGAAACAAACTTACAACGTAATTATACTCCTTGAAGTTATTGTTTCAGCTAGGCTGCTACAAACAAGAGCAGGAGAGAACACAAAAAATACAATCTATATAAAAAGGGTTATGTGAGTAGTTAACTATCATATAGTATTATCATATTTTTCTCTTGTTATTTTTTAAATAATAACAAAATATATATAAAAAAAATAGAGGCTCTAACAACAAAACTTTACACTATTTCAAAATCTTAAACTTTAAAGAAGTTCAAGATTAGATATGTTACTAGCAATTAATTTCTCCTACTTTTAAAAAATTAAGAATTAATATATGGCTATCTAAACAAAACTTAGTTGAGGCTAAAAAAATAGTATGTTTAAGAAGAATCTCAAACTTAATTTAAAAAAATAGTCTCAAAATTATAATTTTTTTTTCTAAGGCAAGAAAAGAAGAATATAAAAGTTGTCTCATCTTGTGTGATAGGGATGTATTGTTAAATGGAAAAGTGGTTAATCTTTTGGATGTGTAATGTGTTCGATCATATAAAAATATTGTTTTGGTTTTGGTTTATTATAGAGAACATAGGAACAAAAATTTGGTGTTTTCAAACGGGTGGAGTAATCGTCTTGACTCTTGCATGTCTTCAAAGTTTGTGATGTTTGTCTCATTGCAATATATTAATTGTACGTACTTTTTTTATTACCTCTTCTATTCACTTGAATACATATATATCTATAAAAGAGAATATTAAAAAAAAAATAAGGTAAGTAGTGAAAAACAGAGGTGTTCCTCTTTATTTTTTGTCCACCTAAGTTTTAAATACTCACATGCCATGTCCACTTATTTTTAGCACGTACTCCCACACTTGCAAGTTTTTTATTTTATTTTTTAATGTGGGTCCAAAAAGTGGTTTTTGTGCTTCGGTGAACTTATTTATTTTTTCTGATTTTTTTTATCATATTTTAATTTTTGATTATATAAAATATATTAGCTTAATTTTTGATTGTATGTTTAAAAGTTGGAAATAAAACACGGAAGTGAATAAACCTTCACCACTAGTTTTTGTAGTTGTTTTATTTATAAATAAAGTAATGAAAGATTTTATGTTTAAGTATATTCATCATCGATCTCCTAGTGATTTTTGTTTTTAGCCTTATAATATTTTATTCCAGAAAAGTAGAAAAATTGGCTTAGTTCTTGAACATTACATGAACTACACACAAAAACAAATATATCACATGTTCACCATTACAAATTTACAATAATTAACATTGAATGTGATTAATAAATTAATTGAAAATTAACATGGATAAATTAAAAACTTTAGGATATAATATAAACTTACAGTATTCAAGTTTTTGCTTGCAGTCTCCTTGAGTATGTCAAAACGATCAAGTGAAAGGAATGTACCAAGAGCAGTGATCAATAGTACCTTAAGAACTGGCATTAATGCAACAACAAAAAGCTTCCAAAATTCCATATTCTATTTTTATCTTCTTTCTTTTCTATGTCAATATATATATAATTAAGTTGTATCCTGTTACATGAAACAAATTTCAATTAAATAAACCTCAAATTGGTTAATTCAATTCTATAATTCAAAAGTAGCTTATCAAACACTTTGACATACTATTTAATCAACCATTTATTCTTTTTCCTTTTTGATAATATTATTGATCAACCACTTTTGATGGAATGGAATATGCTATAGTTTATATTTTGATAAATAAAAAAATCTGCTAAAGTTAATGTAATGAAATTTACATAAGAAAATCTTGCCATGCCTCTTCAATTACATGAATATATTTCTACACTAAGGTACTTAAGAAGCATGAACCAGCTCTATATATAGACTCAAAAGTTTTTTGTTTTTTTTTTTTATGATAAAGGAAAGAGAAAAACAAAAAAGAAAGTTGTATATATTAGAAATATAAAGGGTATTAAATCACAAACTTAACTAAAGAATAAAAACAAATAAATATAGTGTGTGTATTATTAGTGAATCACACACACATTAATTAATCCTTGTATAGAAAGAAAGAATTGAAAATAAACAATGTTCAAGGTTCATTACCTGATGATGATTGCTCTGTTTTTGAAGTGACAAGTTATTTGAGATTAAGTTCTATATAGCTTGTAGAGTGAGAGTTCATAATATATTAAACTATTTATATAGCGCACTATATGAAAAGTACATGACGAAATCAAATTGGGTACCAATTGTGTTACTCCAATTATTTTTTAATAAAAATAATTTAGACCGTGGATTTTTTTTTTCTTTCAAACAAAGCTCAAAAAATAACTTTTCTCTTTTATTATTAGTATAAAATAAATGAGTAAAAAACTCGTATATTCACCGATTAATAATAAATGCACCGTTTAATATTATAAATGTGTGTATGACAGTAGGAGTATGAATAATTAATAGATGCATACATGTATCTATGTTAGAAGAGGTATAAAATGATTGCGGTTGAGGTATTTTTAAAATTATTTAGATTATTTAATGTTTAAATTAAACATAGTAGATTTATATTTATCATCTTTTAAATTATCAATCTCAATATATTTTAATTGTGAGATAATAAATATAATTCTCTTATATTTAATTCAAACATGAAATATTTAAATTTTTTTTTTTAAAAAGTTTCTCATTTTTCGTGACTTCAGGTTGGTTTTTTTATTTAACCATGGGGTTCCTATGACAATGATAGGGACAGGCTACTACCAACAACCCATTTATTTAAATTAATAAATTACTATTTTTATATTATTACTTTTTTAAAATAATAAAAAATATTTTAAATTTGGTTTTTTAATTCTGCCAAAAAAAATAATTAAAAAAATCTGGGTTTTAAAAAAAATTATGTTTTATTATTAAAAATAATCATTGTTTAGATTCTATTTTATAAATATAATAAAATATTAGTAAAAAACTGTAATAAAAAATATTTAAAAAATTCTGATTTTCTAAAAATTGTTTTTAAATTAATAAATTTTAAACCAGTTTTAAAAAAATATAAATAAAACTATTTTGAGAAATAATTAGTTTAACAATAATTAAAAAAAAAACTATTTTTATACAGTTTTATAATAAAAATATATTTTTATTAAAAAATAATAAAAATATATATTTTTAAATATATATATATATATATATATATATATATATATATATGTAATGCATTGGATTATGTTAAATAAAATATGTGATCTATTGAATTTTATGAAAATGTTTGATGGATTGGATGGATCCATATTTTTAAATGAATAAATTTGATCTAATTTATTAACATTTTTATTATGTAGTAGATGAATTTGATGAATTTATAATTAAATAGAATAGATGGATGATTGATAATTAGATGCAATTGTCATCTTTAATATAGAGGAGGTGAAAAAAATTACTCTTTTACGTATTTTTGTTATTTATTTTGAGGGGATTCGAAGAGAAGAGTACGAAATATATGAACAACTTAAAAAGA
The DNA here is from genome assembly GCF_000331145.2 of Cicer arietinum. NCBI lineage: Eukaryota > Viridiplantae > Streptophyta > Magnoliopsida > Fabales > Fabaceae > Cicer > Cicer arietinum. The sequence goes on along the minus strand of NC_021166.2, from coordinate 62,015,766 downwards.
ATTATAAAATCATTATCACCCCTTCAAACAAACATAAATCCACTTAAAATATATATTATCAACTAATTAATCTATTTTGAATCAACCATATTCCTATATGTCTTATTGATTATATAATTAAATAAACCTTAAATTAATAATACAAGAGATGTATCCAAAATTTAAATTAATATTAATAATGCATTTGATAATAAATTTGGTGAATAACAAATTTAATTAATATTTTATATTTTAGGGATTATTTTGACACATATCATATGATGGATTAGATTAATACAATTCTACCATTTCACAAATTGGAATGTATATTTACTGTTACTTTCTCCTTATTTTTTTTTAATTTAAAAAATATAAAGTGTTGTTTGTCCTTTCTGTAATATAAAATTTGTGTCAAACATTAATTCTAATAGACAACCCAACGAAGTACATGTAGAATTAAAATACATATATGCCTTCATTTGGTAATATAATTTAATACGTAGAAATCTATTTTCAATACTAAAATTCTCTCTTTTATATTTAAGGTATATAACCACAAAATTGAAATAGATATAGAAGTGGCAATGCGAACACTTATTGATTTGTTAGTGGAATTCAAAATTCCAAATGTAGGAGATGGAATGTGATGCCCACTACAACAAAACTATATCAATATACCAAATAATAATAATAATAATAATAATAATAATAATAATAATAGTAATAATATAAAAAAGTAATATTTGGATGTACACTATAGTATATATATGTGGCAGGTGCTCCACTTTGTGTTCTATGAATTTTAATTACCGCAGACGTTAAATCACAAAATATTCTTTAATTCACTATCATGACTACCACTCAAATCATACTATTTATGTCAAACTTGTTATTACAGCTTTGGTTAAAGTGACGAATATATAACTCTCCTATGGCAATGGGGCTCTGTGTGTGCTTTTGCCTACCCACCTCATTAGTAGGAAAACAAATTTATGTGGTCCGTTTTTTATGGATGTGAGTTTCTGTTTATTTTTTACTGCTATGTAGTTTCAATTTATCTAAATTATTATTATTATAAAATTAAAAAATATTAAAATTATATTTTTTTTATACAGAGGAAATTATAATTTTATATTTAAAAAATATTAATTATATACATATATATAAAAATTAGAAATGATAATAATATTATTAGCGAGACGAGTTTAGGTAGGTTTAGTATGAATATCAACACCTCAAATTCGTCTATGTCTTTGAGTTTTAAATTTGAGAAAAATTCACACTTGCCTCTAATTAAAACGAATTTTTTCTACCCAAATTAAGACTGGTTTAAATAGACATAACTTTAATGTAACATGAAATTCACACTCTGACGAGAACTTTCATCTGACTTGGAACTAATTTTAATGTACTTTTTTTAAGTAATTATGTTAAAGCTAGTCAATTAATTTGAAATTTGATTGATAATGAAGAATGTTTGATAAACATATTGTTATGATATGTGTTGTTTTGATTGAAAATTGTACACGGGATACAAGAGTGTTTCAATAATGAAGCATCAGAAGAGCAATTGAGACTCATGTTGTGGATTTATGGTCATTGTCAAAACCTACCTTAGAGAAAGAAAGAAAAAATGATCACAATTAACTTAGTGGTCCGCCGTTAAGATAATTGAGATAGATTGTCTATAATTTATGAAAAATAATTGAATTTTTATAATTTAATAAAATCTATTATGTTAAAGAAAAATTTCATTTTAAACAGAAATATTTCAAAATATATTTCCCCTTTTTATAAAACTCGGTAAGATTATTATTTCACCATTTTTTTGTATGCATTATAGTTAAATAAGAGGACTTAAGCTCAGACTTGAAATGGATAGATGACAATTTTCTGTTGTTATGATGTATTAATATTTTGTATAATAGTACTTCAAATGATGTTATGTAAACTATAAATTGTTGTAGTTACAATAACATTTAATGTTTGTAACTTATTAGATTGCCTGTGGAGCACTATATGATGTTTTAATTATCATTTTTTAAGTACATAATAATGAATATTACGGTTAGCTAGACTCACACTTTCATGTAAAGAAGTTTGAAATCTCATATTATATTTAATTCTCGAGCATTTGCAAATCAATCTCATTACACTTACTAAATGATATGTACTAATGGGATTTATTAGTATCTTTAAAGTATCCAAAATCTTTAGGTAATACTATATAAGTTCACATAAAAAAAATAGCATTCATGAAGCATGAAAATGGATCTTGCAATATAAAAGAATTATAGAACGAGCCACATAAAAAATGTGCTCCAAAGAGTAAGTGAAAATGCAGCACAAGAATAAGTTGCAAACATGATAACTGCGCATTCACCTTAACTAGCTCCAAATAATTGAGTAATTGTACCTAAAAACATTAACAAAAATAACTGCATTTTAAACTAAAATTAAATAGGTTCAAATTTTATTAGAGACATATATAAAATGGACCAAAAATATTGAATAGTCAAAAGAGTTTAGAAAATAATAACATCTAGGATTGCATTTAATTTTCTTTAACTATATTACTAAGTTTCATAAACAGCTTACTCATGGCAATTGCAGGTGGAAGGGCAAATTGAAGCAATAAAAGAAATTGATACAATGGATCAGGATGGATCAAGCCAATATGAATAGCACCTTTAACAATTCCAATACCTATTACTGGCAATAATATAAATCTAACCACAATAATGCCAACAATAAGTGGAAGAAATTGCTTTCGAAAACCTTTTAAACCTGAAAAAAAAAATTATTTAATTTTTGTCATCAAATTTATTTTCAAATAAACAACTAAATTAAACTGAACCTAATTGATGAACAACAAATTTTATTTATTTATTTATTTACCCTTTAAAAGGTTTGCCCCTACCAGAATGGTCATTGAAGGAATGCTTGCACCCCTGCAAACCAATGAAATATAATTTAATTAGCTAAAGTATTAAAGTATATACATGTTGGAAAAACCTTAATAACGTTGTGCTCAATAATCCATGTCAATTACATGATGAATAGCCAAAGGCGGAAGCGTACCTGTGGGAATTGCCATTAATGAAATCCTGAGATGATGATGATAGAGTCAATGGGTTGGGTGATCTTCCTCAGCAAAACACCCTGAAGACCTTGCTCTCTTGATGGGGATAGAGAGAACCAGAGAATTTTCTCCTTTAGGGTTTTGAAACTGAATAGTCTTATTGTGTTTGCCTTGGGGACCATTACCCCTATATATAACTATTATTAGTTATATCCCAAATTGCAGTATTTCCAATTCAGCCCCTCATTAAATTAGAAACTGCCTGGTATCTACACTATTAATTTTCATAACTATTATGCTCTTTAGCCATAAACTATTATATATTATTTGACCCCTAGTTTATTGGCTAATTATACAATGACCCTAACACACTTTATTAATTAATTACATATGTGACCCATAAATCTTACAATCTCCCACTGGTCATACATGTATCCTTAGGAGTGTGTTAGACTTTATGACGTCAAAAAATGTCATTATAATTACCTTGAGTATAATCCAAATTGTCCCGTCCATTAATCATATCAGCACATGGAACCAAGGAGGCTTTCGTCATAATAGGCATAACTTGTGACCCATAAATCTTACAATCTCCCACTGGTCACACATGTATCCTTAGGAGTGTGTTAGACTTTATGACGTCAAAAATGTCATTATAATTACCTTGAGTATAATCCAAATTGTCCCGTCCATTAATCATATCAGCACATGGAACCAAAGAGGCTTTCGTCATAATAAGCATAACTAAACCCATCAATGATCACCCGTACTGACACAACTAAATGACATAGACCCATTATGAAAAGTGTAGCATGAAAATTACATGAAGTTGGTCAATGCATGTCAATTTTCAACTGGTCCTACTTTATCGAATGAGATCATACCATAACTTAAATGTACAAAGTAACCAAAAACTGAATACTTTAAACTTTATTTCTGATCAGAAAGTCCAAATACAATGTATTTGTACTTTACAATTAAACATAGAACATGAATTACATAATGGACGAAACTCCCACTAAAATCAAGATTCCTCAAGCTGTAGCACACTCATGTGAGCAGTGTGCTCATGAAAGACCTTGGGTGGTAGACCTTTAGTGAGTGGATCCGCAATCATGGAGTTTGTCCTTAAGTGTTCTATGGATATCTGTCCACTTTGTACCTTCTCTTTAACAACTAGGAACTTAATGTCAATGTGCTTTGACTTGGTTGAGCTCCTATTATTGTTAGAATACAGGACTGCTGATCTATTGTCACAATACAACTTGAGTGGTCTTTCAATCCCTTCAACTATTTGCAGCCCTGTGACAAAATTTCTCAGCCAAATGCCCTGGTCAGATGCCTCATGAATTGCTACGAATTCTGCTGCCATGGTTGATGAGGCAGTAAGACCTTGCTTGGCACTACGCCAAGAAACTGCTCCACCAGCTAACAGAAAGACATAGCCTGAAGTTGATCTTAAGCTGTCTTGGCATCCCGCAAAATCCGAGTCAGAGTACCCAGTGATCTCTAACTGGTCTGACCTCCTATATGTGAGCATGTAGTTTCTTGTTCTCTTCAAATATCTCATGACCCTCTTGGCTGCTTTCCAATGGTCAAGACCTGGATTGCTTAAATATCTGCCTAAAATCCCTACTATGAACGCTATGTCTGGACGCGTACATACTTGGGCATACATAAGACTCCCTACAGCTGAAGCATAAGGGATCTTTTGCATTTCTTGAATTTCCAAACTTCCCTTAGGGCACTGTTTGAGACTAAACTTGTCTCCCTTAGCAACTGGGGTGTCCCCTGGTTTGCAATCCTGTAACCCAAACCTTTTGAGAACCTTATCGATATAGCTCTTTTGTGACAATCCAAGAATACCTCGAGATCTGTCTCGGTGTATCTGAATTCCTAATACAAAAGAGGCGTCACCAAGATCTTTCATCTCAAAATGCTTTGATAGAAATTTCTTAGTTTCGTGCAACATGCCTATATCGTTAGTGGCAAGCAGTATGTCATCAACATACAAGACCAGGAAAATATGTCTGCTCCCACTGAACTTATGATACACACAATCATCAACTGTATTCATCTCAAAACCAAATGAGAGAATTACTTGATGAAATTTATGGTACCATTGACGAGAAGCTTGTTTTAGCCCATAAATGGATTTTCTTAGTTTGCACACCATATTCTTTGGGTCTCCCAACACAAAGTTTTCTGGCTGCACCATATAGATCGTCTCATCAATGTCGCCATTGAGAAAAGCTGTTTTTACATCCATTTGATGAAGCTCCAAATTAAAGTGAGCAACAAGAGCCATGATTATTCTTAAAGAGTCCTTCGATGAAACCGGAGAGAAAGTCTCTTTATAATCAATCCCTTCCTTTTGAGTATAACCCTTAGCTACAAGACGTGCCTTATATCTCTCCACATTACCATTGGAATCCCGCTTGGTTTTAAAAATCCATTTGCAACCAATGGGTTTCTTTCCTTCAGGTAATGGGATAAGTTCCCAAACTGAATTGTCTTGCATAGACTTGTACTCCTCATTCATTGCTTCGATCCACTTATCTGAACGAGAATCTTGCATGGCTTGATGAAAGTTGACTGGGTCGTCTTCCGTCATGCCAACATTTTCCTCTACCTCATTGATAAATACTACATAATCATCCGAAATAGCATTTTTCCTTTCTCTAGTGGATCTCCGCAATGGAGCTGGCTCTTGAGGCACTTGTTCTTGAGGATCTTGAATTTGATCTGGATTTTGTTCTTCCTGAACAACCAGATCATCTTGAGTTTGTTCAATAATGGGAAAGTCAATTGGTGGAAGAATCAGTTCTGGAATTGTTACAGATTCTTCCTCAAAGACAAAATCTTTAACCTTAATCTTCCCCCCAAACTCAATATCCTCAAAGAACGTTGTCGTTCCCGTCTCAAAAATTGTTCTCAAATTAGGATCATAAAATTTATAGCCCCTTGATTTTTCTGAGTACCCTATAAAATAGCTGCTAATTGTTCGGGGTTCAAATTTCTTTTCATTCGGCCTATAAGGCCTTGCCTCAGCTGGACATCCCCAAACATGAAAGTGCTTCAGGCTAGGCTTACGCCCAATCCAAAGCTCATAAGGTGTTTTAGCCGCTGCCTTAGTTGGTACTCTATTAAGAATGTATGCTGCTGTTTTTAATGCCTCTCCCCAGAGTGACTCTGGCAAGGTGGAATGACAAATCATACTCCTTACCATATCCTTAAGAGTCCTGTTTCGTCTTTCAGCTACACCATTCATGCTGGGTGACCCCGGCATAGTGTATTGTGGGACGATTCCACATTCCTCTAGGTATTTGGCAAATGGTCCCGGACGTTGTTCACCTGAACCGTCATATCTGCCGTAGTATTCACCACCACGATCAGATTTGACCTTTTTAATTCTTTTATTAAGTTGATTCTCAACTTCTGCCTTAAAGGATTTGAACACGTCTATTGATTGGGACTTTTCGTGAATTAGGTAAAGGTAGGCATATCTAGAGTAATCGTCTATGAATGATATAAAATATTGTTGACCATTCCAAGAAGGAGTTGGAAATGGCCCACAGATGTCCGTATGTATCAATTCTAAGACGTCTGTAGCTCTATATGCGCCTAATTTCTTATCTTTAGTCTGTTTTCCTTTAATGCATGCTACACAAACGTTAAGGTCTGTGAAGTCAATGGAATCTAAAATTCCATCTGACACAAGTCGTTCAACTCTATTTTTAGAGATGTGACCTAGACGTTTGTGCCAAAGCACTCCTGAATTGAAATTGTCAATTTTCCGCTTAGTACCACGTGATTCCACATTCAAGGTTTCATTATAGTTAGCCACAGTTTCCAACAAATAAAGATTATCATAACCAGAAAGTAAACCGGTTCCAACAACATTCGAATTTAAAGACAAAGTAAATTCTTTATTCCCGAATGAACAATAATATCCTGATTTGTCCAAATAAGAAATAGAGATCAAATTCCGTCTAAATGACGGTACAACAAAAGTGTCTTTTAAATCCAAATAATGACCGGAACTTAATAATAATCTAAATTTTCCTATGGCTTCAACTTCTACCTTCTTCCCATCTCCTACATAGATGCATCTTTCAGTATCACTAGGCTTTCGGAAGTTCAGGCAACCCTGCATTGAAACACTGATGTTAGTAGTTGCACCAGAGTCTAACCACCAAGTGTTTCCAGGTACTGAAGCTAAATTAACCTCAGAACAGACCAAAGACAGAATCATACCTTTCTTAACACGCCAAGCGTGATATTTGGCACAATCCTTCTTCACGTGTCCAGAACTCCTGCAGAAGAAGCAGTTGTTATCCTTAGTCTGCTTCTTTTGTTCTGGACCCTTAGCAGCAGCTTTGTTCTTGGGCTCCTCAATTCTTTTCCTTTTGCCCTTGTCTTTAGAGATGCTAGTAAAGTGAGCACTTTCAGTCCTATCTTGCTTCAGCCTGTCCTCTTCTTGCACACATAATGAAATGAGCTCATTAAGAGTCCATTTCTCCTTTTGACAATTATAAGTCACCTTAAACTGACTGAATTGCGAAGGAAGAGACAGCAATACTAAATGAATGAGTAAGTCATCTGACAACTCAAGCTTTAGACCTTTAAGCTTAGAAGCAATGTTGGACATCATCATAATGTGCTCTCTTATATTTCCCTTGCCTTGATACTTCATGGAAATTAAATTCTGAAGCAAAGAACTTGTTTCAGCCTTATCACTTTTTACAAAGCGTTTTTCCATCTCAGCAAGGAAATTTTTAGTTGTATCTATCTCATCCGAGACAGCACCTCTAAAGACTTCAGAAATGCCACGCTTTATGATCATAAGACTTATGCGATTTGAGCGATCCCATTTCTCATACTCTAATTTTTCTTCAGAAGAACTAGAGTCCTTAGGAGTAGAGGGTCGATCAATTCTTAATGCAAGGTCTAGATCCATGCAGCCAAGAACAATCAAAATGTTCTCTTTCCATTCCTTAAAATTTGTCCCATCAAGGACAGGAATAGAACTCAAATTTGCAGATATGGAAGCAACCGATGCTGTGGATTAAATAAAGAACGAAACTTAGAAACTCACATTATAGGAAAATAAATCAATAAATGAATAAATACATATGTTCAAATCATGGAATTTAACCCATCTCAAGATACCCAGTGCACCATTGATGTCAAGTCTTTGGACAGTAACACCAACTGCTAGTGGTACTCTTGTTGCAACGATCAAATATTGACAATAAGACATGTCAAACAATAAACCTTCTTTTGGGCCGATTTACTGCTCACATGTATACCAAATAATTGTCACACATTTATTATCGCAGGTGTACCATGTAATTCTGCCAAATATTAACTTTCCTTTGGGCCGGTCAATACCCGCATGAATAAACATATACACAACCATTTGACACTCTTCACGAGCAATTTAGACAAGAGAGGTCACTTTGGCGACGTCAAGTTTTAATTAACTCATTCAAAAATGTCAAACTTGACTTGAACATATATTTATTATATCCAAATAAAACAATATTTAAAAAATATTGTTCACTAATATAAACTTTATTTTATTAGTATTAAAAAAATATTTATATTCAAATAAAATAATATTTAAAAAAATATTGTTTATATTAGTGAAAAATATTTTATTTTATTTTATTTTATTTTTTGTTTATTACAAAACTGCCAACTTGAGTTACTTGAGTCAATTGGATTCTTATTTCAAGGATTGGCGAAGGAAACAGTAAAAATCAAATAAGTTGATTTACTGTTTCTTATGCAAAACTTAGGAAATAGGAAACAAACCGAGAACAAGGTGACATATTTTTGTAATTACAGATAAAAATAGAAATTACATGGGCCCTTAACTTTCAAGTTTAAAAAAAAAAAATTGTACTGAAGAACATTTTGCAATGTTAGTACTCAAATATATATATCAAAATTCCCAAATTACAAACCCTAATTTTTCAAACACGTTAAAAATATGGATTCCATAATATATATATCAAAATTCCCAAATTACAAACCCTAATTTTTCAAACACGTTAAAAATATGGATTCCATAATATATATATCAAAATTTCCAAATTCCCAAATTACAAACCCTAATTTTTCAAACACGTTAAAAATATGGATTCCATAATATATATATCAAAATTTCCAAATTCCCAAATTACAAACCCTAATTTTTCAAACACGTTAAAAATATGGATTCCATAATATGTATATCAAAATTCCCAAATTTCCAAATTCCCAAATTACAAACCCTAATTTTTCATCATGAATTAAACATGGTAGGCTCTGATACCAATTGTTGGAAAAACCTTAATAACGTTGTGCTCAACAATCCATGTCAATTACATGATGAATAGCCAAAGGCGGAAGCGTACCTGTGGGAATTGCCATTAATGAAATCCTGGGATGATGATGATAGAGCCAATGGGTTGGGTGATCTTCCTCAGCAAAACACCCTGAAGACCTTGCTCTCTTGATGGGGATAGAGAGAACCAGAGAGTTTTCTCCTTTAGGGTTTTGAAACTGAATAGTCTTGTTGTGTTTGCCTTGGGGACCATTACCCCTATATATAACTATTATTAGTTATATCCCAAATTGCAGTATTTCCAATTCAGCCCCTCATTAAATTAGAAACTGTCTGGTATCTACACTATTAATTTTCATAACTATTATGCTCTTTAGCCATAAACTATTATATATTATTTGACCCCTAGTTTATTGGCTAATTATACAATGACCCTAACACACTTTATTAATTAATTACATATGTGACCCATAAATCTTACAATACAAACATTTAAGGAATTATTTTTAAAACGAGATTTTTTTTAAAGAAAGGTAAAACAATCGGAGACATAAATCAAATCCAAGAAAGAAAAAATAATATCAAAAAAATCTCTCAAATTATATAGATTTTCAAGTTTTAGATAAAAATATTTAATGATTTAATTTATATACATTATCAGTATAAATATTTTTTGTATTAATAATCAATCATAATTAATAAATTATTAAAAATATTTGAGTTTAATATAACTATTTTTAAAATCATATATCTTACCGGTTTTAATTTTTCGAATGTCAATAATATAAAGAAAATTACAGTGACACTCACAATGTATATGAAAATTAATATCTGACTTTAAATTAATGCCAAATAATCATATATGGATACGGAGGATTGGTCAATTTTAGGATACTTACCCCACCAAGACTACAGAGTCCTTAAGAACACCAAGAGGAGCATTGTCTACAATCAAGAGTTTTCTAAATGGAGGAACTACACCAATTACTAGCCCAACAATCTGCTTACAAATGAAAAGAAATATATATATATATATATTTCAACTTAATTGTCAAAAGAAAGTATGGATAAAATAGTTCTAGTATAACATTTTGGAAAATAGAGGTCTCACATCATATAAAATAATAAAATAGCGAGGTCAAATACCAAAAGATTTAAACTTTTGGATCATAAAACCCCAAGATTAGATTTCGCATGAATATGCATATTAGTTCATAAGTGTCATTTAAATTAGTCTTTGAATTTTGGGAATCGGTAAGTATATTTTGATATTATAAAATATGGATCAAAATAGTCGTTATTTAAACTTTTGTCGTTACGTATTTTGATGTAACACTATAATTAAATACATGACTTATCTACATTTATCTCACATCAATGTCATCTTCCCGGTGACAGATAAATTTGTGAGAAATTGTAATTGTGCATTGGCTAATTATTGACAAATTAGTTTCTTAAAGGTTTAAATTTCATAAGAAAATTAGTATGTGTTGTGATGGCATTAATATAAGATCAATGTGAAGGGGTCAAATATTCAATTAATATGTCACGTTATAATTTGCGACAATAAAATTTAAATATGAATTGTTTTGATTACTATTGTATAGTTTTATGGATGTATTTATCAATTTATAAAATTTAGAGATTAATTTCGTTGACTTTTACAATTTAAATAACTAATTTACCTCTTCACTCCTCCATAGAATATAAAAGTCCAACTTGTAAAACACTCATTCGATTGGCCTCTAAATATTCATCATGTTATCAAAATTCAATAAGGCCTAACAACCTCATGGAGCCAAAAAAAAAAAAACCAAAATTTGAAGTAGCTCTTAAGACTCAACAACAATTACAAAAAAATAATATATGGTTCAAAGCCGTCTTAATATTTTTGGAATTCCTGTTTGAATTTAAAAAATTGGGTCACTAGTAAAAAATGCAATATAATATATTACCAGTCAACAATATTGTAAATGTTTAAATATGTTATTAGTCCTTATAGTTATAATTGGTTTTTGCAATCACAAAATCAATAATGAATTTCTAAAATATATAATTCTAATGTCAGAATAACCCTTAATAGAGTTCCTAAAATCAATAAATCAACAATTTCAAACAAATCGAATTCCTAAAATTAGTAAATCGTAAAATTCTACCATCAAGATTCAAGATTCTAACATTTAGTGTTAGTGGTAGTGGGTGGTGGCGCATGGTAGACCATTGTGACAAAAAATTTAAAATTCAGATTATACTAACAAAAAAAAATTTGGGGTCTCCCTAATTTGAGGTGTTAATGTTTTAGTTTCATAGGTTGATTGTCGACACTGGATGATACATGTAGGAACACAATCTCATCTTGTTGAAGACAAATTTAGACGATGAAGAAAAAAATCTAGCTCGTACCAATTCAAAAAACTAAAATACAATGACAACATCAACTAAGTCTTATCTCACTAAGTACGATTGTCTACATGAATCAAACAATGTCATAATATTATATATTTTTTCAACTTATTGATCTCTAGGTCTTTTTTCATAGATTCTCTTATAGTTTTATAAGGTTTTCCCCTGCGTGTTTTTAAATGCAAATTTATGCAAAAGTTTTACTACAAAATCAATAGTTACTTTTGTAGCTAAGCAACATTAGTAGTTACTTTTGCAAGGTCTCTTTAACTTTGATAAATTTAAACTTAAATATAGTAAAACTCTGTTATATAAAGTAATTTTGTAAAGTAAAATATTCAACTAAAATTGATAGTTATTATTAGAACTCTCACGATGATGTAATAAAATAAATAAATAAATAAATTTAATTGAAAATCTATAAATAAAGATTTATCAGTTTTTCTGTAAAAAAATTAATCCATTAATCACATGGTTAGAGTTTTAACTATTGATTGGTGTGTACCAAAAAATATTTACTTTCTCGATTTTATAATATAAGAAAAAATTGTTCGAAAAAGTGAATATAAATAATCTAAGATTAAAACTATATATATTTACTTTTGCTTATATTATTATACGGATACAATATTAAATTATATCAATCACTCAATCCTCAAAAAAAATCTATATTTTAGTAAAAAAAAAATTATTTTATTGGACTAAAAAAATATATATCTTAAAAAATTAATTTTGATAATATTTTAAAATTATCTAGAAAAAACATTAATTAAAGATGTTTTTTTTACAGTGTTTAAGTTATTTTTTAAAATTAATTACTTTTAAAAGTTTCTATTTTTGTACCGCTTCTTCTCACTCACTCCCTCTTTTCCACCCACACTCACCTCTCTGTACTCTCTCTACATACCACCGTGACTCTCTCTAGATCCTCTCTTTACCAAAATGTCTAAACAACACTCAATTTAGATCCTTTCTTTCACTCTTCAATTTCCATTTCATTTATTCACCTTCTTCCATTTTTCTCTTAGCTAGATCTTCTCCCTCCACAACCCCTTTGTCTAGGTTCATCATTTTTTCTACCGTTTTTTTAAAAATTATTTTATGAGTAAATTTATTATTTTTTTATTGCATGCACGATTGGTAAAAATTTAGTCTTTAATGTTTTTTTGGTGTGTTTTCTGATTTAGGTTTAAAGGGGTTGTGCTGTTTCATTCAAAAGTGAAAACTTTCAGCTGTTTCATTCAAAAGTGAATATATAACCATGGAGAAGGGGTTTGGAGGGTTTTTAGAGAATCTCCAAATTCATTTCTTGTATTATATAAACTCCCAAACAAGGGAGAGCTTGCCATAAACCCTCCACTCCTAACCCCCTCCTAAACAATTGGCATAATAGGAAGCTATGCTTTTAATAATTTGTTGCATGCTTGTCTAACTATCTTTTTTATATTGCCAATAGCACCCTTAATTGGGTGGTGCGCTGTAGTTATATATTGCTGGTTTGATCATTTTGAAGTTTTAGGATGTTTCTTTAGGTGCATGGATTGTTACATTTGAAACAAGCTTTTCAATAACTTCAATAAGATGTTGGTTAATATCCTACTATTGTGGACACTTTTTTCAAAGCAATTTTAGATTTTGTGGTTTTGGTTTATATTATTGGAAATTTGGAGTTACTATGTGAGGTTCTTTTCGATATTAAGAAACGTTTCAGCCATTGAGCCATAGATTATTGCTCTTACATTGAATACTATCAATCAGTTTTGAAAAGTGAGACTTATGAAGTTGTTTTAATTATATTACTTTAGATTTTCATAGGTTATGCGTAGATATAAACATCAAATAAAATATAGATTGCATTAGCTTCTGTACATAAACTGTCTATCTTGATTCTTCAACATACACAGCAATAAAATATTCGTAATGAACATACACACATCGTAATGTTGCTGCGAAAAAATATCTTTGTTACTCTGTTTAATGCTCTCACTATGAGTATTTAAGGATAAAAGGAATACTTTCTTGTATCGGAAAAGGACATGAATTTGCACAGATGAAAGTTAACATGCTAAGTTTTTAAGTTTGGATGGGTTTGAGGCGATTTTAAATAGTGGCGGTTGTAATATTATTATTATTATTATTATTATTATTATTATTATTATTATTATTATTGTTTACTGTTATTACTCTATTATGGTTAACTATGAAAATAAAAAAGAAAAATTTTATCGACAAAAAGAAAAGAAAAAATTAATTTTTTATAAGACATAGTTTTTCTATATTCACCTGTATTTTGTTAGTTATTTTCAAATAAAGTTATAAGAAAAATGTATACAGTCAAAATCTTAATTTCTCACTCACATTACTTTTGCTGTTTAGGAGTGTAAAAACGTTAATAAGTAGTATTTAAAAAGTGATGTCATTTTGAAGGAGTTAAAGTTTACTTATTTTGTATGATGAAAATAACTTTTGTTTGAATTACTCTTGATTATTTTAAAGAAAATAAATTGAGTTGAATTTTTGTTGATTTATAAAATAACAATAATTCTATGCTACTGATTTTATTTAATGTTTAAAACAGTTTAAAGTTTACAATATGTTTTATTATGTCTTGTTTTTAAGAAAATTGAATTATCTTGGTTTAGGAGCTAGTGTGAATATTTAACCGTAAGGGTGTTGGGATATTTATTTAAAATAATTGATTTTTTGATTATGATATTATGAACTCAGAGTTCGACTCGATGTTAGAGTTTTAGAGTTTAAGAACTCTTCAGTGATTTACAATAGTACTAATGATAAAATGTCTACTAATTGAAAAAGAGAAGGAAAAAGAAGGAAAAAAAAAACAAAGTTTTTAAAAAATCTTCTCAATAGTGAAATTCTTTTTGAAAAATTATCTAAATTTTGGATTCTATAATTGATGTATTTTACAAGTAGATTTTTTTTTATATGAATTAACATAACAAAATGGTATGCATTAGATTGGTATGTGTAGAGTACATCATGTAGATTGATATGTGTATAGTGCATCATGTAGATTGATATGTGTAGAGTGCTTCATGTAAATTGGTATGCGTATAGAAACTAAAATTTATTTTATCAATTTATTTTATTATTTATAAAATTGCAATTTTTATTTGAGACTCAATTTTTAATATTAGAACAAAACTCCAAAATTTTCGGACCAATTTTGTGGCTTGATAGAAATTGAGGGATGCATTTAAGCATGTTGAGTAGTTAGTGTGACAGGAGACTACTATTTTGTAGATTTATGAATTAGTGTAATTCATTATCATTATCATATGTCTTATGTTTTGTGTCATGTGAACTACTTTAATGTATATAAATATACAATTTTTTTTAAGTTTGATAAAATAAGAAAATAATTTGGAACTATTTTAGAAGTGTTAATTAATTGTAAAATTTCCTTTCTATCTATATATATAGTTTAAGTTTTATTTCAAAATATGAGTTGAAAATAATAATTTTTAGAGTGATTAACTATTTAGAAATGTGATTTATCTTAGTTGTTTTATTTAGACTTGAATTATTGAAAAATAATTTAAAGGAAAATTTGGAATTCTCACTGATTTTTTTTTTTTGTGCTAAATGGTTAGTGATATTTTTTAATAATAATTTAAGTCAAGAAATCAATTTTTAGAATGATGTGTAACCTTAAAAGTGGTTTTTGCACTACCTGATTCAATTTGGTTCAGTAATGTGTTGTATCTTCTAGTAAATAATTATTTATCTTATTGCAAAATCTATATATGCTTCCATTTGTTGTAACTTTAAAGTGATGGTTAATTCAAAAGAAAATTTAATGGTGATCAATTTGGAGCAGTTAGACCTCTATGAGAATATGTTTCATTTTTAGAATCATCGTTTGAGTTATGAGATAAACGTAAAATCTTGGTGCTAATTTTTGGATTAATTATTTGAATGTGTATATGATTATGTAAATATTAAATTGTTTGTGTTTCAAGTGTTCTAATTGTTGGGAATTGGTGTGTAGAGTTAGAGTAGTCGAGAGCATCTAAGTGTGAAATAGTTTTATATTTCTTCAATTATATTGATGTTAGTGGCCTTTCTTTTGTTGGTGTAACTAGTAGTAAATTACAAATAAATTATTGTGAAGGTGTAATTAATTGAATTTTTAACTTGAAGTAAAGAGTATGAGTTGTGGCGCCGTCTTCGCACTCCTAAACCACGTTAAAGATACTTTTAATTATTCATATTTGAATTTGAATGACTGCAGTTATAGTTCCTTAAGTAGTTGACTACATGAGCAAGAAGGACTAGCTACCCCGATGACTCATCGTCAATAAAAGAGACAACGATAACTCATTATTTTGTTAGAAGTACCTTTTAATTTAATTTTTAAATAATAAAAGAAAAACATGTTCATTTCTTATATCAATTGAATGAATTTAATTATTAAATATATGTTATTGGGAAATAGTATCTCTATCATTACTTTGTTTTCCTTGATTATATATATAATATGTTTTTATAGAGTAATTGATTGTAATTCTATTATAGTGTTATTAAGTTGTTAGATGTGTTTTATACTTTAAAAAGTTACTCTCTTTGTCGGACCTAAGTTAAATTTGTTGAATGTTTCGTGATATGATTTAGACTTTATTTTAAGGAGTAAAACTAGTAATATTTGGTTTGAAAGAAATAGTTGAAATTGACAACGTACTTGGAATATGTTTCATTTAACCAAACTAAATGAACTATGTTATTATTGACAAAATCTATATGTTATGTTTTATATGTAAATGATAGTGAGTAACTCTAGGGTATTTTATTTCATAATTGAATGGTAAATGTGATAACTATTTTATTTCATAATTGAGTGGTAAATATTATACATGTTAATTGATTTATTTTGTCATGTTAGTCTATCATGCTATGTTGTTGAATTTTACAAGTTAATTTAAATTTAAAAGTAGAAATTAAAATTTCAAAAATAAATCACAATTCAAATTCCCTTCTTTGTGATTGATATTACTACTTCAGATAGTTGGACATTTACTTCTATAAATACCCGATAGATCTAAATACAATTAGTAAATTCTACTAGTAAATAACTTTACTACATTTAAGAAAAATAATTGTAGACATCGATAAACTACATCAACTACTCGAGAGAGGAATGAATAGAAAAAATGGTCTGATATGTGTGATATGTTTGTTGATTGTGATTGAAGTAAAATATGGTGTTGAATGAGGGACTTGGGTTCCATGGAGTCAATGATTGCAACCTTTTATGCAATCAATGATTACGTGCCCGTTCGATCGACATCGTAAGATTCAGTTATCTAACTCGATAATTTTTTAAAAAATTAAAAATTATTTGAGATATGAACCGTTTGGTCGAGATTAGATGTTTGCGTACTGTGTGAATGTATGTACTCAATGACTACACTAAATTTAAATTTTTGAATGAGTATATAAAATTGTGAGGGTTTATGTATCATTGTTGCACATTTAATTACGGTGGATTGGAAAAGTATATAGTTAATGTTCTTTAATTGAAGTTCAAATTTTCAATATAATATATATATATATATATATATATATA